>NC_059085.1:7367741-7720241 GCF_020497125.1 Mauremys mutica
ACAGGAAAGCAGGTGCATCTGGGCATGGCTGGGGAGAGGCTTTTCTGACCACATCCCAAACACTGGGTCAGTGCGTTCTGGCTTAATTCTCTTGTTTAGTCAGAGCTTTGATTGTCACCTGGAAAGGGGAACGCTAAGAGCTGAGCCTCCTGTTTGTTTGATCTGGAATGAGCGGGAGAGAGCTGGAATAAACACAACCTGGGCTTGCTAGAAAGTGGCCCTGCAGCTCATATTTAGCCAACTCTATCGCTAAGGCATGTACTCGGAGCTGCCTCGGGACGGCTGGCCTCTTCTGGACCGTTACATCAGGTCCCATACAGACGTGTCTTGCCTTATCTGGGTTTATGTGCTCCTCCGGGAGAGCTGCAGACAAATAAAAGACGAGTTCCGTTTCCTGTTGCACCGCTTTCACCCCAATGGGTGATACCTGCGCTAGTATTATAGTGGTGGACGGGAGCTGTCAGATACTGAGAGCGTTGCCTTGTTTGTGGGGAGTGGACCACATCCACCCTGACTAAATTGGCCTTGTCAACATTGGTTCTTCACTCGTTAGGTAACTCCCTTCTCTTCACGTGCCAATATATATTTATGCCTGTATCTGTAATTTTCACTCCATGCATCTGAAGAAGTGGGTTTTTATCCATGAAAGCTTATGCCCAAATAAATCTGTTGGCTTTTAAGGTGCCACCAGACTCCTCATTGTTTTTGTGCACACATCCAGGGACCTGTGGATACACACTGTGCCCATATGAAGCTGGTCCCCAGGCTGATTTCACCTGGGACCAGTAGTAATAGGCAGACTGTGATGAATTTCTGTCCTCATCAGAAACTGGTGCAGGAAAGTGGAGCGGGTGAAGGGATACTTTCAAAATGGAGAGTGGGAAAGTAGTGCGGGTGTGTGCTCCTCGAGCAGTGTGTGAAGGATGGCCCAGCGGCCCAGCTCTGCATTGCACGACGTCAGTTGGTTTCTAGCACAGCTGGATCAGCGAGCGCAGTTCTGGAGTCGTTTCTGTGTTCACAAGTAGCTGCAGAAGTGTTACCGTTCCCATGCCTGTGGGTCTAACTCCTTGCAGGCTGCCCGTGTCATGCTGACAGCAGGGCCTGAGGTGAGCTAAGGCAGGTAAAGAGCTGTTCTGCATGTAATTGGTAGGTGCTTGCGCTGGCAATAGCCGAGCGCTCTCTCCTCCTCTCCCCTGCCTGTTCCTAGGTGCAGGTTACGCTCAGGAGACGTCTGACTGAATGGATCTTTTGCCTTGTGTGCCCTCTGCGAGGTCCAGCGTACTTTGCCTTGCTGTGTGTAGGCGATGCCCTAATGCAGCCCAGGCAGCCTTTGCAGAGTAGGGGCGTTGCAGATGGGCACATGACGACCTTTCGGGATTTTCCTGAGAATCATGGCGTGAAATCTTGTCTTAAGTTGCTTTTGTTTGTAAGCAGACAGTATAGCCTGGAAACTGGTACCTTCGAGCATGGGCTGGTCCTAGCAGTGCATGCTTCCGCCAGGGCTTGGTCTGAGTGTTTCACTGAGGTGCATCTTGATGGCTTGTGGCCGCTCATCCAGTGCTAATCACACTCCTGTTACAGCTGTCTCTGCGTCTCTTCTGTCACAGACAAGGGGGGGCAGGGGGCTTCCCTTCAGGTGGCCTTGACCATGTTCTAATCTCCACAGTGGGGAGGGGGCTATGGAGGCAGGCCAGGGGTTGCCTTTAAGCTGGGAGACTGCTAACGACGTCATGCTGTTGTGCCAATGTGTAGTCTTGGTGAAGTGAGCCAAATCTGAACAGAGACTGAGAGCCCCGCAAAGCCCTTTGTCATAAGGGGAAGGCAAAGGCAGAGGCATGTGGGGACGTGGAGGGCAATTGGAGGGGCAGGTACCCACCCCACGTGGTATAGTGCTTGGCCCCAGCTTCAGCGGGGCTTGAAAAACTCACCCAGCTCCTACTAGCCAGGCTGAACTAAGGGCTTGAGCAGAGCCAGGCCACTTCCTTCCTGCTTGGTTCCTCAAACCCCATTTCTGCCCTCCCCTTCTCGCCCTCCTCCAGTCCCTTCCCCTCAATAACTTACCCTCCAGCCATCCAGAGAACAGCCTGGAGCCCTGCTCCCTGCCAGGCTGGGCCTCCAGTGCCCTTCACGTCGCTCAGCGTGCCGCGCTCAGCAGTTCCATTCTAGCCCCACTCCCGTCCGCCTTCTGCCCTCTCTGATGGCCTCTTTCTGCTCAAGTCCTTGTACGCCGTCTCCTGGGCCTACCAGCTTTCTTGGAGACGTCCACCATGCCCATCCCAGGCTTGTGATCCCTTGGCCTTTGGCTCCATCCTCTCCCTGTTCTCCTACCCCGCAGATTGCTCCTTCGGGACCTCGTCGTCCTCCCCGCTGGCTGAGGTCCCTCAGGGCACCGTGCTGGGCACCCTCCTCATCTCCCTTACACTCCCTGGGCGTCTCCGAGACTCCTGCCGTCTCTCAGTCGGCCTCTGCTTTGCACTTGTCTCCCTCAAACTGAAATTTCAGCCTGTCTCCCTGACCCCCTTGTGTATTTCCAGCTCTCAGCTGAAATGCAACATGGCCACAGCTGAGCTGCTGATCTTCCCCAAAGCCCTTCCCCCTCCCTGCCTCTGTCGTGCTGGGCAGCACCAACCCACATTCGCGCCTTTGCTTGCCCGCTAGCCCAGCATCCAGGCAGTGTCTAAATCTCACACGTCTCCTTCTGGCTAGGCCAGGGGGTCTCAAACTAGGGGTGGGACCCCTCAGGGGGTCGCGAGGTTACTACATGGGGGGTTGCGAGCTGTCAGCCTCCACCCTAAACCCTCCTTGCCTCCAGCATTTATACTGGTGTTAAATATACAAACAAGTGTGTTTAATGTATAAGGGGGGGGGGGTCGCCCTCAGAGGCTTGCTGTGTGGAAGGGGTCACCAGGACACAAGTGTGAGAACCACTGGTCTAGGATGTCAAAGCTTCTGTCGAAGCCCTGACCTTGCTTCCTGATTGCTGCAGCTTCTGCCCCTCCGGCCTGGCCTGTCTTTCAAGCTAGAATCTCTGTGGTCAGGGCTTGTGTGTCCAGTGCGTAGCACAAGGCAGCCCCTGTCGGGGTGTGGCCTGTAGCCTCTGCTGCAGTATAAACGATTCATGGGTTGAAGACAGAAGAGCCCTTAATCTGAGCCCCTGTAATAACGCAGCCATAGACCCTCACCCAGTGATTTCTCCACCAAACCCATCGATTCAGGGCTTCTGGAAACCTCCAGCATGGAGTTAAAGGCTGCAGTTTTCCTCTTATGCTGGGCAGCCTTATTAAAACCCCAATATGTGCTCCCAAGTGAGTAGCCACAAGATACAGGGGCCAGGCTTGGCACAGGGCTGCAAGAGAGCTGCATTCTCCCCACTGCATCTGTACAACGGCACCTGTGCTGCTGCTGCACGGTGCTTCCCCAGATGCAGCAGTTGAACACAGCCAGAGGGATGAAGACCTGTCATCCTCATCCCCATCAGTTTCCCTGGATCGTGGTGGCCTTGCTGAGGCAACGCTTTGTACGGCCACAAAAGGAGGAGTGACATGAGGGGGTCCCAGTGGCTTGGGAGAGGGAGGGGAGTGGCGGGAAGAGATGTGTGGATGGCTGGGGTCTAGCTGGAATGATCTAAAGTTGGGAGTAAGCTTGGTTCCTCCCCCTCCAGGCTGGTAGACCTGTTAGTGATGGAAAGGAGGTTCCTCTGGTTCCTGGGTACACCTGGTAACTTCCTACAGAGCCTGCAGGTTGACTGAAGAGGCAGCATTGACTGGTTCCAGAGGGTGTGGTATCTTCTGTGAGCCAACATGTGCACCCACCTTACTGCCCTGATGTCCGTATCAGTAACACGCCTCCCCTCTCCTGTTCCTCCTAGTTACAGCTACATGATCGATAACGTCATCCTGCTGATCACCGGGACGTTGCACCAGCGCTCCATCGCGGAGCTGGTGCCCAAGTGCCATCCGCTAGGAAGCTTTGAGCAAATGGAAGCTGTGAATATTGCTCAGACCCCTGCGGAGCTCTACAACGCAATCCTGGTGGATACGCCCCTGGGTGAGCAGTGTTTATTCAAAGTGCCTTTCAGCTGGGCTTAGAACCGGGCTGCCCATTCATGCACTAGGATGGGCACAAACCCGTGTTTCTGAATCCGGGACTACAAAACTGTCTAACCACCGAGACAGGCATGGTGGGTTTTACTGCCTTGTATGTCTGTCTTGAACTATCTTGTGCATCTACAACTCAGTGATCCGTGTAGCGACCCCCTTAGTTCCCCATCAGCTGCTCTACAAATGGTCTTATGCAGAAACCTGAAGGTAGAAAGTTAAAGCTGTTAAATGTAATTTTCTTTTAACACTATTGTCTTGGCTGACACACAGGTAATGCAGGGCAGTTTAGCAAATAATCTGGAGGCTCTCTGAGGGAGTGAGGTAATTTTACTTAATTTAGCAAGTTGGTAGCACAGATTTACTATTCCCATTGGAACACTGAGCAGTTTGGTTGGAACACTGGCCAGTTTTCTATGGGCATCGTTCCCGATAGCTCCCACTTGCATTCCTCTCTGCCTTTACTTGTACTGATGCAGGCAGTAAATACAGGCAGTCACTCCATAAACCATGAGTGCTGTAAACCAGGAGTTCCAGTTGGAAAACTGACTTACCGTATACCGATCTGTAGAATCTTACAGAAGTGTTACTGTTATGTTGAAAGAATGGTCAGCAAAGCCTTCTCTCACCGGCAGTGAGACATAACAGTAGAGGAGAAAAGTAACTCTCCAAGTGGGAGATGCCTCTAATTTTGTTAAATGTTGGTAATTGCTGTGGTCTGCAGAGCCAGACTTGTCTATGTCCCACTATGAAACAAGTACTTTAAACTCATCCCAGTGGTACTTTATCCCAGCAAGAGACAGACTTAAAGCCAGCAGTGGAGCAGTCTGGGAGCAGATGAGCGAATGCTTCCATTGTGCACAGTGGCTGTCTGGACACACAGGCCTCCTGGGCTAGTGTTGGCAAACTGAGTTAAAGGAACATAATCGATGGGATGATTCATGAGCAGTTCTTCTTCTAGCTGCTCCAGAAAGGATGCAATTCCCCAACAGACTGAGTCCTGGTGGTACAGTTGGTAGCAGCCTAGATTTTCATAGCTGGGAAAGAAAGTGCTTCCCATAAACACAACCTGGGAAGATGAGGCAGAGAAATAGTTGATGAGAAAATGAGTCATTAGACAAGGAGCCAAGAAATTGGTCAAAAACTGAACCAATAGCGAGAGCTCTTGCTCCCATGTATTGTGTGTTCCGCTAGGGAAGGATCCCCTGCAGCAAAGCCAAAGCGTTGACATACGTTCCCTGAACATGAGAGTGGGGAAACAGAAAGTGAACCCTAGCATAAAAGGGGCAGCAAGATGGGAGCGGAATGAACACCAGGGCCCTTAACGCAATAGCAACTACAAGCGTAACGGAAGGTACTGCAAACTCTAGTACGTGGGAAGTGTGTTCTCCAGTTACTGGTGGCCTGTCTCACAGGATGGCAAATTCCCAAAGCTGAATGCATTGTTTAAAAAAGTCTGACCAGCTGTGCAGTGTGTCCGTCTCTAGGCTCTAAGTGTCCAGGGTTTATATTGAATGAAAATGATGATCTCTTACTGAGAAACAAGGCGGTGCAGAACATTCCTGTCGGTCAGAGTCTTTAATCCAGCTCTTTACCTTCCTAAAAGCTTAACATCCTCTGCCCCCGTGAACGTCCCATCACCGTTACAGGCACATGGACTTCCCTCTTCCCCCATTTGATTGCATTTGCCTTCTTTTTGTCTACTTCAGCGTTTGTTCACCACCGTGGCTGGTGCTGGCCCGGTCCTGGGGAATAGCGAAGTGCTGCCTAACAAACAAGCATGCTAACTGCTACTGCTGCAGTCTGACATGCGCCCGAGTCTGGGACCTTATAGCCTTGCAGCTCAAGACACCCTAGGAAATTCAATTTCTAAATGGCACTAGTGTCACCACCATAAAACTACTGGTAAGACACTGCCCCTTTCTGCAGAGCTCTGTGGGAGGCCTGGTGGTTCCCCGGCTTTGCGGCACCATAACTCCCGGGGACTAGAAAAGGCACAGCCAGTCTTTTTCAGAAGAGTTCGGCTCCCATCTAGGCACCAGAATACAGGCCTGATTATTCCGAGCTCAGCTCCCAATCCGAGCACTTTTGAACATCCAGCCGTAAGGGTCATGCTGGGGGCTGTGCCTTTGGAAACCTGGCCTCCTGCTTGCAAAAGGTCTTACAGTCCCTCTCTGGGGAGCACAGTCTGCAACTCGGAGCAGCAGGAGCATGCTGCAATTTTGCTCATGGCTTTGTGTGTGTTTCAGCTGCCTTCTTCCAGGATTGCATATCCGAGCAGGACCTCGATGAAATGAACATCGAAATCATCCGAAACACGCTGTATAAGGTAAGTGTGGCCCTCGCGGTGAGGGAAGTAGCTAATGAAACAGCTTCCTGGAGTAACAAACATCAGTGACTCGTGCTGTGAGGGGGTGGGGCATTGCTGGTCGTTCTGCTGTGGAGGGAGCTGAGCAGGGGGAGCGCTCATGGAGCGCTGTCCTAGCTGGCTGTTTCCAAAGACAGCTTTTCCAGGCTGGGTAAAGAGAGTGGTTAGTATGTTCGCTGTATGTCGTAAAGCCAGCTAGAAGCAGCTGCCCCTGGGAGCAATAATGCAGCTATAACGTGACCGAGAACAGGGTCTGTGTCCAGGATGGAATGAAGCCATGTGCCGGGCTCGGGGGTCTGGAGGTTGGTTCACACAGTGCTATTATATCCAGCTTGCTAGTGCCAGCTGCTTCCAATCTCTGCTGCGGTGTCAGCCGGCTGGCAGCGAGGGTGTCCTTAAAGTACCTTTTGACCTCACCTCTCTGAATAACCTTGCATGAGTTGTGCAGGCTCTGGCGGAGGGCTGCTCCTTGGCTGACAGAGGTGGCCACAGAATCCATGTAACGTGAAGACTGCTCCCTCGGGCCTGGCTCCGAGATCATGGACCAGTAACGTGCTTTTTTAAAAAGTGAAGGTTTGCTTGGGAAAAGGCTTTAGCGCCTCAGCCGAGCTGCTGGAACAATGGATACCCCAGCAATGCAGCGGCATAGAGGAATAAGGAGACGGCATGTGTACAGAGCTAACTGCAGCTCCTACCAGTACGGTCTAGTTCTAGCCAGCACTCTCAGGAACTTCCCATTAATATGAAAACCAGCTCCTGTGCTTGTCACAGCCAGTGCTGCCATGAGGCTATCACTCCATCTTGAGTGTCTGGTAAAGGGCGGGATACAGATTATATCTGTCTTCCTTGTTTTCATAATCGGAACTAGCCAACAGCTGGGGTGTGACCTCTGCTTCTGATGGGTGGTAGTGAAGGTCAGTTTCAGCATGGAGGCTAGTTAGGGGAAAACCTGCTAAGCTGAGTGTGGTCTCTTGCATGCAGCACATGTGCACATGTGTGTATATGCCTGGCATGTGCAAACAGCTTGGGGCAATGTATTTGTGTAAAAAAACAAAACAAAACACATATCCCTGCATGTACTCTGGTCCTTCTCAGTGCTCTTTTCTAAACCCCTCTGGTTCTGCAGAAAAGGACCTAGGGGTTACAGTGGACAAGAAGCTGGATATGAGTCAACAATGTGCCCTTGTTGCCAAGAAGGCTAATGGCATTTTGGGCTGTATAAGTAGGGGCATTGCCAGCAGATCGAGGGAAGTGATCATTCCCCTCTATTCGGCGTTGGCGCGGCCACATCTGGAGTATTGCGTCCAGTTTTGGGCCCCCCACTACAGAAGTGATGTGGACAAATTGGAGAGAGTCCTGCGGACGGGAATGAAAATGATCAGGGGGCTGGGGCACATGACTTATGAGGAGAGGCTGAGGGAACTGGGCTTATTTAGTCTGCAGAAGAGAAGAATGAGGGGGGATTTGATAGCAGCCTTCAACTACCTGAAGGGGGGTTCCAAAGAGGATGGAGCTCGGCTGTTCTCAGTGGTGGCAGATGACAGAACAAGGAGCAATGGTCCCAAGTTGCAGTGGGGGAGGTTTAGGTTGGATATTAGGAAACACTATTTCACTAGTCGGGTGGTGAAGCACTGGAATGGGTTCCCTAGGGAGGTGGTGGAATCTCCTTCCTTAGAGGTTTTTAAGGTCAGGCTTGACAAAGCCCTGGCTGGGATGATTTAGTTGGGGATTGGTCCTGCTTTAAGCAGAGGGTGGGACTAGATACCTCCTGAGGGCCCTTCCAACCCTGATATTCTGTGATTCTGTGTGTGGCGCAGTGGCCAGTACTGTGCACAGTATCCAGATGAGGCTGCTCCAGTGGTTGATATAAAGGCGCTAGAATGTTCTGTGGTGTTCTCCATCCTGGGCCTTATGTATCAGAACAGCTTTCGCTTTTCTGACCACAGCTGCACATGGAGCAGAGGTCTCTGTTGAGCTGCCCATAGCAACATTGTTATGTGTTGCCCAGTCTCTTGGGTTTTAGTTGTCTCTGAGGTTCCTTGCTGCACACTCCCTTTCCAGATGTTTAATAAATACATTAAACAACATGGGACCTAGGACAGTGTCTTGAGGCCCTGCTGTTTGCCGTTCAACCCTGCTCATTGCTTTCTGTCTCCTAGGCAGGTTTTGATCCGTGACAATACTTTGTGTCTCGCCCCGTGATGATATCAGTTCAGTCTGTTGGGTACACAAGACACGTAAGGGTATAATTCCGCAGGTCACCCCATGAACTGCTTAAATATGGGCATGTTTGCCTCCCTTCAGTTCTCTGAAACAGTGGCTGATGCCTGTGATCAAAAGGACCTCGGTCAACTGCCAAACATTCTACAGCTCCTAGTTTTGCTTTTAAACTCCTTGCATTTGTATAGAAACTGTTCTCGATTTGTTTTTGACAAATAATTCCCAGCTCCTGTACGGTGCTTTTTTTTAAGATGGTGTTTGTATTTAATTCCTTTATAGGACACTGCTGATTTTGCAGACATTGCCTGTGTTCTTACCTCTGGTCGCTGGAGGTACAATACTCCAGCAATACTCCTCAGCGCAGGGACCGTCTCTAGCGGCATGTGCTGTGCACGACAGGCCGGAGCCCCTTTAGACCCTATGGTATTTGTCAATAACCCTCCCGAGGGGCTGGCTGCTTGCTCTGGGCCCCTTAGCATGCGGAGGGTGGGGGTTCCCCAGTAGCTCTGCGCACTGGCTAGCAGAAAACTCTAAAATGCTGCAAGTTTGTCTGGCTCGTGTAACTCAATAGCAGGAAGGATTTTCCTCAGCTTTTCTCCCCAGATTTGCTTCCAGGCTGAGGTCAAACGTGGCGCGGGGAGCAAGAGCTCTCAGGGAGCTGGTCAGAAAGCTCTGGGAGAGATCTGGGGCTGCAGTGGCAGTCCTGGCCCCAGAGTGGTGAAAGGCAGAGCTGAAGGCAATGAGTGTTGGGCAGATGCCGTCACCCCGGAGCCCAAGGGAGAGCACCCCGTCCTGGGGCACGTCACATTCTTGATTTCCCGGTTGAAAGTCCGTTTGGAAATGAGGAACACCTTTGCCCAGAGCGGCACTCCCCACTGCCTGCCACTGGTGTACCTGTCTCGCTCCCTCCCCACTGAGGTTTCCTGGCATGTTCCAGTTGTGAATGTGCAGTGAGGTGACTCGCTGTGAGGCAGCATCTTCCTAGGAAGAGTTTCACTTAACTGCACTTCTCTGGTCTCTCACTGGAGTCTGAAGCGACAGCCTGGTATCTCAGCATGTGTCTGACCCCAGAGGCACTTTAATCTCTCCAGCTGGCATTCCACAATGACCCCCCCCCCCCGCTCCCTGGGGGAGAGGGGTGCAGGGAGCTTGTTTTGATAGAAAGGGTGGGTTGAGGGTGTCTTGCATTTTCTGTTAGCTACCCAAACATAGATGGCACTTCACAGAACAAATGAGTCTACAGTCTGCGCATAGACCAGGCCGGGGTGATTCTCAGCTACAACAATGAGACTGTGGTTCCTTTGGTTTTCCTGTGATCATCAGGCCCTCAATGGGGACTTCTTAGTAGTGACCCTGTCTGTGTAGCACAGTGGAGCTGAATGAGACAGTCCAGCAGTTTACATCACTAGTCCTGCAGGTGGTTGGTAGGTTGCAGTCCTAGGGTAGGTGTGGCTGTGGCGGGTTAGATTACAGAACCCCCCCCCAGGAGCTGCCACCTGGTGTGCCAAGACTACCTCTGCTCCTGCTTTCCCTGCCAGCTGAGGACCCCAGCACCCTGTCTTGCTGAGCCAGGCACGCCCGTCTGCTCCAACACAGACCCAGGGTCTGAATCACGTCCCCTAACAGCTGTAGGCTTGACAGAAAGCAGCTTACAGAAGTGTTCTTGGCTTTTAACACTTAAATGCCCAACACCCAATGGGGTCTAAACCCAAATAAATCCATTTTGCCCTGTATAAAGCTTATGCAGGGTAAACTCATGAATTGTTCGCCCTCTATAACACTGATAGAGAGAGATGCACAGCTGTCTCCTCCCCCCCCCCCCCCAGGTATTAATACAGACTCTGGGTTAATAAGGAAAAAGTGATTTTATTAAATATAGACAGTAGGATTTAAGTGGTTTTAAGTAGTAACAGACAGAATAAAGTGAATTACCAAGTGAAATGAAGCAAAATAGAACGGGCAAATTTAAGCCTAATACAGTAATACAAGTTTCTTTCACAGACTGGACGCCTTCCTAGTCTGGACACGGTCCTTTGCCCGGTACAGCCCTTGTTCCAGCTCAGGTGGTAGCTAGGGGATTCCCCATGATGGCTGCCCCTCTTCGTTCTGTTCCACCCCTTTATAGATCTTTCGCATAAGGCGGGAATCCTTTGTCCCTCGCTGGGTTCCCACCCACCCCCTTCTCAATGGAAAAGCACCAGGTTAAAGATGGATTCCAGTTCAGGTGACATGATCACATGTCCCTGCAAGACTTCATTGCCCACTTGCCAGCACACGTGTCTACAGGAAGACTCACAAGTAAAACGGAGCCATCTGCAGTCAATTGTCCTGGCTGACGGGATAATTACAATAGGCCCTCAGTTATATTTCATATTTCTAGTTTCAGATACAAGGATGACACATTTATACAAATAGGATGATCACACTCAGTAGATTATAAGCTTTGTAATGATACCTTACCAGAGACCTTTTGCATGAAGCATATTCCAGTTACATTAGCATATTTTCATAAAATCATAGAGTGCAACGTCACCGTAGCTTTGCATCTCTTGTACCTTATCAGGCAGCCTGTCCCATGGGAGGTAAGGTGGTAGGCACAGGACCTTCAGCAGGAAGTGCCTTCTGAGCTGGAAGTGCTGTTACTGGCTAGACCAGAGTGAGTCACCCACACAAGGAACTCCAGCATACCCTGCCTCACTGCCTGTTTGTTTGGTTTATAGACTGGAAGACAAGAAGGGACCAATTAGAGGAGCCGTAGATGTATTCACAGTGAGGGCCAGGCTGCCTACCCACTTCTGAAATCCACCTGCAGCCTTTCTCCTCTTTGGCCTCCGTCCACTTCCATGGAAGCATGGTGATTGGAGTGGGTGGAGCTTCATGGGGATGTACCAGATGAGCAGTAGTGACAGGAGACGCGTGCCGTGATGCAGGGGTCCTACTGGGCTCATGTCTTGAGGCCTTTTGACACGTTCGGAAATGCTTGGGGATCATGTGGGCTGTAGATAAGTGTCACTCGTCCTCTCATCTGCTTGGCTTTCTCCTCAGGCATACCTGGAATCCTTCTACAAGTTCTGCAGCATCCTGGGCGGCACAACTGCAGACGCCATGTGTCCAATCCTGGAGGTAGGCTGCAGACGGGACACCCCTGCACATTCTGCATGGTATAATGTAACAGTAATCGCACTGTGCGCTGCTCAGCGCTCTCCAGCCAGAGCAGCTCAGAGCTGCCGATCGAACACAGAGACGTTGGTTTCTAACATTCCTTTGCACTTCGGTGCATGTGGCTAGCTTGCTTGGCTGGGGAGCCAGGAGAAGCTGTTGCTAGTGCTGGGAAGCGGGTGATGTCATCGCAGCAGGCTCCACAAACACCTTCCCACTTTGCCCTCTGCCAGAAATGCGAAAGGCCTGGGAGGTGGGGCATTTTGACTTGGAGCGGAGCCCGGGGACAAAGCAAGTTATGAAGCAGCTGGAAGGGCAGAGGGTGGGATGTGGCTCTCCCCGTTCCTGGCAGCCAAGCCCATGAGTATCCCTTCCACGGGTCTCTGCTCAAGTGGCCAGGCGCATACCTGTCCTTGGGCGCACTCTGCCCCTCAGTCAAAGGGACTGGTGGAAACCTCTTGTCAGGGCTGATTCCCCACTCTGGCACTTCAAGTGCAGAAGGTGGGGGCCCGCAGGGATTCTAAAAATTAATACTGGCCACTCCAGGCTTGTATTAAACTCCCAAGGTTGCAGCTTTTCTCTGACCTTGGCTGGGTAGATGCTGCCACCACCCAAATGCAAACCCCTTGGAACCCAGGAAGGCGCACTTGGGAATTCCTTCCTGTGGGTGCATACGTACACGTGTACGTGCGCGCGCGCGCACACACACAATTAGCTTTTGCCCCCAGCTATTTAAACAATATGCACAAACCTGTTAGGACACCAAAAATTCAATCCTGTTCTTAAAAAAAAAAAAAAAAGGTTTTTTGGTTTTTAATAAAATTTAAGAAAATACATCTGGAACTTAGGCTTTTGCTAGATTTTAAAAGAGCAATTCCAAAAATTAAGCCCCCAAAATAGCTTCCTTTGGGTTCAGCTTAAAGGTTACAAGCAAACAAAAGCGTCTGGGGTTAGCACGGAGGAGTCCACCAGCCAATAGAAATAAACAGAAATAAACCTAATTGTGTCTTTCTAAACATTTCTGATCTACTTACACCTCTGGGGGTTGCAAATACGTCATTCTAGGTATGAGCTGATGCTCTATGATCATACCTGACTTAACGCTTCTCATAGCATAACCGTTCCCTTTTCCCGTCTTTCCCGGAGAACAGCAACAGATACAAAGGGGAAGGTTTTTCCCCATTTTAAAAAGTTCTAGCCTTGGCATTGGTTCTTCTGGTCAGGTGCCCACTCCCTTTCCTTTACCTGGGGGACTTTTTAACCCTTTACAGGTAAAGCAAGCAGAGAACAGCCACCAAGAGGGACTTTATAGCTAACTGGCTGGCTCCCCCCACCCCCTTCATTTATCACACCACCTGTGGCCAGAGCTTTCACACACCTTGTCTCTGTTGTGAACTCCTGGCAATGGAATGCAACGCTGCGCCTCTTGCAAGGCTGTCTCCACCAGTTCAGCCTTGTTCCCTGTGATTATTGCATGCCGAGGAGCCAGCATCTGAACAGCGATTCTGCAGACAGGCTACACAAATCTGTGCCTGGCCTTAGAAAATCGACCCTGGGGCAGTGACTGCGTGCGGCACGCGAGCACCCGAGTGCAGTAGGTGGGACAAGCAGTTGATTTGCTAGCACAGAGACCAAACTGATTAGTCGAGACGTGGTCCCCAGGTTTTCAGGCCATCGCTCCCAGTTCCTGAGCGCTCTGAAGCCAGGCTGCTCAGTAGGAATGGTGACTCCCTCTGCCACCTGGCATTGTGCCCCACAAACAGCAGCTGGCTGGGGGGCTCTGGCCACATGTGCCAGGCTTGTGCCACAGGCTGTGTAGCCTGGCCCTGCTGGGAGTGGCAGAACTGTGACTGGTTTGCGCCTCTCCAGGGCTCTCACGTGCCCTAACGAAGCTGGATTTGCTCTTTATCACTGGCCTGGCCTTGCTCCATTCATCGGCCTGCAGCTTGAGCCCTGCATTTGCCAACTCCCAGCTGAGGGTTTGTGCTTTACCCAAGGGGGACGGGCACAGCACTGCCTAATGCCGCTTGTCTTTCTCTTAGTTTGAAGCGGACAGGAGAGCCTTCATCATCACCATTAACTCGTTTGGCACGGAGCTCTCCAAAGAGGACCGAGCTAAGCTGTTCCCGCACTGCGGGAAGCTCTATCCTGAGGGCCTGGCCCAGCTAGCCAGAGCAGATGATTACGAGCAAGTCAAAACAGTAGCTGACTACTACCCTGTAAGTACCCTCGGGGGTCCCAGGAGCGACTGCTCTCCACGCATTGATCAGCGAGTTTGTGGCACAACATGCACGGAGAAGGGGGGTGGGGTGGTGGATACCCTGGTGCATTTCAGGATTTGTCTGGCAGGGGCTCAGCAACGCTTCCTTTGGCTGAGAGAGGGCTGGACTGGGCTCCCTCCGGCGTCACTCGGTGCCGTGCTGGTTGCAGGTGGGATACAAGGTGCTGTTTGCTCCTTTTTTTTCCTCTGCTGAAGAACCTGAGTCATCTGCTGCACAGGGGCATTGAGACCCAGTTCTGAGTCCCCATGTCTCCATCCAGGCTGGGGTCACGGAGCAACAGGGGGGCACTCGTGGAGGTGGTGGCTGAAGGGACCCCCCGCCTTATGACTGGACCCTAGCGTTAGCATGCTGTGTGGCGAGTGCCTGGAAACCTGCCGGGGACCTGTTTCGTGCCATTTGAACCTGTTGGGAGCCTGAGGATGGAGACCCCGTCTCATCTAGAATGATGCACCCCCCGGCAGGAATCTGTAACCAAAGCCTTGTCTCAACACACACTGCACTGGTTTAACGAACGGTGCCCTGATCTGCATGGGTTAGCTTGCACCTGTAACGCTCCAGGAGTCAGGTTTAAACCAGCGAGTGTCCACACAGAGTAGCCCTGGTTTATTCATAGACTCCAAGGCCAGAAGGGACCACTGGGTTCAGCTAATGTGACCTCCTGCATAACACAGGCCAGAGAATGGTCCTGAGTTAATTCCTGTTGGCACCGGAGCAATGAAATCAGTTTCATATTTGCACTTGTCTACACACAAACCAGGCCCCAAATCTGCTGTCATTGACACCTGTAGTTTCAGTGCAAGCCTGTGTGGATGCTTACTCCAGATTAAGTGCCCTATTTCCAAATAATGTAAGTGGGTGGTAAATCATCAGTGCTTGCTGCGGTGAATCCTGGCCTTCCTCCGGGAGCCAGCCCAATGCCCTGCTGCTGCCAGCCTGGCGGAGAGACAAGAGTCTGCTTCACTTCTGACGGTCATTTCTTGCTGTCTGTGGTGCAGACTGCTGTGAGAACTTGCCCGGGATGAAAGGGTTTCTGTCTGGAGCTGGCACTTAGCTCTCTGCAGGGTGGGAAAGAGGGCTGCGCCCCCCCACCCCCCAGCAATGGGGGCTGGGTGATGTATAAGCACTCTGCAGGGAGCGTGCTGCTAGAGCAGGACTGGGAGGGACGATGCTGATGCTGGGCCGGGTTCTTGCTTTGATGCGTTCCTTGACCCCTTCCTCTTGCCGTAGGAATACAAACTGCTGTTTGAAGGAGCCGGCAGCAACCCTGGAGACAAAACCCTGGAGGACCGTTTTTTCGAGCATGAGGTGAGGGAAGGACCCTCTGTGCTGAGCCGTAGGAGCTGCTGCAGCGCTCAGCGGAAGTCTCCAGAGCAGCTGCAAAGGGATGTCTGGCAGCAGAGTCGCAGTCACACGGTGTGGGGGGGGCGACTGGCTCAGACGTTCTGTGCCCTGCCCCTGCTTTTCTTTCCAGCCCCTAGCTCCCTGCCAGGTGATTCACCGTGGAACCTAGGGAGCAACAATGAGCTTGCAAAGGGCTCTTGGGGCTTCCCCAGAAAGACAGTGGCAACCCAAACCTGGTGGCTATGTCCCTGTTCTCCTCCTCCACGCCACTCTCCTGCCCTGGCAGCAATGGCAGCTGGTGCTCAAGGATAGGCTTCTCCTACAGACTCTGCACAGGCACTGAGCCTGCACTGCTGGGTGCAACAGGAGCTCCACTCCAGCTGGGGCCATTCATCCCAGGAGCCCCGTTCTCTGGAGCGCTGGGCTGCTTTGCTGTGGGGCTGGGAATGGGGTCTCTGGGGGGGTGGCCTGCTGCTGGGAGGGGCAGTGCTGCAGGCAGTGACCCCTGCTCTTTGCTCTCGAAGGTGAAGCTGAACAAGCTGGCTTTCCTCAACCAGTTCCACTTCGGGGTTTTCTACGCCTTCGTCAAGCTGAAGGAGCAGGAGTGTCGCAACATCGTGTGGATTGCCGAGTGCATCGCCCAGCGGCACCGCGCCAAGATCGACAACTACATCCCCATCTTCTAACCGTCCTCGATCCTCCTGCTGCCGGGTGGAGCCCTGTGGAACTGCCCTTCCCCCCCAGTACATTCCGAATCATCACTAGTCCTCGCTCCGGGGACGGCTCCTCTCTGGAACGGGCTCGGATGGAAACTGGCCAGTCTGTTCCGGAGCTGCCGTTGTTTGTGTGAGTTCTGTGTGCTGTGAGGGGCCAGCGGGGCCTGGGACAGGCGCAGGGCCGGTGCAGCTATGGAGCAGGAGGGCTCCAGTCCACGTATTATAATTGTACCTGTGTCACTGTACTGATCAGCTGTGTGCGCGTCACTGAGCGAGCCAGTGCTGATCTCTGAGGGAACTGGCATCTCTCAGCCAGTAACTCCTTGCTCTTGAGTGACTCATTAGATATGTGTTGCCTGAGTTGAAATGTCGCTGTACCAAGGCTGAGATCCGAACAGTCTAGCTCCAGGAAGTATTGTCCCCAGAAGCTTCATGTGAGTGTGTCTCTTGCCACCCTTAGTGTAGCGGCTGCTGCTGTGTAATTCCTGCATCATCTTGTGTCTGACTCCTGCGAGGGCAGAAAGCCGAGCCGCCCTTGTCCCAAGAGCTGAGGCGGAAGCAGAGGTTCTTGCTGGCTATTGCAGGGCTCTGAGCAGCACACGGTGGCTGCGTCCTTCCCCCTGTCACCAGGCGGCACGTGCCCCCCGTGGCCCTGCTGGTGCTGAGGCAGACCAGGCACTGAGGAGGGGACCTGGCCAGCAAATGCCTTTGCCCCAGAAAGATTCTTGCTAATCTGCCCTCAACCTGGGACTGGGTAGCGAGCGAGGCTGGCCCTGCAGTGGCTGGGGGGCAATACGTACCTACTGCTGAGTGCAGGTGCTAGCCAGCCTGTCCAAGCCCCAGGGCTCCCCCCGGGCCCCCACCAGCTGCCACTCTTCTTCTGGGAGCCCCTGGCCTCTGCCCATTCCTGGGGGCTCTGAGCTGGCTGGCCTGCCAGGCCGGCTGCCTGTAACCTGGGAGCGGCCCCCTGCTTCCTATACAAACAGCAGTGACATGTCCCTGTGTGCAGTGAGCAGGCACCACACCCCCCCGATCCACGGTTAGGAGCACGTGTCCCCATAACCACTGCAGGCTCATTCCCAGGCTCTGGGGGCAGGGGCTTGGCTGGCGGCTCTTTGCCCAGGTGGTAAGATGGTCATTCAAAGGGATCCAGACGGCTATTGAAGTGACCTGTTGCTCTTTCTAGGCCAGGGCTTTCTGGGAAGCTGCCAAACCCCATCCCACCCATGCTGGGCGTCTGTCACCAACACTGGGGTGTTGGCGGGCAGTGCAGGTAGCGCGCGCCTGCCTTCAGCGACGTGGGTTTTGCAGCCCGTTAATGGAAGTTGAGATTGGGGGAGTGGGAGACCTGAGGAGCATGGGCTTGGAGCGTCTCCTGCCTTCCCTGCTGCTGGCTTTGGGTCGCTGCTGCTCTGCGCACGGAGGGAGGGAAAGGGTGCCTTCTGGTGCCCTTAGTTACCACCAACCCCCACACACACGCTCTCCGCTCAGAGCCCCCTTGGCCCATGCAGAGCTCCACCCTCCTGTCCCCAGAGCACCCTTCTTTTCAGTCTCTGCTCTGCTGCTCCCTGGAGTCAAGTTCCTTGGCATACAGCTGAAGGTTGCTGGAATTGCCCTGTCCCCAAAGCAGGGTGCTCAGCAGGCTGGGGGTGGTTGTGGTTCCTGGCCAGGGCCTGGCCCAGCGGCTTTGCTGGCTTGCTCCAAGCTGGCACTAGACGGCTCTATCTCCACAGCTTTGTGCTGCTCCCACGTGCATGTGTAGGAGACGTGTAAGAGCAGCCTGGACGCCCTGGCCTTGCTGCTCCGTCACTGCAGAATGGTTTGCTGTCCTGGCTCCCCTCCCCCGTGACAATAAATATCTGCCTAAAGCACCGTGCTGCCTGGACTGGTTTCTCGCCTGCAGCTCCAGGAGCCCTTCCCATCTGTGGCGGTGAGACGGGCGGCCCTGTGCTGGGATGGCCGGGGCAAGGCCAGGGCTCAGAGCCTGCACTTGAACGGGGCTTGGAGCCACGTGTCCGCTCCCAGCCCCTGGCAATCCTTGGGCATGGTCAGTGCTGCTACCAGCGTGCCCCTTGCCTGGGCCAGCTCTCCCCCTGCCGTGCAGGCCTGCGCGTATGGGACAGCAGCCTCCTCACGCGCTCGTGCTGGCTGGCTGGGCGAGTGCCTCCCCAGGACCCAGTCCAGGCAGCTGCTTTCTCTGACGAACAGTCCTGGTTGTGGGCCCAGGCTGGGGTGAGCTTGGTCGAAGCCTCCAGCTTCCCCGGGGTCTGAACTGGTCTTTGGAGCCATCCCAGGGTAGGTAGCCAGGCTGCAGAACAGCTGCTGCTGTTACCCCATGGCACCTGCAGGGGCTGGTGCTGCCTGGACAGATCTCACACCTGGGGCTGCAGGCAGGATTATCCCCATTTCATAGCTCAGTGACTTGCCCTGAGGCCTAACTCTCAACCACGTTCCTCCTGGGCCTCCGCCGTTCCCACCAGCCTGTCCCACCGCAGGAATCCCGCAGCAGCCCTGGTGCGGTTTCCCACCTCAGTAAGGGCCTAGTCCCTTGTCACGGGCTGGGCTGCCTCCCTGGGACCACGCAGGAGACTGGCCCTTGGGGGTGGAGCTCCTGCAGCCTGGGCCAGCCCATCACCCCCTCACTGGCTCTACTCTGGTAGAGCACCGTGTCCTGCTGATCCTGGGGGGTCCTTGGGGCCAGGGCTGCCCACACTGCATGGGCTGGCTGCTGCTACTGCTGTCCCCTGGCGAGGAGCATTCAGCTCACTCCAGGAGAGCCAAGCGGCAGATCCTGTGGGCCAGTGCCCTCCCCCTTCCTGGGCCCCCAGCCTTCCTCCCCTGTCACAGTGCCTGCCCAGTGCCCTTCCGGTCCTCAGTCCTGCACCCAGTGAAACGGTCCTCAAAGGGTTGAGCGTAGCCAGAGATTCCCAGCTGGGCTCCTGCCCTCACTAGGGCTCTCGCTCTTTATATGACATGGGCGCTATGAAAGAACCACCCAGAACTAGACCCGAACAGGCCAGGCCTGGCTACGGCTGCACGCTGCTGCTCTGGCTGGGTGAGTGATCGCTGGTGGCCATGACAGGGCTGAGCGCTCTGTGCACACAGGGTCACATAGCTCTGCCTTCCAGAGCTCCTGACGGGGTGTGGCGGGCAGGGACTGTTCTATGCACTGCAGCAGGAGGCTGCTAGCTGGGCGGCAGAGGCAGAATGGCACAGCCTGGCACTAGGGCAGCCGCCTCACGTTTGGCTTGTGCCTGGGCTGGCACCCGCCCACACGCGGGGTACTGGAGCGCTGGGTGAAGGCCGTGGAGCGATGGGCCCCTAGGACCTGGTTAGTGGACTTGGTACCGCGTGGCCAAACTGGGTTAGCGGAATGGGCAGAGTGCCGGTCTGGCTGTGGTTTAACATCAGCACTGCGGGCAGCGAGTAGGAAGGTAACAGTGGAGCTGGGTGAAACACCGGCTGGCGAGCCGCTCAGGAGCTGAGCCACCAGGCCTGAGGCCTTAGCTGGGAAGATGCTCCATCGGCCTAGCTGTTGGGCCAGGGCGGGGAATGAGCAGAGCCAACGCAGCAGGGGCTGCTCATGAAGCCCAGAGTGACACAGAGGTGCCCGCTTTGCGGTGTGGGGGGGGGGAGGCGAAGACCCCAGGCCATTCCTAAGTTTATGGGTGCCGCTGGCATTTGGCCAGGCGAGCCTACAGCCTGCTTAGCCTGGGAGCAGCCTTTTCTCTCACGCTTCGCCTCATTTCCCACAGGGCTTTGGGGTGAGGCGCTGTATGAGCCCAGGTCACCGCTCCTGCTGTGTAATGGCGGCTGGCACACAGGATGCCATAGGCTGGGGGCCTGGCCTGAGAGGGAGAATCAGGGGATGTGGCCCGGGAGGGAGCAGGGCCTGTCAGGGAAGGATGGGCTGCCAGAGACCAGTGTGGGGGCACCCGCACGCATGGGGCAGCAGCTCCCTGGCATTTGCCTTGTGGTCACGGCTGGGCCGCTGTCACGCGAGCAGCACGTCCCTCCCGGCGGTACCCCCACCTGTGCCGCTCTGCCCCCAGCCCCGAAGAGCAGGCTGTGCTGGGTGCGCACGGCTCAGGACGGGGACACGTTTGCTTCAGGCTTGGAAGCATTTGCCCTGGCACTGGGTAGCAGGAGGCAGAGCCTGAGTGCGCTTGGCCCAGCTGCAGGAACAAGGGCATGGGGCCCCCTGCATAGCAGGGAGAGGAGACAGGTGGCCAAGCTGAGCGCAAAGCCCCACAGCCGTGGGGGTGGCCCTGCGGCTGGTCTGGGCAAAGCAGGTCCTTCTGCCCCCCGGGACGTCACTCATGCAAGTAACATGCACTGAACGTCCTAGAAGAGCCCCTGCTCCTAAGCTCAGGCGACCGGGCTCACAGTTCAGTGTGAGAGCTGGACCCTTCGTTGGGGCTGCAGGCCCACCCCCAGGCACCGGTGTGGTCCCGTGCCCAGCCAGCCCCCTCGCTCTATAGTCACACACGCTGCAGGCAGGTTTGGAGCACAGGCAGCCGCCCCTGTTGCAGGCCCCGTAAGCCCTGTCCCAAAGAGCCCAGCTGCAGCGAGTGATGGGGCGAGGCAGAGGGTATGTGGGGGTACCAGCCTGGCACGGAGGCTCTATTACTCTGGCGCTCAGTTTCCAGAGTTAGCATCGCGGCTTAGCCAAACCAGGCCCTTCCTCGCAGACTGTGTGGGGCGTATAACAGGGGCTGGGCCTGGGGCGAGGGACAAACGAGGCTCTGCCCCATGGCCTCGGCTGCAGGCACACAGGAGGGCAGAGCTGGGCATGGGAACCAGTTCTGCTCTCCAGAGCGATCAGCCTGGCCCAGAGCCATTCTGCTTCCCCCAGGCAGCTCTGGGGCTGCGCCCTGCCCCCCTTAGAGCATGGAAGGGAGCTGGGGCGGGCTGGGGACCTGGAGCTGTCCCAGAGCTCCTAGCCCAGCCAGCGCCAGTCCCCGCATGGGGCGGATGGGAACTGCTGCTGTGGGACTGGGGGCAGCCAAGGTCCCAGGACCAGGGGGGGCTGATGGTGCCTGGTACTGAGTTCGCTCGGCCTCCCCCCCTAGCAGGAGGTGAGCTGTGCAGCGTGGGGTGCTGGAGGGTGGGCCTGGGACGGGAACAGGTGCTGAAGCAGCAGGGTCTCCTCCGTGCCACTGCAGTGCGTACCCGCAGCGGGGCTGAACCCATCACCCCGTGTCTCAGGGAGAGGGGCTGGGCTGCCCCAGCGGGGCTCAGGCTGCAGCCTGCCCCCCCCCCACCTCCCACGCTCCCTATCCCCTCAGGGGGGTGCCCCTCCCCAGGGCCTGTGCATCCCACGAAGCCCATCTCACGCCCCCAGTAGCACCTGGCCACATGTGCCATCACATGCCAATGCCATGGGCAAGTGTCCTGGAGATGGCTTGGCAGAGCCAACTGTCCCGTCTCCCTGGCTAAATGGGCACTGGCCTGCCTGCCCCCGCTGCAACGCATCCCACAGCACCCACAAACCTGGCCACAAACCCTCACCCCTGCATACTGCCCCCCGCACCACCACGGAGACCCACAAGCACTGCCCTGGCCGGCAGACCGACAAACGGGTGGATGTGCCAAACCCCGAACATCAACACAACAATCACAGCGCCAGCCACACACTCACACCCTCCCCCACACCAAGCCACAAAGAACCCGACACACACAACAGTCCAGAAAACAGCTGCACCCCTGCAGGGCTGCTATCGCCCAACGACCTTCCTCCCCCTGCCAAGTCTGGTAGGGCCCAATCCTGCACTGGGTGGGGGATGGATTTAATGACTGTTTCCAACACCTCTGGGCGTGGACTTCCCCTGGGAGGCCCCACCACCTCCCACCCGGAGAGAACGAGGCCTCAAGGGTTTAGCTGAAATACAAATAAAAGTTTGTATTTATTTAAATACGGTTTATTTAAAAAGTGACAATCACATAATTCATCCTGTGAAAATTTCCATGGAGCGTTCGCTCGAGACTCGGCCACCGCAGTCCCGGCTGACGTCCAGGAGCGCCGGCTCCTGGGCTGGAGTGTGAAGAGCTGCACCGAGAGGCAGACACGGGTTTGATCCATTGACAAGAAAAAGCCACCGCTCTTGAGCCAGTCGAGAGCCAGCGGAGAGATTAACACTCACATCCCAGCAGCAGCAAAGAAAAATTCACTTAGCTGAGAAAAATCACTGAGGTACAGGCCATGGTGAGGGGCCGATGACCCAGCCGTTGTGCCGCGTCGCGCCAGCGGCCTTGTCATGAGACACGCACGCAGTTAGAAAAATAATACAAACCAAGGTCTCTAGCGCACTTTGATTCTTACATAGTAGGAAATAGATCTGCAGCTGTTTGATTCAGAGAAAGCAATTTGGTTTCTGAGTGTGCTGATTATCCCTGCCCGGCCCCCCAAGAACACGGCGGCGGCGGGGTCGTGCCACGCACACGCGCTCTCGGTTTTACCTAGGTTTGGGCCTAGGACTCTAAAGAGAGAAGACTCCCTCCACCGCCCCTGCTTTACGATAGCTCCAAGCGCCTTCCTGTCTCCCCGCAGCCTGCGGGCGAGGGTCAGTCGTGCCTGAGGCCGTTCTGGTGCTTGGGCTGCAGGGCCCGGGGCAGTTTTTGGTTGATGAAGAAAGTTTTAAGGAAGAGGTCTCTGATGATGGAGGGCAGATAGTGGTGGATGAAGTAAACGAGCCGCATGCCCGCCCCCGGGTAATAGCGCGCCGCCGGACGGGCGGAGATGAGGGCGTCGGTGATGCTGTTCACCACTGAACTCAAATCCTCGTTTGCAGTCTTCATGAATTTCACAAACTGCTTGTTGATCTCATGGATGTAGTCCTCCCCGTAGGCCTGCAGCAGGTCGGCAGGCAGGCTGGCCAGGAGCTGCTCCTTCTTCTCGTGCCAGTAGGCAGGGTCGCAGCTCGTACCTAGAACGAACCAAACAGCCTTAAGCCGTAGTCTCCCTGCTGCCTGGCTGCCCTGGCCTGGGGGAACGCAGAACCTCCCTCCTCCAGCCAGGGCATCCCTGGCTGGCAAACCTAGGGAGCCGGCCCTCCTCCCAGCCGTGGGGGCGAGAACCGGCCCCGCTGGCCTGTGCTCACGGCAGGATGGGGGTCAGGCAGCGGGTCTCATCACATAATCCCTTCTAAGGGCCAGGCTGCCCAGGGAGCCACAGTCTGTCAGCAACGCGAACTCGCCCCCTGCTCGGGAACGGCCTCCAGTTCTCAGGGGCCATCTGCACAGCAAAAATACCCTGTGGCCACGTGGCTCAGAGCCTGGGTCGATTGCCTCTGGCTTGCAGGGCGCAGGGCTAAAACCAGCAGTGTAGCTGCTCGGGCTGAAACGCAGGGAGTGGGTCAGCCCTGGAGTATGAGTCCCGCAAGCCCAAGGCAGTTGGCCCTGGCTGAGACTGGCTGTGTAGATGAACCCTCTGGACACAAGCTGGTGACCCGTCCCCGCTGGGTAGGGCCCTACCAAAGTCACGCTCCAGTTTGGTCAACTTCATGGTCATAGGAATTTAAAATTAGTGTCACGGTGTCAGTGTCTACACCTGAGATTTCACAGTGTTGTAACCATGGGGGTCCTGACCCAAAAGGGGGTCACAATTAAGCTGTTGTGGGGCTCACTTCTGAGCTGCCGTCAGCCCTCATCCTCAGTCCTGGAGTCTCCACTACCTCAGTGCCCCCCGCACGCTGCCTCGGCCCGCACCTCATGGCGCCGGACCCTCTGTTGTCACGTAAGGGTTCGGCTACACCGGACCCTTATTCCGGACTAAGCTGGGGTGTGAATTTACCGTAGAACCGCCACTCCAGACCAGCTCCATGTGCGGACAGCCCACCCTCCTCCTTTGGGCACTGCAGTGCAAGGCTTTTTAAAAGTAACTAGTGGCATCCCGGGTGCAGCCCTACCGCCTGCTGCCATTCCCCCAGGGCCGTGTCTCGCTGCACTTGCTGTCTCTGATCTAGCTGCGAGGTGCGGATCCCGGGCTTTCCGTTTTTTCCGTGACACTCCCTGCCCACCGCTGCTCTTGTACAATAACTGTTAAGTAACAGCATCATAATGACAGGGCGAGGCAACCAGCACACGGACGACATGTGCCGATGATGACACCACATTGGCAGGAGTTGCTAACCTCAGTGAAACCCCACCGCGGGCCCCAGAGGGACGAGACACACGGGCAGCAGGTAAAGTGAGATTGTTAAATAGCTGGGGGGATAATCCCAAGCCTAGATACGCCCTGGGAAGCAGAGCTGCTGAGTCTTGGGAGGAGTAAATTAGACAGGATGTGGCAGCTCAAAAGCACCACCTCATCCAGGAGCCAGCAGGCTGCGTAGTGCCCCTTCAAAACAGAGCGAGGACTGGCCCAGAGAGACACCACACGGCCAGGGAAGGATCCGCCGGCTCAGTTAGTTCCATGAGAGTAAAGTCCCGTCTCCCCTGCTCACCACAAGTGACCTGCCCCCCACGCTGGGACTGGCTGGGGTTTGAATAGCAAAATCTGTCCCTGTCCCATTCCCCGGAAGTGGAGCAGAAAACGCCCCGTGCAGTTTTGGTCGGAACACGTGTCAATGAAGCCCCCCTCTGTACAGCTCTGGGGAGCGACCAGCTGGCAGGTCTCCCCTCACATCAGAGAAACGCTCCCCTCTAACCCTGGGGTGCGAACAGGCCTGGAACGTGGGTCCGGTTCTGGGCACTTCAACGAGAGGAGGGTATTGCAGATAGTTCAGAGCAGAGCAACTGCCGTGACAGGGGCCGGAGGGATGGTTAGCACAGGAGCAGAAAAGAGCGAGGGTTGAATGCAGTGCGGCCAAGGGACAGCTAAGGCCAGACTTTTAGAGAGGCTCAGCATCGCACCCACAGCCAGATTTTCTACCCAGCTCAGCACCCAGCAGCTCCCATGAGCGGGAAATTCCGGCAGTCTTGCCCCTTAGGGTGGATCTGTATTGGACAGTGCACTCTGGGCAACCAGACAGCACCGCTCAGCACACAGAGCTCCCAAAAGGGAAGCAAATGACAGCTGGTCTGGGCCATTAGAGAGTTCAGGGTTCAGTCCTGGCCGTGCCTGAAGTGATCCTGAGCAATCTCTCTGTGCTCTGACCTTTACCAAGAGGTGGACGCGGCTGGTCCTTTCCTCCTCTCCTGTACAGACAGAGGCTTTCATTAACAAAGGCTGTGAAATGCTCAGGAAACATTCAGGGGGACAGCGGGGAAGGGGCATCTTCCCACACAGCAGGTTTTCGGAGCCGGGCGTCACTCCCACCGAGTGTGTGGTGCTCCCTGAGACACAGGCCCTTGTGACAAACCTGCCCAGTGCAGCACGTGTCCCCCCCAGCACAGCCCGGCTGGCAGGCGAGGGGCGCTTACTTACCAGTTTTGAAGTAGCCGGGTAGGATCACGCTCACTTTGACCCCCCAGGGCTCCAGCTCGCTTCGGAACGTGTCCATGAGGAGGGTGAGGGCAGCTTTCGAGGCCCCGTACGCTGCTAAACAAGGGTACGGCATGTCGCCTCGGGGAGAAGAAAACACACGGGCCGTTGCTGCGGGGCCACAACTATTTGCGAGACAGCACAACAGTATCAGAACCCCTGGGGCCCGGTCCTGTGGGGTCCAGCACTTCCACCCAGCCCAGCTAGGCACGTCCTCTCCAAGAGAGAGACGGGCTGAAACTCGGGACTGTCACAGCCGAGTCCTCACTCCGCCTCCAGCCGAGAGCACCGCAGCCCCCACTGGCTTCCGTCTAGAACAACGGGCGAGTGTCACGATATCACGTCTCCTCCCTAGAGACCTCCGGGGCTTTGCAGCAAGTTACCGAAAGCCGCGCCACTCGCCCAGGGCGGCGAGCTCCCGGACCAGTTCCACTCCCCAGAGAGGACGGACCCGCCAGCCTCCAGGGGGAGACGCGTGGGAGCGGGAGGGGGGGGGAGTTCTTGGCAAGTAGCACCAGGCTACTACGGACCTGCCTCCTGGGGGAGGGACTGACCCCAACGCTTGGAGCTCTGCCTTCAGAACAAGATGCAAACCTCACAATGGCAGCTGGGGAAGAGGGAGCATCAGCCCAGCAAAAATTAAAACATTCAGCAGCTTTCTGGGCGTGAAGGAGGCAGCTGGACTCTTCGCTGGGTTGGCTGCTTGGCATGCTCAGATGCTGCAGCCACAGTAGGGTGACCAGGTGTCCAGTTTTCGACTGGACCACCCGGTCGAAAAGGGACCCCGGCGGCTCTGTTCAGCACCACCGACTGGGCCGTTAACAGTCCGGTCGGCAGTGCTGCAGGGTTAGGCAGGCTAGTCCCACCCTGTCCTGACTCCGCGCTGCGCCCAGAAGCAGCCAGCACATCTGGCTCCTAGGCGGGGGCAGAACAGGGCCAATGGGAGCTGCAGGGGTGGTGCCTGCGGATAAGAGCAGCGTGCAGAGCCGCCTGCCGTGCCTCCGCCTAGCCAGACCTGCTGGCTGCTTCCAGGGTGCAGCGCGGAGTCAGGACAGGCAGGAAGCCTGTCTTAGGCCCCCCACTGCACCGCTGACCAGGAGCCGTCCGAGGTAAGCCCTGCCTCAGCCTCCGCCTCCGCCAACCCGGAGCCCCCTCCTACACCCCAAACCCCTCATCCCCGACCCCACCCCAGAGCCAGCACCCCCAGCTGGAGCCCTCACCCCCTCCCGCACCCCTGCCCTAGCCCAGAGCCCCCTCCACCACCCTGAACCCCTCTGCCCCCCCCCAGCCTGGACCCCCTCCTGCACCCCAAACCCCTCAACGCCAGCCCCACCCCAGAGCCAGCACCCTCGGTTAGAGCCCTCACCCCCTCTGCACCCCAACCCCCTGCCCCAGCCCAGTGAAAGTGAGTGAGGGAGGAGGAGAGCGAGCCACTGAGGGAGGGGGAATGTAGTGAGCAGGGGGCGTGGCCTCAGGGCAGGGGCGGGGCTAGGGTGTTCGGTTTTGTGCGATTAGAAAGTTGACAAACCTAGGCCACAGGTGCCAGATAAAACATACATTACTGGGGATCGGGGCAAACTCGGCTTGGTAGCTACTAGCTGAGGCCAGTATGAAAGATACTGGGACCATCAAATCTGCCTCCCAGGCAGCTAGGAGAACGGTGCATGTTTGGTTTGGTTCAGGGCTATTATATGGGATAACTCCTGCTTTTGGCCCGTAGGCTGATAGCCAAATCCCCGGGTGTGAACGGGGGGAAATACATGGCACGTTTCAACTTTTGGGAGAAAAAAATCCAAAATATTTCAATTCCAACGTGCTGCCTCGGTGCCTCATGGGAGTTGTAGTGCGGGCTCCTGTTCTTTATAAGCCAGGCTCCCTGGGTCGGACTACATCTCCCATAACACACCATCCTCTCTTGTGGGTGGGATGGTGGATCGTTAGTCTCATGGCAGACGAAGTCTGGCTGGGGTGCCTGGCCCATAGAGAACAGGGACATGGGCAGAGTTGAAATTCAGCCGGAGCTGTCCTGAGCAGAGCTCTGGTCAATATTTCCAAGCCCAATGGAGTTTTCATAGCATGTTGGCCGGGTGTGTGTGGGGGGAGGAGGGGGCAGCTTTGGGAAATACTCTATGAGAATTTAAGCCCTGGACATCAGGCAACCAAACTACAGCTCCTATGAAGCCTCTGTCTGCCAGAAGCTGGGCGTGGATGACGGGATGGATCATTCGCCAATTGCCTGCTCTGCTCATTCCCTCGGAAGCACCTGGCTTTGGCCACGGTGGGAAGACAGGATACAGGGCTAGCTGGCCCATTGGGCTGACCCAGTCTGGCTGCTCTTATGAGGCACTATGGCCCGGTCCCCACCCAGCCCCATTTCTTCCCCACCGGGTGGGGACCGGGTCTTTACCTGCCGGGCTGCTGACGGTCACAATCCTGCCCCGGGCGGAGCGGAGCAGGGGCAGCAGCGCCTTGGTGAGCTCAAGCGTGCCGAAGAAGTTCACGTCCATGCAGGTGCGGAATTTGCAGAGCGGGGAGAGCTCGGCGTCCGCGATGGTGTCGTCGAAGCCCGCGTTGTTCACCAAACCCCAGAGCCCTGCGGGGAGGGGCCCGGGGAAAGTGAGCACCGGCAGGATGTAGCACGGGACCGGCACGGCCTGACGCGACCCACCGTTCGAATGCCTGGAAAGCCCGCGCCGATCGGGGATGCTTAGGGAGCTCAGTTCTACCCTGAGGCAGGGAGGGGACCCACCATGATCCATGCGTGATCCCCTCCCACCAGAGAGTGCTCCCCAGGTCAGGAGGGGACAGAGGTTCAGAGCCAGCCCTAGATCGTTTCCACGCACCTGCCCGGCTGCAGCTGGAGCCCACGGGTGAGGGGAGAGCTGAGTTGGGGGCACAGCCACTGCCAGGAAGGAGGGGGAGAAACCACCACCAGACTGAGCAGCGTGACCAGAAGGGGCCGGTCTGGGGCCCTGCTCCACAGGCTGAGGTCACCGAGTGGGGTTGCTCGCGACGGGCTGCCCCCGGCGTTCTGCTGCGGATGGGCGCGCCCGGAAGCCAAGGCTC
Organism: Mauremys mutica; assembly: GCF_020497125.1. Taxonomy (NCBI): domain Eukaryota; kingdom Metazoa; phylum Chordata; order Testudines; family Geoemydidae; genus Mauremys; species Mauremys mutica. Next base: position 7,396,415 of record NC_059085.1, read on the forward strand.
CTACCTGTGCTCGCCGTCTGGGGCTGGACGAGCTGCTGGGCTTTCTGGATATCTTCCGGCTTGGTCAGGTCCATCTGCAGCAGCGTGAGGCCTGGCGAGCAGCGCTGCCGGAGCTCCTGGGCGCCAGCGCTCGCCAGGTCCAGCACGCTCGCAAACACCTTAAAGCCCAGGGAATCCAAGTGGTGCGCGGCCTGCTTTCCAAACCCGGAATCGCACCCTGCAAGAGCCCACAGAAGACTCAGAGAGAGCCAGGGTGCCAAGCGCTGCCCGCTGCCTACAACCCGGCCCGGCTGCAGCCCCCGCATCCTGAGCTCCAGGAAACAGGGCCAGGCACACACACCCCCTCCCCAGCTGGGACGGCGCACGGAAAGGGCAGCCAGGATTATCTGTGTCGGGGAGTTTGGGGGTGGTGCGAAGCCATGGCAGCTAGATCGACACCACATCCTCCTCCTCCACGTAGGGGAACGGTAACTAAGCCACTCCCCACCGGACACAGCCGAGGATCTGGCCCAGAGGGGGACGCATGCAGAGACCCTCTGCTGGAGCAGCACCTGTGCGCCTTGCGGGCAGGGGGCCAGGATCTACTTCATGGGGATTTTGTAGTAACAATAAAATCTCTCATGAGAACCACTCAAAGGGCCTTTGAAAGGCGGGTAAGTCTAGTTTGTAGAGGGGCAGAGGCAGGCCCGGTGACTTGCCAGGTTGTCATAGGGAGCTGGTGATTGAGGGGCAGAGGGTGTCCCTAGCTGTTAAGCAGAATCCCCCATTAATTACAGCAAAGAATGGCACCACACGGTCCAGAGCCAGGCGCCCGACTCCCAGTCTGTTCCTCCAGCCACTGGGCAGCACTGCCTCGAGCGCAGCAGCAGCTCCCAGCTAGCGCCAGCAGTGACTGGGAGCCCGGCGGTGAGACTGGGCAGCCAGTGCGGGGGAGGTATGTTTTTAAACCCACGTACGCCGCACCCCAGAGACCCAACTGCTTTCACGGGTCTCAGACGGGGTGTCTAGATAGAGTTTCTGGTCCCGGGTTAACTTGAGAGAAGTAGCACAACTGGAAATGCTACTCGAGACTTTCCAGATGTGTGGCTAGGAGCGCGCCCGCGGCGTGCGAGTGCTGGTACGTGGGGCTGGCAAAGCATGCCTGCTGCGAATGCAACTACAGTGACAAAGCTGCGCTACATATTGGTATAGTACAACTCCCAGCAAAACAAGCTATCCCCAGAAAAGGGCAGCTTTCCCATCTAGCTCCATTTACACTCTGGGCTTTTGCTGATCAGGACTCAGACCTCTTCGCACCCCAACCAACACAGCTCTTCTGGCAGAAGCCTGCAGTGTAGATTTGGCCTTAATTAAGGACTTAGGGCTAGTCTACACTGGCAACACTAGAGCTAAAGGAAGTGTTGCTGACTTTTATTGCTAGTCTTGTGAGATTTGGCACGTCACAAAGCCCCAGCTTCTGGAGTCAGGTGATTATGTGAGACTCTCTCTTTTTTCCTTTTTTAAATGAGTTTCTAGCCCTCATGGTTGTGTGAAAATGTGACTTGAAAAGCCAGATGATGAATTAAAAGAATCCCAAATGTCCACATTTTTAAACCCTCCTGACTTTGTAGCCAACCCCTGAGTGTTGAGTGCATGGGGCTGGGAGTGCTGAGTGGGGAATGCGGTGCCAGCAGGAGCCAGCCCAGGACAGGGTGCTAGATCTGACAAGCGGTATCATCCGGCTGGCCCCTGAGCCGTCCCACTCTCGGTCGGCCGTCTGAATGATCTAGGGTGTGTTTATCTGGGGCTATTTTTAGATCTGTGCTCTGTGATGGGTTTGGAGATAAATGAGTGTTTTGTTCTTCCTCTGTGAGGTAAAAACAGCAGCTGAGTGACCTAATAAATCCCTGTGCCAAGGTCACGTCCTCATGGGACGGGGCCTCCTCCCCTGCTGCTTGTCTGCTGAGGAGATTGGAGGGGAAGATTAGGGAGGTGGTGGAGCCTGAGCAGGGCTTGGCTGGAGGGCAGCGTGGGAAGGTGCAGGAGGCGGCTGGGGTGCTACTGCAGGCCCTGGGAAAGCTGTGTGCGTTTGGAGCAGATGACGTTCATGTGGTGGCAGGTGCCCTGCTGACAGCCCTGGAGGCGGACGTCCTCGGCTTACCCCCAGACCAGGTACGGCCTGGACAGCAGCATCCGCCATGTGCTGCCTCGCCAGTGTGCCTCAGCCTGCACTGCAGGAGGAGAGAGGCCAGGGTCCAGGGCTCGTTTCTTCCTGAACCTCGTTCTTGAGCCTAAAGCAGGCCCAACCGCTTATGGGGAGGTGAGGGGGACGGGACGGACAGACTGGCACCTGTGCGTGCTGGATTTGGGCGGCCGTGAATGCTCGCACTGGGAAGAAGGCCTCTGCACTGCTGGGTTTGTGCCATGTGCTGTGGGCTGGGCCTTGGTGCACAGGTATTATCACGTAGCGGGTACGATAAGTACATTTTAGACAGTTCCACGTGTCCAGTCCATGCTCGGCATTCTCCATAAGAAACTGTTATGCTGGAGGTTGGGTGGTTCCCAGGAAATGTATCTGATCTGTGGGCAGCAGCAAAGTAGTTTGAAACTGGTGGACTAAATGGGAGAGCAGTTAAATGTCCCTTTGTTTAGTGATAGATGAAACAGTAGAAGCTACTGCCCAAATCACAGGCCAGTGTGGGGAAACTGGAGTAGGAGTTGAGCCATGCAATCTGGGGGGTTTTCCCAGGGGTCTTAATGCAAACACAAGGGGTTTGGTGGAGCTGTATGTGTGTGCTAAACAGAAACAGCAGAAAAGAGGAGAGGGCCCAGAGAAACCCAAGGAGGCTGCAAGAACTTCCTTTTTCACAAATCCAAGCCTCTTTCCAGCAAGCACACTGCCCCAAGAGCTCTCTGTCTCGGCTTTCTCGCAGGGTCGTGCTCTTAGCACTGAACACAGCAGAAGTCAAACAGGACTTTCCACGTTCTTTGTCAATAAACAGGATTGCATCACAGAAACACCTGACTTGATCATCAATGTCTCCTCTTAACACAAACCACCAGCAAGGACCTGAATATTGGCTAACATCTTGGGCTAAAAAGGGGAAGACTAATGCTTGGTGTCCTGTTCAAACTTTAAGGACTTGTCAACACTGGCACTTTACAGCCCTGCAACTTTCTTGCTCGGGGGTGTGAAAAAACACCCCCCTGAGCGCAGCAAGTTACAGCGCTGCAAAGCGCCAGTGTAGACAGTGCCCCGGCACTGGGAGCTGCGCCCCTCGTGGAAGTGGGTTTTTTAGAGCTGTCTCCCAGCACTGCTGCGACTACACAATACACTGGCAGCGCTTTAATGTGGCGACTAGCCCCAAGCTCCCATCCACCACCACCCACTTAAACACGTGCTTCCCTATAGGCGTTCGGGGCCTAATGAAGTCAGTGGGATGCCTCAGGTGCTTCAGCAAGTGCTGCAGTGGCTCAGGGCCAGAATTCACACACAACTCACAAGCTGCAGTAACAGCGTTAAAGACTGTATCAGAACAACGCAAACACACAGGAGTCACCTGCCCCGGTTCAGCCACTGCCCCGCCCGGCCCGGCCTTCTCGCTGGGCGGTAGCAGCAAAGGCGCCTTGTGAGGACAAATTCAAGCCACACCTTTCTCAGGGCTCTCTGTGTTCTGACAGGGCGGGTGCAATCTCAGGCCAGCAATTCTCTGGCCACGTGGCATCTGTGAGGTTTAAACTCTCCCATCTAGCAATGCAAAAGCAAACCGGGCAGCCCTTCCCGCTTGCCCCCTCCCTGGGAAGTGGCAGCGCAGTCCAGACGGTGGCATTCACGCAGCAGCCTCCTGCCTCCAGGGCCTGAGGGGCTGTTACTAAGAGTGTAGAAGCCGTGCACAGCACAGCCACACTACAGTCACCAAAGGCAATTTTCAGTCCTCCTACCCAATCAAACCAGCTGGCAGCAGCCCCGGGGAGGGCTATTCCCCTGCCACACTCCAGCGTCCCAGCTGGGGCTGAAGCTGGTCAGGAAACGCTCCCTTCCCTTCGATCGGCCCAAGAGTGTCTTGGATCCCTCTCGGAAATCAGACTTCCTGGAAAAACTCCTCCTCGGGCAGAGCCCAGGCCTGGCCAATGTCTAGCTGGCCGGTGACAGTTCGCATGGAAGCACTCAAGCACCATTAACTCTAGCCCCGGCTAGTGCTCCAGCTAGAGTAAGCCTTTAGCGCCCTTTCAGCAGGCTGCGTCTCCGAAGCGGGATGCAAACACGAGCGAGAACTGCTGGAATCTCCGTCATCTTCACTTTGATTTTAAACCCACCAGGCTGCTGCAGAGACCGTCAATAAAGTCACTATTTATGTAGGGCCTTCAGTGCTTTGCCAGCCAGGCAGCAGTGGAGGGAGGAGAGGTTGCCTCAGGCGCCCCCACTCCCTGCTGCATGCACCAGGATTCGCTCTTCTGGGGCCAAGATGCAGCACCTCCCGCTGGCAGCCGGCAGCGGGTTGGCAGGGCAGACAGGTGGGTGCTGCGGCCCCCGGGGGTGCACAGGGACAGATGGCGGCCCGGGCTGAGGGGCTTGTCCTTTGAACAAGGACCCACCCTTTGCTAAGCATGAGTCAGGAACCTTTATTTTCTGGCTTTTCATATCAAGGATGGCGGACGACTAACGTGGGGCTCCGCTAGGCCCCTCGGCCCCCTCCATCCCCACTGCCCCTTAGCAAAGGCTCTGACAGCGCCCTCCCGGACAGGGCACCCTGCCTGTAGGACAATGCAAACCGCAGCACTGCTGGGAATTGACAGACATTATGGGAAGCCCCCGGGGACAGAACGGCTCAGTCTGCAATGGCGAACACCTGGCTGGCCTGGGCCGTTCTGGGCCCTCAACGCACTCCTCTGCCAGGCAGAGCAGGCCATGGGGGGAACCTTCCCTTGGGATTTATAACAGGAGCAGAGCCCTGACTTGCCCTGGTGTGAAAACCCACAGGGGGGAGCCCCGCTGTGCCTCCAAGCTGTCCTGTGGGAAGGAGGGGACGCCGGGCGAGATGCCCAAGAACAGCAGGAAAGCCTAGCACCACAGCCCAGCCCTGCCTGCTTCAGCCACACGCCCCCTCCTCACAGCACGGGGGAAAGCAAAGCCCCCAGCCCCACCTGAGCACCGTCTAAGGCTGCCCAGTGCCAGGCAGGGCAACGGCTCTGTGCTCCGGGGCCCTGTGCAGAGGGAGCTGTGGGGTAGCAGTGGGGGTCAGTTAGGGGTATGACGCTGGAGCCGGGCCCAGGCCCCGCTGGCCAGCCACACGGCTGATTCTGCGGAGCCAGGGATAGTCTTGTGTCCCAGCCAGCGTCCATCTCAGGCTGTCACGCAGGGGCCAGCATCTGAGGGAGCTGCCAGGGATCAGGGTGTGTGTGTGTGTGTGTGGGGAGAGAGAGAGAGAGAGAGAGAGAGTGTGAGTGAGTGTGTGTGTTTCTAACTCTCTTCCCCACGTGGGTATGACCCGGTGTTACCGACCAGCACAGCCTCCTGGGGCAGCTTTGAGCTGCAGCGTGGCTCTGCTCGCTGGACGCCCAGCCTGGCACAGGCGGCAGGCCCAGAGACCTGCTCACACTCACGCAGCTCAAACCAGCCTGGCCCGGCAGAGGGGCGACCCCGCAGGGCGCTGGGAGGGGCCTGGCTGGAGCAGGGCTGAGCCGAGGCCCCGGCGGGGGCCGGTGCGTGGCAGGCAGCAGCAAGGGGCTAGCGGAGCCTAGCACGTGGCAGCACTGGGGAAGATTACAGCAGTGCAGAGCCGCGATCCCGTGGGGCCGATTAGAGCTCTATGCACCTGCAGGTATCATGTCCCGGGGAGGAGAGAAAGGAATGAAAACAAACAATCCCACCGAGGTACAGTTTGTTCTCAGTGCTGATGGCAGGGCTGATAGCTCCTGGCGGGAGGCTGTGCGCCGCTGGCTGGCAACATTAACCATTAACAGGAGCAGGGCCTGGCAAAGGAACACAGCTCTTGTTATGCAGGCTGCACGCTCCCACGCACACACACACCCCTGCCCCCGCCTCATCCCGGCCCTGCACGCCAAAGGTGTACACGGCGCACACACCCACTCACGGACTTGTGCAAATATCAGCCCCTCACCCAGACAGCCCCCACACCCTACTGTCACACTGGCCCTGGGGTACTCTCTCCTCTGCTCCCTATCCACACATGGAGGAGTATGCACCAACCCACGGGTACCACCTGCTCTCACCCCCTGCTGGGTACGTACCCCCACGCAGCCCATCCACTCAGTCAGCCCGTGGGGAACACGCCCCCTGCTCAGTACTCAACCCACCCGGCCCTCCCCACCCCGCTCCCATGCATTCCAGAGGACACAGAACACATGTCCAGTGAGCCCCCACTCAGCTCCCTGCCCGTTAACCAGCACCGCTCGCTCCCTGCCCAGGATGGCCAGGGCAGGAGGCAGGGTTAAGAAGGGAGCCTGTTGTCCACAGGTGCCCTGCCTCAGTCGCTGCAGCAGCTGAAAGCATGCAGTGAACAGGGCAGCAAGTACCTCAAGGAAACAGATCCCTTCTGGCTCAGGCCCCACGAGTGCTGGGTTCTGCCAGAGGTTCCCTGTGTGATGTCGCCACTGGGTTGCCAACCAGAGACGTCTGGGGCCTGATTTTCAGAAGTGCCAAGTGCTGCATGTGAGCTCCCAGCCCTATAGGCACCCAAAACTGGTGGCACACTTGAAGCGTGTGCCTGTCTCTGTAAAGCAGAGAGGGATTATTCCATTTGACAGACGGGGAACGGAGGCCGAATGTTGGGAAGGTATGAGGGATTCAGCTACTACAGCAACGAGTGCATTTGAGAACCACCCCTCCCGGAAATAAGATACTCCATCATTAGTGCAGGGTTGGGGTGCGGGGCATGAAATAAGGCACAGGGCCATGCTCCAACTGACCCCGGGAGGGAGGAATACCGAACAGGGGCCTCATTCAGTGAGCACCAGCGACCTTGCTCCCAGACTGTAAAAACGCCAGCCCGTGAGCAGGGACACAGGTTGTGTCCAAATGCAAGTGCCCAGGGGAGCTGAAGGAAGGATGCACGGGTGGGGGCACTCCCTGGTAATTGCATTGTGCCCCTTTAACCAGCAAGAGCCCCCTCCGGGCACTCCCTGTGTTTGATGTTCACTGCCCGACCCGAGCAGTGGAACTGGGCCTTGCATGGTGTAGGTCATTCAGAACCACGGTGATTCGGACTCCACTGTGCCTGGGTCGCTCCTTCTTCCTAGATGTGTTGTGTGAAGAGCACAAGACAAATCTGGCAATCTTTAGCATAACTACACTGGGCAGGGGTGTGCCCCCGCCCCCCCTCCCCGAGTTATACCAGAAACCCCCCCGGGGAGAAGGCAACAGAACAGTGCTTCTGTCAGCACAGCTTCCTCCGTTCAGGGAGGTGTGTTACTCTGCCTGGCGCCCGGGGTGCGTCGTGGCGGTTTTATAATGCAGTGGGGCTGTAGCCATGTTGGCCCAGGATACTAGAAAGACAAGCTGGGTGAGGTAGGATCTTGCCCAGACCTAAAGAAGAGCTCTGCGTAGGCTCGAAAGTTGGTCCAATAAAAAGATATTACCTCACCCACCGGGCCTCGGTGACGTTTTCAGTCAGGCCTGCAATTTTTCTCTTGCATGCAAAATGGCATCGGCCCTGTGGTGTGCTGTGGCAGGTACGGTGCACGGGTGGTTATGGTGTACAGAGGATGCCATTTTGTTCTACAAAATGGCGTCCTCCATGCGTGTCCAGGGGCTGCAGGAACAGGGCCGGTGTAACCACTACGTGAACTAGGTGTCCACCTAGGGCACCAAGATTTGGGGGCACCAAAAAGCAATGTCCGGCGTCACAGGAGTCAGCTGAGCGGGGAGCGAGGTCTCCATGACAAACCCGCCCCCGCAGCGAGGGGCGCCGCGCAGGACGGTCAGCGGGAGCCTGCGGAGGAGCAAGGAGGAGACAGCCGGCCAGACACGGCAACCAGCGCGGCCGAGGGATGGAGCCGTTGGGGGAGGCAGGACGCGGTCCTGAGCTCAGGTGAGCTTCGTCCTCCAACGCACCGCGCCTGGGGCCGGTCATAGCCACCTCCTTGGGCGAGGGAAAGTGAAACTAAACCCAATAGTGCGACAGAGGGGAAAGGGCTGGGGCAGGTGCCGCTTCCAAACACCAACCCCCCTCGCCCCCCCGGTGGCACTGTGCCAATGCAGGGAGCCGGCCCTGATCCCCAGGGAGAGCCCGGCTCTGCCCTCCTGCCCGTGGGTCGCCCCTGGAGGGTGAAGTACTCAGAGCCTGGGAACGGTTAGAGACCCTGCGAGCTGGGGGCATTCTCAGCCTCCTCCTTGCTCATGGGGGCCGTTGGGATCATCTCCTCTGACCCCCTTGTGTTAATTCTAATGCCCAATGCCACATGGTGCAGGATTCGTTTCTGAAAGTTTATAATAAGCGATGCTCACGGGGGAGCACAAGGTGGAAGTTTCGCCTAGGGGCGCAAAATATCCTTGCAGCGGCCCCGAGTCCTGCACCGATGGCACGCCGCTGCTGTCAGCGTTCTCTGCCTCCTCCCTAGGGGGCCATGCTGGGCCCACATCGGCTCTGGCCTCGGGACGTGGCCTTACTGTCCTTTATTCGGAGCTGTTTGTACTCAGTGTTTGCTTTCTCCAGTCTCCTTGCATGTTCCCAGGATTTTCATAAGTCATGGCCAGTGGCCCAAGCGCTGTTCCCTGACCCCTCCTGGATGCACCTGCCCTGTGTACTCTGCATCTATTCAACTTTCAGTCAAGGCCTCGGATAAGTTTTAAGGTTAGTTTCTGAACGCTGAGACGCGTGGGCATGACCCCCGTGAGAACCAGGGGTTTCACACCGTGGGGAATACAAACTCCTCCATACAGCCAGTGTTTCAAAGTGGCAGTGAGCTGGCCCTGACTCTTCCATCGCAACCCAGAAACTCCACAAAGGTGGGGATGGAACGTCTAATGTTTGCAAATGGACTGTTTCCCAGAAAGCCAGCTTGTGACTCCTGGCAACCCACCGTGCCAGCACAGCCGGCCACCCTTACGGTGTTTGCCAAGAGGTTACGGGGGTTTCGAATGGCACCCTGCTCTTAGAGTAGCCAAGTGCTCTTTAACAACTTCAGTTTTGCCAAGCACCTCCCATCTCCCCTCTGGGAAGGGCTTTTCCTAGCTACCAGTATGGCCCCAACCCAGGCCCTGCTGGCCCCATTCTCCCCAACCATCTGCCTTTTCCAAGCCTCTCCATTATGGAGATACCAATGAACCAAAATGGAGGAGATTAAGCCACACCGGACGGGGAAGCCACACACTGATCTTCCTAAATTCTCTTAAATCCCTTGAGGCACCTTTGGGTATTTAAAAATTCCCCAAATACGCTCAGCCCTGAGACCAGCCCGGGGAATTTGCACCTGAAACAGGTTCTAGAAGAGCAAGAGGAGAGGTCAGAATCCACATGCGTTATCCGCTGCCACGACCTTGACTAGGGCAGGTCTCAGGGAGCTCCACATTCCGGGTGAATCATGCATTTACTGCAGAGGTTAGATATGATCCGGGTTGTGTCACAGGTCAGGGCACCTGCCCCTCTGTCTCCCCTTCAGCGGTCCAGACAGGGCACCGACTCTCAGGTTTCTGGCTTCCCTGACCCTCACCCCCCTTGGGTGAAGACCTGTCTCCCTCCCCTCTGGCCTGGCTGAACAGCTCCTTGCCTTCACTAGGTTACTCCCAGCAGAGTCTGCTTAACCAGTCCTGCTTGCTGTCTCTTTCACGACTGAGAAGAGTGCGATCACTCACGGTTATAAGTCACCACAGTTTTTCCTGTGCAAGCTTATTTCATTCTTCAGGTAAAAGTACTACTGAGAAAACACTAAAAGCACCTACATGCATGAAAGCTTCCCAGAGATCCCTGACCTGGATTCTGGCTGGAGCAGGCCAAGACTCCACCCAAGGGTTTTCCTTGTGGGCTCAAAGTTTATCACAGCTTCAGCTCAGAACAAGCACTCTCAGGAATGGTTTAATCCACCTTTTATAGAGGTTGGGGTCATTGTCTGGAGTTTTCAGGAGCAGGTGATGAGTCGACAACGGGACTCTCTCCCAGGGTATCGCTGCAAAAGGATGGCTTGGAAGTAGGTCATTTGCATCCCCCCCTCCCACTCATCCAAGTTCCCCCCACCGAAGCACCAGATGCATCAGCCCTGGAGGGCTCCCTACAAATCCCATTCGGGGCGAGAGGGAGCCAAAGGGTTAAGGGCATCAGGCTCTGGGCAGAATTGTGTAAACGTTGGGTGGGACCAGTCTGAGGGACATCTGGAGAACCAGCTGCCATCAGCCTGATGGGTCTTCCTGGCCTAGCCTTGGAGCAGAGAACTAGGAAGCGTTAACCTCAATCAGGCAGCAGCAAATGCAAATAAATGACGCCAAGCCAAGCCAAGCCAATGGAGCCCTCCCTTCTCTGTCGATCTCCGAGATAAGCGCCATCTGTGGCTAGAGTAAACTGGATTTCAGTCCCGTGCTCCATTGACTTTAGTGCCACCTCATAAACCTAGGAAGAAATTGGACAAACACCTGCCAGATACAGGGCCATGAATATGGATGAGAAGTTACATACTGAGCAGGAACCAACTACTGATGGTAACCCTGCGCCACCCCCAGTGCCAGCTGCATCTCCTGGGCCCTCACAGGCACTGGTATGGGACCCTCCCAAGAGCTGCTTCTCCATCTGCACGGGGGGGTGGATCTAGGATCAACCCCGCCACGCACACTAGTACCAAGCGGGGAGTCGCCCCATGGCACTTGGCAGCATCCCAGGGAGACATAGACAGGGGTTGTAGGCAGAGATCCAGGGCTAAAAAGCGTCAAGTCTTCCACCCGGGGTGAGGACACCCGCAGCACGGCCTGGGAAGCAAAGCCAGAGAAGGCGGGAGCAGCCAGCGTTGATCTCAGGGGCACTCTGCGGAGACAGGAGCAGGGATGCAATGGGTCTGCAGTGACCCAGGCCCCCCCAGACAGGGGAGCAGGGACAAGGATGAGAGAACGAGACACGCTTGAGGGAGTGAGATGCGCCGTCTAGACGAGGGGGAACTCATCAAGGGAACAGAGCAGTTCCAGAACGCTGAAACGCTGGTGACACAAGAGGTCAGGGCTCCCTAGGGTGACCAGATGTCCCGATTTTATAGGGACAGTCCCAATTTTTGAGTCTCTCTTATATAGGCGCCTATTACCCCCCCACCCCATCCCAATTTTTCACACTTGGTGTCTGGTCACCCTAGGTCTCTCCCCCAAAATGCCAGAATTTAGCCGCTCCCAGGCTGGGAAGATGGGAGGACAAGAGGGCCTGACCTCAGGAACCTAGAGAAGTGTTTCTCAACCTTTTGGATACCAGGGGCTGTCTTGCTGCCTTTCTCCACTGTGTCAGGGAGATCTCAGGGACCAGCGCTGGTCCACTGACCGGTCATAGAGAAACACTGAGCTCCAGCACCTGGGAAGGGAGTGGCCGAGTGCAGGGCCCTGGCCACCTGCCCTCCAGGGGCTCTCTAGTCTCTCCATCCCCTTTGCCCTGCGTGAGCTGCGGTTACTAGGGAGCCTGCGTGAGGAACAGGCCTGGCTGCCAGAAGCCGGCAGAGATAAGGTGCATTATGTGGTTCCCACAGGCAGGAGAAAAGGGCAATAAAGATAAGATTTAAAAATGAAAGCGCACTCGGCCGTGTCCCCAGGGCTCCTGCCTGGCTTTTATTGGCCATTAGCCCTCTCGGTGCCTGACATCCTGCCTGCTCGCTCCCAGCGTTCCTAATGCAGTTAGACGCCAGCACCTCGCCCCCGGCCCATCTGGACCTGCCAGCCGAGCTGCTTGCGGGAGAGTAACTTAATTTCATAAGCCAAGAAAAAGTCATTTGTCTCCCCAGGCCAACGCATGGCACGATGGGCTCCAGCCTGCGCATCGATCTGCAGCCTGCGCAGGACGGCCCCCCTGCTGCTGGTCACTACTCACAGGAGAGGAGCATTTGCCGACCAAGAGTCAGCCCCTCGGCTCCCAGGAGGGCCAGTAACTTGTAGCGGCAAGAGTTACGCACTCACACTGAGGGGCAGCCTAGAGCGACACCCGGTCCACGCATCCCCCTGGCAAATCATATCTAGGTGGCCAACGCTCCATGTAAAGTCTGCAAGAAACACCAGAGTCTGAAACCCCATGGGATGGGGGCCTCCACACCCCTGGTTTCCTTTGTAACAGTCATCCCCGTGAAGGCAGAGCCTGCTCTTCTCTGGGTCCTGGGGTCTGCTGCGCCTGTCTCCAACAGCAGTAGCTAGTGGCAGTCCCTGAATCTCATGCTTAGGAGTTCAGGTGACACCAGCGTCACACAGGAAAACCCAGATAGGGTAAGGAGGACAGAAGATGCCCATGGACGTGGGTGGACACATGGTCAGCAGTTATCTGAGGGCACTGATGTTTTTACCAGAAAGACACCCAGGGAAGAGACAGAAACTGCTGCCTTGTGCCCAGGTAGAAGAGCAGGGCTAGAGAGACCGTCAAAGTCCTGGTCAAATCCTCCAAGAGATTCTTAGATTCCCAGGTCAGAAGGGGCCTGACCTCCCATCTAGCACAAGCCAGAGAACACAGAGGAGCTGCTGCTAGGCATCCCCATGAAAACAAAGCCGCTCGCACCCAAACAGCCTCCCAAGGATTAAATCCTCCAAGCAACCCATTCCTCCACCCATTCCTTCATGGCTTGTTTCGTAGTCACCCGACACACATCCAGCCTTCCTGGGGAGAGACAGAAAGGAGCCCTACAGGCATTTCCCGACCTAGGGCATTGGGACAGCCAGCCTGCCCCGCGTCAGGCACAGGGGTCTCCCTGAATCTCCCCCCTAGGCACAAAGTGCTCCTTTCCCGGGATTTACCAGCACTCATCCCAGGCAGACGCTTCTCCAAGCACTTACATTAAACACAGTCACAGGAGACGCTGTCAGACAATGCCAGACCTGAGCTCCAGCACGACTCTACAGCCGCCGTCGGCAGCGGCAGCCCTTGAGAGGCCGAAGCCCATTAGGGCTCTCCCTGCCCTACCTTCCCACGCAACGCTCCAGCTCGGTCCTGCACAGGACGTGTGCACAGTCACCCTCCCCAACACACCCTGGAGACAGGCCATTAACGCCAACGGGGCAGCAGCGCCTAGGGTGCTCCCTTCGTGCCCTTCTTTGGGCCGGAGCTGATCAGCACCATCCTTTGCAGCAGCATCAGGCAAACCAGGCGGGGAAGGGGACATGGGGGTGGAGGGTGGGGGGTGGTGCCAACAGCAATTTCCATTTTGGCTCCCTTGCAGTTTTTGATTTCACCAGTAAGTGGCATTGGCCATTTGTCTCTGCTGCAGAAGAAAGACTTGTAGTAGCAAGCGGCCTGAACGCAGGAGCTTTGGGCTTGTCGTATATTCCTTGCATGGAACTGGCACCGCCAGTCCTAGCAGGGAACCCACCATTAGCCTTTGCCACAAGGAAAGCTGACTCCATTCCTACTCTTAGCTGCTTACTCCATTTCTTACCCACGACAATATTTTGGCTCCCACCCCTCGATTACTTTCCTTACCAGTATCTTGACTTTGCCAAAAACCAGTCCAAATAAACATCCATAAATCTCCTTCGTCCACTCTTCCGTTGACAGGCTCAGTCCATTCTAGGAGATTAGCGAGGCATGATTCTCCGTTGCAGAACTTGTGCCGATTCTTCCCCATTGGCTCATGCTCACCTAAGTGTTCTTGGGTTTGAATTACTATTTCATCCAGTTTGCCAGGTACTGACGCAAGGCGCCAGGTCTGTAATGCCCTGGATCGCCAGTGCCTTGCTCAAAAGAATAGCTACGGCATTTGCTGCCCTTGAGTTCTTGGGTACAGGAGCAGATTTTAAATCTGTCCCATTGTCCTAGGGGTTATTCGCCCATGCCCCGAGACTGTAGAAGGCAAAGGCCTTAGTTACAGCCCTGGGTTGTTTAACAGTGAGTTTGAGCCGAACTCCTGTCCGTCCCCCAGACAAAGAGCTTTCTTAGTTCACATATTTAATCACTATTAAGCACTTCTGGACACAGCCTTCGCCTCCTCCTGCTCACGCCACCGGGTCAAAGGTTACGAGAGCAACGTGACCTGCTGCCAGTCTAGTCACCAGTAAGAATCTATCCCTGCCCTCTGGCTGGGGCGCCTGCAGAACAAACCACCCGACCAGGGCCAGAGTGGTCCGAGTTACCTGGGTTTCGCACAGAGACGAAGGAAAAGAGCCGGGGAGGGCCCATAGCAGGGGAATTAGACCAGAAGCTCAGTCCCACTGGGGGAAGAGGACCCGCCTGCCTCGAACGTCTGGGCTGGCAGCTCACACGAGCCGCTGCCCAGGATGGGGATGCTGCGGGAACACCTCTCCTTGGGCTGTGCAGAGGCAGCCGGTCAGGGAGTCGTCGTCCCAGGGCAGGCTGGGACGTGGTCCAAGCAGCGGAGAAAGGGGGCTAGTTTGGCTGAACCAGGTCTCCTCATCCTCCAGCTCATGGCCTTGAAAACCATCAGGAGCCCATGGTCCCGGAGCCTGCAGAGCACGATGCACCCCTCCGTGCGTCCCGCCTGGTCGCCCCGGCTGCCTCCCCTCCCTGCCCGCGCCCTCAGCGACACCAGAGCCGGGTCGGAATACGTGTATTTCACACACAGCGGTACAGCAAGACAATCCAGGGGCACGACAGCGACGCGGGGACAAACGAAGGAGATCGGGGGCGGCGGAGCAGCAGCCAGGCCTGGTCAATAGGCTGCTGACAGCATCACGGCCACTTCACCTTCCACGGCGCCCCTGCTGCCGGGCCCTGCTTAAGAGGCGTTTCCACTGGCATTCAAGCCACCAGGACACCACGTGCTTTTCCTTCCGGTTCGAGATTGCCAGCCCACCTGCGCGCCAAGAGACAGCACCGCTCAAGCGTCTGCCTCGCCCAGCCGCCAACCGCCCTGAGAAAGCTACTGAGCTGCTCACTGCCTAACTCCCCGGGGGGCCGCCTGGCCCAGGGCTCGCTAGGGATGGGGTGAGGAGCGCTCCAGGGGGAGTCCAAATGTCTCCCAGGCGGTTTCCTAGGGGTCTGGTGACGGCATTCGGCCTCCCTGCAGTCCAGGGCCAAACCTTACAGCTGCCTGAACGGTGGCTTGAGACAGTGTCTCCTCTCAGGCCGGGCTGTCAATTGGTGCTTATGGCTCCTGGCTGCGGTGCCTGCCCAAGGCCGGAGGGAGCCCCGTGATCTGGGGACAGGGGCCTCCCCAGTCCCAGGCTGGGGGAACACCAGATCCAAGCTCTTTCTGGCTGCCTGTTGCAGTGGTTCCCTCCAATCAGTCTGCAAAGATCCCACAAGGTGAAACTCCTCCACTCTCCCGCACCCCAGCCCATCCCAGCCACGAGGGGACACAGACTTGTGCTCAGGGCACGGGCAGCCTGGCCTCTGCAGTCCCTGGTCACACATCACTTGCACAGGGAAAGGTTGCACAGATGCTCACTCTTGATTCTCCGCCACTGACTACCGGGGGTAGTTAGAAGAGCAAATCGAGTCCCAGCCAAGCCCAGCAGCAGCATCCGAGCGCGTGGGGGCAGCGTAGGCCCCAGAAGGACATAGAACAGGATAGATTCCCAACGCCCCTTCAGAGCTAGCAACCTAAGCACTAGAATTGCCTCTCGGCTTCATTTACCAAAATCTTTCCCTTTGGAAATACGAGTCTTTAATTACCCAATCACAGCTACTTGCCTCATTCAGCGCAGGCCACCTTCCTTCGAGGGGTCACGGCACAGACAGAGGGATATGTGTGAGTGTGAGTGTGAGAGAGAGTTCCCAAGCCTCGTCCAATACGCACAAGAGATTCAGCCGTGCCGCCAGCAGGCTTGGCTGGCCGGACCTGCCCGACTACGCGGAACACAGAGCTCTTCCTGGCCTCCCCTCGCCCCTTCGGGACTACCCTTCAAGAGGGGCAGGAGGACACGCAGCTCCGAGTGAGCTTTGGCATGCGGAAGAAGATCAGAGACCTTTGCTCAAGTACTTGAAACACCACGACGACGCAGCTCTTAAGAGTGTGTGGTTGTGACTGCTGGATTCTCCCTGGAGAGTGGGCTCAGCGTAAGGAGGGCTCTCCAGGAGGCAGATTTGCATTTAACACCTTCATTCAAAGACCAGGACGAAGGTTCCTTCAGGAGAACAGAGCGAGGGTTCTTTGACAGTGACCAATAGGGTTTTCGTGACAGTCGGTAACTCCGAGAAAAACAGAGACAGCAACACGGAAGATTAAGAGAGACTTCCAGAATCGCGGTCCTACAGAGTGAGGGGCATATGAACCCGCAGTGCTCATGCATTCCCTGGGATACGCCATCCACATGGAGAAACCAGACAAAGCCCAAAGCCGCAAGTGCTCCGCAGGTCTGGCTGTGCACACCCAGGCACGGGGTGGAGTCTACAGGATGTGCCTTGGCCGACACCGGGAATTGACCTGGGGCCCTCCAGTGCTAAAAGCAGCAGTAACAGCGTGAGCTAGAGAGGCAAGACTGCTGCTGGGGGCTGTAACAACTCATCCTCTGGGGATCAGCACAGACGGGCACTACAACGCTCCCCAGCGGGCTACCTGGCTGTCACGGAGCGTGGGGGAGACAAGGCCCTGCACCCCCAGCTTCCTGCGATTCACCAGGACTCTCAGCCAGCCAGTAAAACAGAAGGTTTATTTAGATGACAGGAACACAGTCCAAGACAGGTCTTGCCAGTACAGACAACAAGACCCCCTTTAGTTAGGTCCATCTGGGGGCCCCAGGGAGGCCACAGCCCTGTTGGTCGGGGCACCCCTCTATTTCCCAGCCAGCTCCAAACTGAAACTCCCTTCAGCCCCCTCCTTTCTGGCCTCCCCCCGGCTCCTCCCCCCGCCTGTGTGTCCTTTGTCCAGTGTCCCGGGCAGAGGTGTTACCTGGCCTCCAACCCCCGTCCTGGGCTCTCATGTTACGTGCTCAGGTATCCTCCCTTCCCCAGTGCAGGCCGTCCCAGCACAACTCCCCTGCAACCGTCCCAGGTTAATACTCCCCACTCAGTATTCAAAGAACACATCAAGAACACTCCCACTTCATCACACTGGGCATGTGCAGTGGCGCGTCACCTGGCACAGGCTGGCAGTGTCTTGGGGGAGGCAGGATTTGCAGGTGACGAGGCAGCCTGCAAACCCTGCTCTGCCAAGGAGCTGAGTGCCCACCAGAGTAGATGGGGCTGCTTGGTCAGGCCAGGCAACTGGCACTGCCCCGAATCCCCAAGGAATGTGCCGTGGCAGCTCCCCTACCCGTGTGGCCTCCACAGAAACAGTGGGGGTACAGATTGCACCTGCTCCTCGCGGCCCTGGGTTGGCTCAGGCCCTGTTGCTTCACTGGCGCATACAGGGTGGCGAGTCTAGGGGACATACCCCATTTGGTGCTTCTCCCCCAGAGATCAGAGACAACCAGAGCTGGGCCCAGCTCCCAAGAAGGAAAGCAGCACAGCTCGGGTAGCTGCTACTCTGCACCCAGGGCTGGTGCAACCATTTAGGCGACCTAGGTGGTCACCTAGTGCACTAGGATTTGGGGGGGGCGCCATTTTCTTCGGCAGTGACCGCAGCGGCCGGATCTTCGGCCACCCTGGTTGCCGCCGGCATTTAGGCGGAGGGAGCTGAGGCAGGAGAGCGCGGGGAGGGCTGCCTGCAGCAAGTAAGGGGAGGGGGGGGTGGCACGCAGGGGAACTCCCCACCCCAGCTCACCCCTGCCCTGCCTCCTCCCCGAGCACACCGTGGCTGCTTCACTTCTCCCGCCTCCCAGGCTTGCAGTGCCTAAGCTGATTGGCGCCGCAAGCCTGGGAGGCGGGAGAAAAAGTGAAGCAGCCACGGCGTGCTCGGGGAGGAGGCGGGGCAGGGGTGAGCTGGGGCGGGGGGGTGCCTCAGTTTGCAGGCGCCTCAGGGCGGAGGGAGGGCGCAAGGTGGAAGTTTCACCTAGGGCGCAAAACATCCTTGCACCGGCCCTGTCTGCACCCAACCTCAACACCTGTTTCAAACAGGCGAATACAGGCCTGCCCGCAGTGTCAGGGGAAGGTGGGCCGGAGAGAACAAGCCAGGGCAGGCAGGCAGGGGGAGAGAGAGAGAGACACACACACACACACACCCACCCACCCATCCACCCCCCGGATTTAAAATAAAATCAGCATGGATCAAAGGAAAGCGGCCGATGTCCTCCGGTGTCTGACAGTGCCTCAAGAAATCCTACTGGCACCAGTAACTCCTGCTGGCTTGCCTGGGAATGCTGACAGGTGGACCTAAGAGCGGTGAAGGGCTGCAGACACAGGGCACCGGAGGGGGGTGTAAGGAGGTGGGTAGTAGGCTCTGATCTTATTTAAGATCTTCCGCAATGTCCTGAAAGCAGGAGTAAACAGAACAAAGCCCCAGATGACAGGCAATTGGCAGAGTCGCAAACACCAGCGAGAGCAGAGAAATAGTGAGTCAAGGGCTGGGAACAGAAAAACAAGCCTCATCTTGGGGCAATGCAGGTAAAACGTCTGGGGACTGGCCAGTCCGTGGAACACGCGCGGGGGAAGCGGCGATGTCTCCAGGGATGACAGCAGAGAGCAAGTGACAGGCGTGTGCGGAGCAGCTACATTACGGTGGCCATGCAGAGGCATCAGCTGGATTGATGCATGCGTGGGGCAGCGTTCCCCTCGCCGGTCCAGGGCTGCACCTGCTCTTCTGTTCAGAGGCTCGTTACCAGCTTCAGGCAAACGGAAGGGAGCTCAGAGAAGATAAAGGGATTAGTGGGCCTGGAGGGAGTCATTTACCGGGAGGATTTCAAGCACTGCCTAGGTCCAGCTGTGCCAAGCAGTAAGTGACCAGGGAACTCCTGAGGACCAGGCATATCCCCAGGAGCAGAGCCCGCTGTTTGATGGGGTCTGTGACGAGGCAGAGCCCCTCCGCCACCCTGCGACCTGCAGCTCAAGCAGTTTGAGTTTGCTGGAGTTATGCAGTTGCAGACAGGTGGTTACAATGGTTTAGGCCTCACGGCCACTTCCCCTGTACTCTGGGGCGGTGCATTCTGGGAAGACTTCGTCCCCCTGCCTGGATTCACTCCTCTCTTGGCTTCGTCTCTGCCCGGGTTTAAGGTTTCTCATTGCTGGCAGAGCTCATCTTGGCCCTCTGAGGGGGATGCAGCCATGGTGCTGTTCTGCAATTGCGGTGCCGTGTCTGGCTACACGGCATTTGCCGGATGGCACGAAGGCAGCCTGCGGGATGGCGGTTTTAATTGGTGGAGTTGGCGGGAAGGTGAGTTTAGTGGTTGCCAGCAGGCCCAGGGCTTGTTTTAAAGATATTTTATTTACTGTCTGTCTATGCCCATACCTGCTGGCACATACTGGTTGTGGCATTTCTCATGTCAGGTGGATCTAGGGAGGATTACCCCCCAGCCCCGACTTCTGGCAGTGCCGGTGACATGCCAGGCACTCCCCAGACGGAAGGGAAGGGAAAGCACCTGCCAGCTATGGAAAGATGCCCAATGGATTTGGCCACTAGGAGTGAGCGACTGTGTAAGACGGAATGACGGTGATTGTCTATGGAACAGGGCAGTGCCTGCTTGGCTTGGAGCAGTATCATGTGGCTAGAGGGGAAGGAAGCAGCAGGCATTCTCCGACCCAAAGACCCCACTGTTACACCCTGACACCCCAATATCCCACTGACAGTTTGGACTCCGCCCCCCCCCCCGATGTGCTGGGGTCTCACTGAGCCCACCTGTTCCAGCAGCTGGGGCTTCCTCACACTGTGCCAGGCCCTCAAGCCTTCGCTAGCGCGCACACACACACACACACAGAATGAAGTCAGCTGTGAGTGAGCACGTGCACACTCCCTTTAGGAAGCAAACCCAAAGTAACAGTGTCTTGCACTGTACAGA
Source organism: Mauremys mutica (assembly GCF_020497125.1). Taxonomy (NCBI): domain Eukaryota; kingdom Metazoa; phylum Chordata; order Testudines; family Geoemydidae; genus Mauremys; species Mauremys mutica. Next base: position 7,416,339 of record NC_059085.1, read on the forward strand.
AAGATTTGCACAGTGCAAGCTTGTAAAAATTCACCATGTGGGGAGAGAGATACACAGCTTCTTGCCTGCCCCGCCCCCAGATATGTTATAAACAAGAAATAATTTAACTTTTGTAGTTAAACTTCAGGGATGACAAGGGATAGCAAACAGATCAAAGCAGATTACACCTTAGTAAATAAACAAAAACCGCAAACATCTTAACACACTAGATAGCAAGATATAAATTAGCAAATTCTCACCCTGAGTGATAAACAGGCTGGCAGATTCTTAAGGCACAAGTTACCTTGGCTTTCCCAGGTTTTCATACACAGGCTAAAAATCCTTCTAGCCTGGGACCATCACTTCCCACAGTTCAGTCTTTGTTCCTCAGGTGTTTCCAGGTGTGTTGTAGGAAGAGTGAGGACTACCCACAATGCCATTTTCCCCCCTTTTATAGCTTCTCCCTACTTGCTTGAAAGCTCTTTAACCCAAGTCCCAGCAAAACAGTTCGCCCTGTGTAGTGCTATCCGAGAGGTTTCTCTTGTACATAGTTCCTGGGATAATCCTCGTGTACATTTCCTCAATAAGCCATTAACATTGTTTGGCCTTTTTACTATGGTACCTAAAAGGCTGCTTGTGGGTGTTTTCAACCTCAGGACATGTTTCAGTAACACATACATAGCCAAACTTCATAACTTCATGTATGACGATAGCACGTACAATCCAATGAGATATTAATGTCTAGCAGATCAAGACTTTTAGAACGACACCTCACAAGGCATACCCTGTATAAGACATATTCACCACTGTCATGTAATTAGGATATCAGGGTGTAACACCCCTATCCCTTCCCAAGCCTGATCATGACGCATTCCAAAGTGCACGGTCCTGGCACAGCCAAAGGAGAGCAGCTGGTCTGGCTTTTCACAGGACAATCTGCTTCTAAATTCCTAGCCAGTTCCTGTGATGTAGCAGAAAGATGGTTCTGGAGCCTCTCAGACAAGAGCTCCACTATAGAGAAACGCTGCCAGACTGCAAGCCGAGAGGAGGCTGTCCCCCATAGGCACCGACTCTGTGGGTGCTCCAGGGCTGGACTACCCATGGGCGGGTGGGGGAATAGCCACAGGTGATTGATGGCGCTGCCAAACAGCCCTTGGGCGGCTTGTGGGGGGAGGGTGGAAAGCAGTGAGTGGCAGGTGGCCTCTGGGAGGAAGTGGAGAGAGGGGAGGAAGAGGCGGAGCGAGGGTAGGGCACCCCTGGGGAAACATTTAAAAAGTCAGCACCTATGCCAAGCACCCAGAGCAGGGAGCTCTGCTCCCGTCCAACTGCACACTACAAATCCATTGGGCACCCCCTTCCTCTGGAGACTGCTTGGGTAACTGCTCCCAGCTTCAGGAAGGAGCGTTCCGATACCGCCGGGGATTTCCAGCTTGCTAAAGGGCCGTCTGTGCTGCATGACTGGAGCTGCAGTAACCAGGCCCATGCCAGCTTTGGGCAACAGTAGCAGTGCAGACCTAGTGGCACGGGCTTTCAGCATGGGCTACCAGAGCATGTCCCCAGTGGGCACGCTGGGCTGGGGCAGCTAGCCCACCCACGCCATCAGGTCTACACTGTGACGGTTGGCTGCACCAGCTAGACGAAAGCTGGTTTTCCTCCTTTTCAAAGCATTGTACAGATATTGGTCTTCAACACCCCGCTGCTGTACAGATGGAGAAACTGAGGCACCCCCATCCAGTGGGCCAAGTCAATTCCAGCAAGATGGGGTTCAGAGTCTGGGAGGGGCCCCCGTGGGACTCAGAAGAGCATTGGATCTGCAGGACTCTGGAGGTTTGGGGAGGCTTGCTGTGTCCAAAGGACACCTGTCCCTCCCTCCCAGCCGGGCCATTGGGAGCACCTGGAGGACAAAGCCTACACCAGGCTGGCTGCGACCAGGCCAGCAGAGGGGCATGGTGCAGACAGAGTCCCTGGTGTTTTAGGTAGCCTGGCTCTGAGGAGCCTAGAGATCAGAGGCCCCTGCGCTTTCCCTGTTACAAGCGATCAGTACGATGCACTGACCGAGTCGCCGCGTCTCCAGTCCCCTCCCAACATCCGCCTTCGCCGTCCGAGGCCAGGAAGAGTTCAAGTGTTGGCTGGAATCCGTTTGGCTGGGTAAGGAATACAGGTATTGACACCAGATGTGACTCACATGGCTCAGCCCTGCGAGTGCCTTTCAAAAGTCACTGAAAAGTCAAAAGTCAGGCATGCAGGAGTGAAATCAGGAAGGCCAAATCACACTTGGGGTTGCAGCTAGCCGGAGATGTTAGGAGTAACAAGAAGGGTTTCTTCAGGTACATTAGCAACAAGAAGAAAGTCAAGGAAAGTGTGGGCCCCTTGCTGAATGAGGGAGGGAACCTAGTGACAGAGGATGTGGAGAAAGCTAGTGTACTCAATGCTTTTTTTGCCTCTGTCTTCACAGACAAGGTCAGCTCCCAGACAGCTGCACTGTGCAGCACGGTATGGGGAGGAGGTGACCAGCTCTCTGTGGAGAAAGAAGTAGTTCGAGACTATTTAGAAAAGCTGGACGAGCACAAGTCCATGGGGCCGGATGCACTGCATCCGAGGGTGCTAAAGGAGTTGGCCGATGAGATTGCAGAGCCATTGGCCATTATCTTTGAAAAATCATGGCGATCGGGGGAGGTCCTGGATGACTGGAAAAAGGCTAATATAGTGCCCATCTTTAAAAAAGGGAAGAAGAAAGATCCAGGGAACTACAGGCCAGTCTCACCTCAGTCCCTGGAAAAATCATGGAACAGGTCCTCAAGGAATCAATCCTGAACCACTTAAAGGAGGGGAAAGTGATCAGGAACAGTCAGCATGGATTCACCAAGGGCAAGTCATGCCTGACTAACCTAATTGCCTTCTATGATGAGATAACCGGCTCTGTGGATGAGGGGAAAGCAGTGGATGTGCTATTTCTGGACTTTAGCAAAGCTTTTGATACAGTCTCCCACAGTATTCTTGCCAGCAAGTTAAAGAAGTATGGGCTGGATGAATGGACAGTAAGGTGGATAGAAAACTGGCTAGATGGTCGGGCTCAATGGGTAGTGATCAATGGTTCCATGTCTAGTTGGCAGCCGGTATCAAGTGGAGTGCCCCAAGGGTCGGTGCTGGGGCTGGTTTTGTTCAATATCTTCATTAACGATCTGGAGGATGGTGTGGACTGCACCCTTAGCAAGTTTGCAGATGACACTAAACTGGGAGGAGTGGTTGATACGCTGGAGGGTAGGGATAGGATACAGAGGGACCTAGACAAATTAGAGGATTGGGCCAAAAGAAATATGATGAGGTTCAACAAGGACAAGTGCAGAGTCCTGCACTTAGGACGGAAGAATCCCATTCACTGCTACAGACTAGGGACCGAATGGCTGGGCAGCAGTTCTGCAGAAAAGGACCTAGGGGTTACGGTGGACGAAAAGCTGAATATGAGTCAGCAGTGTGCCCTTGTTGCCAAGAAGGCTAATGGCATTTTGGGTTGTACAAGTAAGGGCATTTCCAGCAGATCGAGGGATGTGATCATTCCCCTCTATTCAGCACTGGTGAGGCCTCATTTGGAGTACTGTGTCCAGTTTTGGGCCCCACACTATAAGAAGGATGTGGATAAATTGGAGAGAGTCCAGCGGAGGGCAACAAAAATGATTAGGGGGCTGGAGCACATGACTTATGAGGAGAGGCTGAGGGAACTGGGATTGTTTAGCATGCAGAAGAGAAGAATGAGGGGGGATTTGATAGCTGCTTTCAACTACCTGAAAGGGGGTTCCAAAGAGGATGGATCTAGACTGTTCTCAGTGGTAGAAGATGACAGAACAAGGAGTAATGGTCTCAAGTTGCAGAGGGGGAGGTTTAGGTTGGACATTAGGAAAAACTTTTTCACTAGTAGGGTGGTGAAGAACTGGAATGGGTTACCTAGGGAGGTGGTGGAATCTCCTTCCTTAGAGGTTTTTAAGGTCAGGCTTGACAAAGCCCTGGCTGGGATGATTTAGTTGGGTTTGGTCCCGCTTTGAGCAGGGGGTTGGACTAGATACCTCCTGAGGTCCCTTCCAACCCTGAGATTCTATGAAGGAAACGACAGAGCTTGTGAACTAGAGGCCACAGGCCCATTTAATGCAAATGTCTCAGTGGTGCAAGTGGAGTCCTTGAGTCCCCTCCTGTGAGCCCTGCCCCACTAGCCTGGCCCCACTCCCCCCCTTGCTATTCCCTGGGCCACTTTTTCCTTACTCAGAGAAGCTGGTGAGGTTAACCGAGCGCCCCGGACACGTGCCCATTTCGTGCCTCCTTTGGTGCAGCGGGGAAAGCGCAGCCAGTGCCCGACGCTCCCCAGCATTAGGCCGGCCACATGCTGAAGGACATAACACCAAAACCACGGCTCCCAGACAAACCTAGCACCATTAACTGCTTAATGCTGGAAGAGAAGCAGGGCCAGCTCCTCCGGTTCAGCATCCACGTGGCCCACTTTATTCCCACGTTCTTCACGCCAAACACGAGTGCGCAGAACAGGGGAAACCGAGGCAGCAGTTTTGCAGTAAGCACCCTTGTGTCACCTCGGCAGTTTAACCAGCCTGTCACTTGGCCTGGCTCTAGGAGACACGGTGGGTAAAGTGCTGCGAGCTGCTGCGGGGTCTTGTCTACACTAGCAATCCCATTGGTGGTGCTGGCAGCGGGGAACTACCAGAAACGTTCTGGTGCTGGTAAGGCCCTGGAGCTCCTTGCAGGGATTCGAAGCGTCAAAGACATTTGCATGGGAACCAGGGCCTACTCCCCACGGCCCTGCTGTTTGTGTGGTTATTTACATGGGGGTAAAATAATCCCCGATCCGCATGGCAGCTCTGTACGCTCACTTTGTGGTGGTGCAAGTGACAGCACATGCAGAAGTAGCGCCAGGGTTTTTGCCACCCTAGGCGGCAGCGTTCCTCCTCTGAGCATTCGGCGGCAGGGGGGTCCTTCCGCTCCGCGTCTTCGGGGCACTTCGGTGGCGGGTCCTTCACTTGCTCCAGAACCCACCACTGAATTTCCGCCAAAGACCGGGAGTGGAAGGACCCCCCGCCGCCGAATTTCCGCCGAGGGCGGGAAAATGCCCCCCTGCAAATCCTGCCACCCTAGGCGACCGCCTAGGGTCACCTAGTGGAAGCGCCGGCCCTGAGCACATGACAGGACAACAGTGAGTTAAGCCTTTGCCCCCACTGCAGACTGCTCAGCCGGACACACAAGCGTCCGTCTGTGGGCCCACCGGGGCTGTGGAGAAGCGTCACTCCAGCCCCAGATTCCAAGGCCAGGAGTATCCAGGGGCAGAGAACCACTCCGGAGCAAGGCCCTGGGTCTGCAGGGATTAGCTTTGCCAGGGAGGGGTAGCACTAACATGGGTTAGTACCTTGGTAACTGGCCGATCTCAGTTCATTGGGAATCATCCTCCAGTGCTGTCCGGCTGCGGCCTGTTCTTGGCCCAAAGCTATTCAATATCTAGATCAATGATCTGGAAGAGGAGAGTTGCTGACCGAGTATGGAGGGGACAGATTAGTGGGATGGTAGATAAGGACAGGGCATTTCTACAGAGCCGTCTGGAGCACTTGGCACGCCGGGCACAATTAGACACGCATCTGATCTGGCCAAATGCAAAGTCATACAACTAGGAACAAAGGATGTCGGTCAGACCGACCGGGTGGCGGGCTACGCCCGGAAAGCAGCGACTCGGAAAAAGGAGGTTGGGCTCCTGGTGGACGCCAGCTGACCAGGACTTGCCCATATGACGACATGGCCAGGAAGAAGCGAAGGAAAGCTGAGCCGGGGTAGGGAGGTGAAGTCACTTCTCTATATGCACTGGCGAGATCAGTCCCGCACTGGGGAGCCCATGACTGGACACAAGGTCGAGTTCTTGGGCCCCTACTGCAAAAAGGACGTTCAAACCCTGGTAGGGGTTCAGAAACCAACCACGTGAATGACTCTGGGTCTGGAAAGCCTGCCTGACCGTGAGAGGCCTGAGAAGGCCAATCTCAAATTTAAGCAAGAGAAGGGTCAGAGCCGCTAAGTACCCACAGGGGAGACGGGATCGGAGAACAGATACTTCACTCTAATGGGCAGAGGCAGAAGAACCAAGAGCTGCGAAATGCCAACATCAGCCAAGCTGGAAAGAAGGTGCCCTGGTTTCACCTGGGCATCACTCACTGGTGCTCCAGCTCAGCCAGGGGGTACGGGGCCGGATGCAGGAATGGCTGAGTGGGATTCTCTCCCTGGGCTCATCCAGCCTGTCCTGCGGCATGACAGTCCTTCTCCGTGGAGGCTTGCAGGAGGCTGCTGCTAGCTCTCAGGCAAGGGCAGCGAGTCCACACAGCTTCCGCAGGCCTCTCCCCATGCTGAGTCCCACGGGGCTCCTCAGAGCACATCCCAGGCTGACTCAGCTGGGGGCTGGTCTCCCAATGCTGGGGGTGGGGGGGGTTGGTCAGTGGGAGAAGGGTGCTGAAGGAGCAGGGGCTACCTGACATGGGATCCCAGGACTGGTTGGGAACCCCTGGCCCGTAGCCCCCCCCAAGTCTGTGCAGGGCAGGTCCCGCACGGCTTTACCCTGGTCCCAAGCAGGGATCCTTCCCACCGAGAGCCATCTGCAGAGACCACCTGTGTGCTGCAGTTTGAAGGCCCCCCCCACAGCTTTGCCTTGGGTTTCAAGCCGCTCTTGGCTAGTGCTCTGAGCTCGGTGGCTAGTGCTCGAAGAGACGTAGTATCGGAGTTCTGCGAGTGAGCTGAAGCAAGAGCGCCGCGACTTTACAAGGTCCTTTCCTAGCCCGCCCCCCGGGGAGGCCGAGAAGCTGGTGTTTGTGTTCTTGGCTCTTTAAGTCACCTTCAGACTGGATCGTCTGGTTTGGATTCTTCCCCATTGCCCCACGGGCCTCCTTGACCTTTATGGAGATTCTCCGACTGGCTGGCTGTGACCAGAGTGCAGGAGGGAAGCCAGGAGCTCCAGCTCTGCCAATGACCAGCTGCATCTCCCTGTGCCCAAGGGGCCTCGTCACCCTGCAGCCAGGCGGCAGCGGTGCCCAGCGGGCGAGCACCTAGACAGCTACAGAAGCGACTTCTGTCCCATTCCACACCACAGCAATGGCTTTCGCTGCTTGGCAAGGCCCGACGGGGAAGTGGAGGGGAGGGGACGGAAGGGGGCGGGGGGGATGGAGGTTTCTGGGGTCCTCTGCCTCCTGCTGCAGCTCTTTGCAGCAGAGATAGCTCCTGAGGCTACTGCCAGCACGGCACACTCTAACGGGACAGGACGCTAGGGTGAGTTCTGCCCTTCTGCAGGAACGGGCCCTGCTCTCCCTGATGGGGTGTGCCAAGCCGCACGGTGCAGCCAGGTACGCTGCTGCTGAGCAGGAGCGACGCCAGGGTTTCTGGCGCCCCAGGCAGAATTCGGGGGGCGGCATTTTGTGCGCTCCCCACGGGGCGCGCCGGAGCTTCCGGTTCCGCTCCCGTTGCGCCGCCGAAGAAGGGCCCTCCGCCAAAATGCCGCAGGCGACAGCGGCAGTCATTGAGCTGCTCAATTGCCTGCCGCTGTTTTCCGCAGCACATCGGTGGAGGGTCCTTCTTCGGCGGCGCAACGGGAGCGGAACCCGAAGCTCCGGCGTGCCCCGTGAGGAGCACACAAAATGCCGCCCCCCGAATCCTGGCGCCCTAGGCGACCGCCTAGTGTCACCTAATGGAAGCACCGGCCCTGCTGCTGAGCCATCCAAGATCCCGGGGGTGCCACAGGGGAGTCATCAGCCCCCCAGGAAACAGAGTCGCGACTGGGTCTAAACCCACAGCCCCCATGCAGCTCAGTGGTTCTCACCAGGGAGCTCTGCTCTGCTGCTCATGCAGCCATTTCCCTCCTGTGAGGCACCAGGGTCCCCCCCCACACATCTAGGGGTTCTTTCCCTACAGGGTCTGTGCTCCCCTTGACTCACCAGCTACACAGGGACTGGGGAAATTTCCCCACCCAGGAGCACTACACTACTCCAACCAGCCCTACACTACTCCAACAGGCAGGGTGTGTCAGGGCAGGAGACGCCGCCGTGGCGCTCAGTGGTACTGGGATTCCAGGGGTCACCCCAGCCAGCCCTCTGCAGGCGGTTGTGAAAGAGCAACCCCTGGGGCTCCTGTCTGAACACGGGATCAGCGCATTTACCCTCCACACCCCCAGGAGGCAGGGTAGCGCCCGCCTCCCCACGGTGCAGAGGGGAACCGAGGCACAGAGAGACTAAGTGACTGGCCCAAGGTCATAGGGGAAGCCTGTGGCGGAGCAGTGACTTGACGCCTGGTCTACCAAGTTCCCACACTAGTGCCCTGACTACTAGGCCCGGTGCGGGCTTTGTCCTCCAGGCGCTCCCAATGGCCCGGCTGGGAGGGAGGGACAGGCGTCCTTTGGACACAGCAAGCCTCCCCAAACCTCCAGAGTCCTACAGATCCAGTGCTCTTCTGAGTCCCACGGGGGCCCCTCCCAGACTGGGCTCCTGCCCTGAGACTCTGCCCAGTGCGGAGTGGAGGCTGGGTGGGGGGCAGGACCACCCCTGCAGATGTAGGGGGTGAACTATACACACGGGGCAGACAGGGTTTGGAATAGGACAACGAGGCCCCCTAAGGAACCACTGAGAGGTACAGCTGGGAGGGAGGGGAAGAGGGGCAGGTGGGTGATGCTCTGCCCTTTTGTTTCCAGCCCCAAATTCCAACCCCGCATCAGATCCCAAATGAAATGAGGCGAACACTCTGGTCCCAGGAGCTCCTTTCTGCTGCCAAGAGTCACCCCAAGGCTTGCCTGGTTTGAGGCAGGGAGAAGCCCAGCACCGGAAATCGCAGGGGGCCATGGGGCAGGCCTGTCCTATACCAGCAGTATTCGCCCCCACACCGAGACGCGTTAGATCCCCCTCGAAACACGTCCGAGTGAGGGCTCTGCCCAGAGGCCACTGTCTCTGGAAGGTGCGGAGGGACCAGGAATCCAGTCATACCTGGCTTACAATAAACACCCAGGGCCTCTTGGTGCTGTCCTCGGAGGCTGGGCAATCTAGTTTGTAAAAGGAAATAAACAAAAGCTCTGCCCGCTGCATTCTTTCCTGGAAACCCAACATGTTCTCTGGGGGTTTGCGTCTCGGGCTTTGCTGTTGCTCATCTCTTTGCTGATGGCTCAGCAAACAAAGACAGCCGGTATTTGCCTGGGCTGGAGCTTGCCAGGAGCGGGTGCCGAAGGGGACCTTGCCAGGAAGGGTCAGACTCCGCTGGAATTTGATGCTTGCATCATGCGAGTAAAAAGCTCTGCTGAACTGGGGCCTAAAATCGCCATCCCTGCTCCAGGTACCTCACCGGCACATGCGAGCACAGGGAAGCTTGGACTCGGCTGCCCCCGGCTAATGGCACTCATTACGCAGCGAGGGAATCACAGAACGCAGGCGCATGGAGGCCTGAGCAGAGCTGGATTTCCACATGCACACACACCGGGTTTCAAGGGCTCAGCACCCCCAGCTGGGGACCAGCAGCTCCCATTGGGACGTCCCTGCACAGATTTGCAGAAGCGCTCCTGTTGGCTGCTGAGCTCCTTTGAAAACAATGATGGTCCTCCGCATTCAGGTGCAGTGGAGCCAGGCCAACACTCAGACTCCTAGACTTTAAGGTCAGAAGGGACCATTATTATCATCATCATCTAGTCTGACCTCCTGCACAATGCAGGCCACAGAATCTCACCCACCCACTCCTGTAACAAACCCCTAACCTATGTCTGAGCCACTGAAGTCCTCAACTCATGGTTTAAAAAGACTCCAAGGTGCAGAGAATCCTCCAGCAAGTGACCCATGCCCCATGCTGCAGAGGAAGGCGAAAAACCTCCAGGGCCTCTGCCAACCTGCCCTGGAGGAAAATTCCTTCCCGACCCCAAACATGGTGATGAGTTAAACCCTGAGCATGTGGGCAAGACTCACCAGCCAGACACCCAGGAAAGAATTCGCTGTAGTAACTCAGATCGCACCCCATCTAACATCCCATCACAGGTCATTGGGCATATTTACCACTAGTAGTCAAAGATGAATTAATTGCCAAAATTAGGCTACCCCATCATACCATCCCCTCCATAAACTTCTCAAGCTTAGTCTTGAAGCCAGATATGTCTTTTGCCCCCACTGCTCCCCTTGGAAGGCTGTTCCAGAACTTCACTCCTCTGATGGTTAGAAACCTTTGTCTAATTTCAAGTCTAAACTTCCTAGTGTCCAGTTTATATCCATTTGTTCTTGTGCCCACATTGGTACTGAGCTTAAATAATTCCTCTCCCTCGCTAGTATTTATCCTTCTGATATATTTATAAAGAGCCATCATAGCTCCCCTCAGCCTTCTTTTGGTTAGGCTAAATAAGCCAAGCTCTTTCAGTCTCCGTTCATAAGACAGGTTTTCCATTCCTCAGATCATCCTAGTAGCCCTTCTCTGCACCTGTTCCAGTTTGAATTCATCCTTCTTAAACATGGGAGAGCAGAACTGCACACAGTATTCCAGATGAGGTCTCACCAGTGCCTTATATAACGGTACTAACATCTCCTTATCTTTGCTGGAAATACCTCGCCTGATGTATCCTAAAACTACATTAGCTTTTTTAACATCCATATCACATTGGCGGCTCATAGTCATCCTGTGATCAACCAGTACTCCCAGGTCCTTCTCCTCCTCTGTTACTCCCAAGTGATGCATTCCCAGTTTATAACAAAAATTCTTGTTGTTAATCCCTAAATGCATGACCTTGCACTTTTCACTATTAAATTTCATCCTATTACTATTACTCCTGTTTACAAAGTCATCCAGATCTTCCTGTAGGATATCCCAGTCCTTCTCTGTATTGGTAATACCTCCCAGCTTCGTCTCATCCGCAAAACTTTATTAGCACACCCCCACTTTCTGTGCCAAGGTCAGTAATAAAAAAAGATTAAATAAGATTGGTCCCCAAACCCACTGATTTTGGGTGCCCAGCTTGAGGAACCAGGGTGTCTAAAGCCAACAGCGAGGAGACAGACAACCCAAGTCAGCGGGCACTTCGAAAGACATTGGCCTTCGGACTCCAATTCGGCATAGCAGGTGTTCAAGGTTCACTAAGGGGCGGAGGAGTCTCAGAACCGGGCTAAAATGCCCAGGTTGCAGTCGTAGCATTGCAAACCCTGGCATACTTGCTGGAGGTGCTGGTTGTGGGCCACAGTGAACCTTCTGTGCAAGTCACTGGGTGAAACCAAAACCAAACCACCAAAACCCAGGCAAGGAAAGTCTCCGCGGAGGGAGGAAAGCCTGGAGTGCCAGTCAGTGGATGCCCCTTGGTGCGGATGGACTGGGCAGCTGTGGATTTGACCAGCAAGGGGCCGGGAAGGGAGCCAGGCTCCTCTGTACTGCTGTCAGATGGAGTGTCCCCCCAGCCTCCCAAACCTTAACCCGGAGTGAATAACCAGGTGCTCACAGGGGAGAGAGGAACCATCCTGGGGACAGAGTGAATAGCTGCATCACCGGGGGCCCAGCCCAGAGGTTTTGGGAGCATCACCAATGCGGAACACAGAGCCCCCTGCTCTGCCCAAGAGGGGAGCGAGGTGGAGACTGGAGGCTGGCCTCAGAGGGGAGCTCAAGGAACCAGAGCTCCCCCTCAACACGAGCTCTGCTCTTACTCCAAAAGCCCCCACATCCGACCTCCCCCCCCAGCACAGAACTGGAACCTGGTTCACCAGCACCAGAACCTGGTGTCAAAACTGCACAGCACTAATAAGTGCAAACAGCAGAGGAGGGGTAAGCTAGTCAGAGAAGTGAAGGAGTACAGGCAGTGTCGCTAGGGATCGGCCCGAACCGGATCCCCTAGTCTGAACACCCCTGGTATGGAACTAGATCAGAACCCGGACACGCAGTCTGCAGCTTGGGCCCAACGCCAGGCTTCACACCTGCTCAGAGAAGCCCCCTTTGAACCACAGTTCCCAGCATGTGCTCACGCTTGGCCTCGGACCACCATGCAGCTTCAGCGCAGCTCTGACATCAGCCCAGGAGACTCTCCCGTCGCACAGGCCGCTCATTCGGTGGCTGCCACTCCCAGCAATGGTTTACTCATGGGGCTCGGGGGGCTGTCAAACTGCAGGTGTAGACAGGAGGTTGCAGCCTGAGCTCGGACGTCTGTACTGCAATTAAAGAGCCCCGGAGCCCAAGTCCGCGGACACGGGCCAGCGCAGGTGTTTAACTGCACCATACGCAGTGAGTGCTCGCTGACAGCCTGGGACACGGCCCAGGAGCAGGGAGCTGACCGATCCGCAGCCTGGCCACAGTGACAGCTTCCTCCACAGCTGCGCAAGGCTGTGATCTGACGGCTCTTGGGCAGTGAAACCCTGGCAGCTCTGCTAGTGCTGCCAGGCAGCGCCCGGCGTGCCCCAGGCCTGCAGGGGGTGGTTCGGGGAAGGGCCTGTGACCAGCATGCTGCCTACTGCCGCTCTGCCTGCCAGATTTGCTTTTGGCTTGGGGGCAGCCTGCCCATAGCACACACTGCTCTATACTGCACCCGGCTGCATCCCCTGGAGAGGACATCCCAGGCAAAGCAGGTCATCTCTACCGGCCCTGCGTGCTGCCTTTTGCGGGCTCCTCGCACTGCCCAGCTCATCCCAGAACAGTTCACTCAGACCTGCTGCTGCTGCTGCTACAGAAACATGCCAGGTTCCCAGGCAGGTAGCCCCCAGCCTGGGAGAACGTTCTAGTGGCGGCAGGCCACGAGGGAATGCACGGGGTGACCGACAGCAGGATCCGGCCCAGGCACAGCCTGGCAGCTGTTACAGCCAGCAATGGACACAAACCTCATGGTCTCGCTGGCTCACAGTGCGCCGGGGTGGAGCTGCCGCAGGTTGTGCAGACGCTGGGCTGTCTTTGAATAACCTGGTTCTAGCTGAAGGGTCTTTTTTGGAACAGATATTTTTCATTGGGAAACAAAGATCAGTGACGCAGAAAGCCTGACGGGCTCATGCAGAGGGCCCGAGGAGTTGGATTAGTGGACAGATTCCAGGTGGCAAGGCAGGAGGAAGCACTTTAGGCTAAGAATTGGCCACACAAGTCACACTGACACAGGCAAAATCCAGGCTCAGGCCTTTCCAGCTGGAAGGACCCACCAAAGGAGGAGGAGAGGTACCCGACGGAGCCCACGCACGCTGCTGCTGTGCCCAGGGCCGAGGAGGTAACAGCTCAAAGGCCTTCAGACATGAGTCATGCAGCATCAGCTGTACCAGCCTCCATGTGCTGTGTTCTGCATTTGCTCTTTAACCCACTGGGCAGCTCCCGATCCTGTTCCGTTCCACCGGCGCCTGCTGTTGGCTGGAATAAACCCCTCCCTTGGCACACACCTGTCCGCCCTCGCCTGTGATTGCCCAGGACGGCAGACACGCCCAGTGGGCTGTTTATTCCTCGGGATTACAGTTTGCCGGGGTAAGTGAAACGGAGTCCCGCCCTAGCCACCCGGGAAAGAGGCAATATTGTGATTGACACAGTGAAGAGTGTCCAGAGACAAGCTGGTGCTAATGAGACCGCTGGCCTGAGTAAGGAGGTCCGATCCTTGTGGATCAAGACTCCGTGCATATGCCCAACCCTTCAACTCTTCTCCTGGCAGACGCGGACCCAGACTGCACTCCTGCACTTCACTCATTAAGCACCTGCTCTCCGTGTCAGCCTGCCCTGCCTCACACGCCAGCCGTTTGACTCACCCCTCTTCCTAGACATCCAGTTATTGCAAGGCAGCTCCTGCAGCCTTGGTGAAAACTACAGAGCGCAGATCTCCTTACTCCTGGTCCCCCATGCTTCCTCCGGCGTGCACCCCTCCACACACCTTCCTGCAGCCCGGGACTGAACCCGGCTGCGCTGCAGGATGGCAAAGGGAAAAGCCGGCAGCTTCCATCTCACTGAGCCCCTGCAATCCAGGCTGGGGGAGGAGGAATATTCTCAAACCAAAGTTTGGAGCTCTCGAGAGCCTCTGCCAATGCAGAGACGATTTGGATGCACATTAGCCCTTGGCAACATGGCCTGTAACTGAACGATCCTAAAACTGATGCATGGAGATAACTCCTCCCAGACTGTCCTGCCTCCCCCCAGATGGAGCCATCCAGGGAAGGCCCCTCCAGGCTCCAGCAGCGAGCCTGTTGCAGGTTACACCTTTGACTAATCCAGGGCCTCCCATCTCAAAACAGCCAGTGCCCAGTAACAATCCCTTAGGACGCTCAGCATCACCTCCCGTCCCCAGTGCAGCTGGGAGGCAAAGCAGCAGGCAAACTGGGCTGAGGCTGAGCCTTTCAGACCAACAGCGGGGCCCGGACGTGCACTCTCGGACTCCCCGCGCTGGCAGCCCCGCAGCCTGGGAATGGCTCAGTGACAGCGAGTCTGGAGGACAGCCAGGCAGATGCCAGGCACTGAACCCCTGGAGGAAGAGGATCTCCCGTGTCAGGTTTGATTCTGGGAAGGGGAAACAGGTGAACAAAAGAGCGTGTGTCTGTGGGGGAGCCGCCGAGCCAGCGCCTCCTGGCCGCAGCGCAAGCCTGGAACGCGGAGTGATAAATGGGCGAGGTGAACTCGAGCTGGAGAGAACAAATTCTTGGCATGGCCCACGGGGAGGGAGAAGGCGCAGAGCAGCGCCTCTGTCCCGAGCAGCTGAAACATAACAGCCACCTGCCAGCAGCACCAGGCCACAGGATCGGACCAGGGGGCACAGCCAGCGTTCGCTCCCTCTCCGTGAGCTGAGGTGGGGAGCGTGCTGCAACAGGGCTGGTTCTAGGGGTGGGACAGCAGGAGGGTCACCTGGATGCTTGGGGGCAGGGTGCCTGGAGTCCCTCTCTAGTGCTGCCCTGTGGTCTCCCCCCCCCCCCCCGGGAGGGACTGGGGAGGCCTGGGGCAACCCCTCCAGAATTAGAGCAGTGTCAGAAAAGGGGTTTAAAATGGGGACCGAGAAGGGGAAATGATTCAGGGCCGCTATGGCTAAGTCTGAAGGGCCATACAAGGAAAACAGCAGTGTTAGAGAAACTGAGGCAGCACTGAACGCTACCATCCATCAGAACTGCTGTTGGGGATCAGACCGAGGGTCCATCCAGCCTCCCGTCTCCTACAGTGGCTGGGACCAAACGTTACAGAAGGTGCAAGATCCCCAGTGTGGGAAATAATGGAACGAGCAGGAGTGTTTTGCAATCCCCACGTCTGTTTGTTTTCTTTTAACTCCCGTCTAACGGCCTGGTGGTAGATGTTCCCATTCTGTCGAGGAGGGGCCAGGACTTTATTCCCGCAGAGCAGGTGGGCTCAGCGATATCATGGGGTAGCAAACTCCAGACCAGGCACTTAGGGAAGGGGCAGCACGGATTGTGTATCCCCAAGGCTGATGCAAGTCGGGGGATTCTAAAGTCACCATAAATCTCAGGGTGGGGTGGCCATGGTGCAGGAGTTTTGTTAAACAGGCCGAAGGGGTGAAGACAGCTAGACTGTTTCCTCTTTCCCAAGCAAACAGCCCCAGAGCCTTGGCTGAGGAGTCTCACGGTCTAGTGCACCAGCTCCCTAGAGCTCCCAGCTCCTACGGAGATCGTTCCCGAGGCAGGGAACACCCATAGTGAACGCTGGAGGGATCTCACAGCACCACCGCTAGCTGACTGGTTGCTACTGGACAGCACTACAAGGCAGGTCAATACCCCAGCCTACAAGTGCAGGACCCTCCCACCCAGCCAGCACCACCCGCTGGAAGTGACCTCTCCTCTGCTCTCTTTGCACTTTGAGATTCATCTTCTACAGTAACCCCGGTTTACATCACATTTGGGCCAAAAAGCAGCATTAACTGTTTTCCTTCCCAGGAACAACATAGCTGCCAGGCTCAATTTCAGACCTTTCCACCTTCCTGAACCTCTCCTGTATTAGCTGCTCAATATGAACTCCCCGCTCACCTCTGCCAGGTACGTCACTGCTCCCAACCCCCTCCCGCCAACATCTCTCCCCCACTCCACTGTAACGTCAGACCCAGGCTCTGGGCGTAAAGCAATCGCTTGAGAGGGAACAGTTACTGTGATCTGCAGGAGATGTCCTGGGTTGTCCCAGGAGGAAGAGACCTATGAAGTGCAAGTTGGCAGCTGTGTTGAAAGAAGAGGTTTGTGGTCTTGAAAAGCAACTATTGACCTTATGTAGCGTCCAAAAGGCTGAATATTTATTGGACAGCCAGACAGGCAGCACCACCAGGTACAACCAGGGGAGAAATCTGCAATGAGGAAGCCAGAGAGCATTCGAGATTGGTAGTTGTGTCCTCCAGAGGAAAGCAGCAGGTGAGAGAAGCTGAGCTGTCTTGTGACTACGGAAGAGACCAGGAGGGACTCAACAGAGCTAGAATTACTATGCAGCATGGTGGCCAGGGAAACATCTGAGGCATTACATGGAGAAGCAGCACAGAACTACAGGGGCCATACCTCAGGATGGCTGCTCAGCCCAAATCGACAACAGGCAATCCTCACTGAGGACTCCATGTTATGACAACTGGACAGCAAGACCGTGTGCTGTTTTCTGGAGCGAAGCCAAGGGGATCAGGCTGGAAGGGATTCTGAAAGCAGCGGGCCAATATGCATATTGTCATGAATCACCAGTGGAATCTTGTCACCTGATGCCATGTGGCTGGTACACTTCAGAAATCTCAGAAGGGAGCTGAAGGAAAGGAAAGTCCAAGTAATCTTCTCAAGACCTTTCCTGTCCCATGATCAAGGAAAAGCAGACAGCAGAAGATACTGGAGGTAAGTTATTGGTAGGTAAGTAGAGAGTCATTATGGGGAGAGGTGGCTGCATATGGCCCAGCGCATGAGCACAGGAACCAGTCATTAAACGAGCTATGCGAGAGGAAGGCGGTAAGGAGACAACCAGCACAAACGATCAAACACACCACTCAGGCTCAAGGTATCAAGGCGCATGAAGGGAATAGGTTCTTTGCCCACATCCTAGTGTTAGGAGCCTGGATAACAAACAGGAGGAATTAGAAACGCTCGTGTACAAGGACAATTCTGACAGTCGGTGTTTCCGAAAGCTGGTGTGAGGCTCTGCAGGACTGGAATGCTAGAGTCCCTGGCTACAACCCATGCAGACTGGGCTGGGTGAGTGGGAAGAGCGAAGCACCCTTCACCAGAAGGCGCATTTCACGGCTCAGAGTTATTGGGGACCGGAGATCCTGTGTTTCCAACTGCATGTGGATCAGTATTCCAGCAGAGTGGCAGCTGGGAGACTATAACGGACCCTAAATCACTTCATCGTGCTGGGGTCTCACGCTGCCCGTCGCAAGATGACCTTGAGTTTCTGCAGATCAGATACTTTTCTAATAGGTTTTTACACCCACCTAGAGAAACAGCGGGAGGGTGGGAGGAGGAGGGGGCGCTAGAGATGGACAAGCCCCCTTCAATGGCCTACAATTCATCCCCTCCCAGGAGGGGGAGCACAGAGTAATTCAATATTAGGTCTCTTCCTGATGGTTAGACTAACTGAGCTCTGGACTAAAAATTAGCGATTGCCTTAGTTATGAACAATTATGAGCTGGCTCCAACAGCCCAGGCACCGAAATCAGCAAACGAAGCGGAACGTTGTGAGCCAAGCCGAGCGGGAGGAAAGAGGTCAGCGTGGCGGAGAATGGGGAGTTCGGACACTTTCCTCGATGCCAGGATAGGCGCAGAGTCTCAGGCATGTAAAGTGAAAACTACTCTGGTGACTGAAAGAAAAAAAAGTGTGTGTGTGTGGGGGGGGGAGTTTTTATATAGATAAATGGAGGGACGGGGCCAAGGGCCATGGCTACAAGTGAGATGTTAAGCACTACAGGTAATTGTGTCAATCGCCAGTGGTATCAATTAAACACCCATGGCAGAGCGAAGGGAGGGAGTTTTCAAAAGAGATATTGCAGGCCAGCAGCCTGCCTCCCGTGCCAGGAAGCATTAACCACCACTTCCAGAGCCCGCTCAGGCCTTTCTTCAGGGCACCAACAACCTGTAGCAACCCCCACAAAGAGTTCAGCATAAACCCCACAGCTTCCTTGCCAGGCACCTCTCCCCACATCTGCCTAGGAATCCCACCGCCCACCACAGCCCCCAGGCTGGTTCCAGCAGCTCCCCTCAGCCCGGGCGTTCAGCCTTTCTAGGAAGCGGCTCTGGACCCCCTCCCAGCTGATCACCCCCACAGCAGGTTTTAATGGGCGCTGTCTCCAAAGAGGGCTGCCCGAGGGCGGCCTGCCCTGCTGCCCATACTCAGGAACTAGAGGAATTCGAACACCGCAGAGGCCTGGTGCTAGATGGAGAAGGTAGAATTGTCAGAACAATGCAGAAAAGATGGAAGGGTCAGAAGGATCCACACATGGATCTAGGTGCCCAAGCAGGGCCAGGTCTAGGGAAGAGCAGTTTCCCTGGGCACCATCTTCAAGGGGCTGCTGCATTGTTTATTTTTTAATGTTTTCTGCCCTCGTTTATGTCCCAATTTTAGGTGATCCCTGAACCCCCTGCTCAGTGCCACTGTGGTGATGAAGGTGATAAACATGAATGTGGGTGGATGTCGTTGCTCACTGTGTTATTCAATATGCATTTAGTAAAAATGCTTTGTGGTATCATTTTTGTAATATGTAAAGGCCATTGATGGTTCAGCCAGTGTTGCCCCACTTTTTAATGGTGAATCTGAAAAACTCTCCCCGATTAAAATCTATCTAACTCACCACAGAACTGATTCATAGTATGGGGATTACTCTGTGTCTCTTTCCATGAAATATACTGATCCTGCCCCCCTCCCACACACACACATTCATCACTAGCAAAGAAAAAGATGTTTGGGATCTGCTGTCAGGGTTCCCTAGGCACCTACGTCGGGACACATGTGCCTGCTGCCTCACTGTAGGCATTGGGACGCCTGTCCCCCACCCGAGCCATGAGCCAGGTGAATACGGGCATCTTCTCCAAGGGCCGGCCTCGTGCGGTGAGAACGCCTAACTCTGCACAGAACAGCGGGGGGGGTGGGGAAGCCAGCTGCCTCCAGCAGAACCTTCAGCCCAGGGGTTAGAGCACTCCCCCAGGGCAGGGGAGACCCCACCAGCGGCCCTCCTCTGTCTGAAGGGGTCTCTCCCATCTCGGGAGTCTAACCGCTGAGCGACGGGATACCCTGACGTCAGTCTCTCTTGCTGAAGACGTTCCACTTGAATTCAATATTACCTGGGCCAGAGAAAGTGGGAGAGACGCTCTTGCCCAGTGATGGGGGGGGGGGGCGTTCACTTGTGAGGTGGAAGACCCCTGGTCAGGTCCCTTCTCCTCACCAGGCAGAGGGAGGAACTGGGGACTCCTGCATCCTGGGGGAGTGGTCTAATCACTAGGCTAAAGGTTATAGGGGAGGCCCCTCCCTGACCCACCCACCCTCCTCAGCCGTTTTGTGCACAGTTAGGTAGGTGCCCAAGTTATTTCGTGCAAGAACAGCTTAGGTACCAGGGCAGCCTGACTCCTGGCAGGGGATTGCTAGCAGAGAGGGGCACCTCTGAGAAGGACCCCCCTCTCCTCAGCCTCTGCCCTGGGCTAGCTTCGGCAGGGCTTTCGGGGATCCCAGTCTAAGGTGCCGTGCTCTCCCCGTTCATCGTCTAGCGAGCCTGGGCCAGGAGCTCAGGTTCTGTGCAGCACAGGGATTTTCAAGGCACCTGACACTGCCTGTGTCCCTTTGGGCAGCTGGGCCTGAGTGGTAAGCCACATTTCTGTTCTCTGCTGGGGACAAAGCTGGACACGCTTTTCCAACAGTTAAAGAGGATGTTAAACAGCATCTACTAATGTGAAACGTTCTTAAGTTTGCAGGACCAGATAACTTGCACCATGAGGTTTTTTTTTTTAAAAAATGGGGAGGAGCTGCCTGGACTGTTAGTTTTTAATAATTGTAGGCAAACTTGGGAAGTTCCAGAAAGTTAGTTGATTTTGTGCCTATCTTTAAAATTCCAGGCCAGATAGCTGTTCCACTAGTTTGTTTCTTGGGATGGATGGCAGGCTGACATGGGACTGTAACTAGAGACAGAAATCTAATTAACAGAAGTCAACATTGTTTCATGGGAGATAGATATAAAGGTCACTTGATGAGACTTTTTTTTTTAAAATGAGATTACAAGTTTGGTTAATAACGGTGACAGCAATTACACTACTTTGATTTCTGGGAGCCATTTGATTTTGCATCATGTAACATTTTGATTAAAGTATTAGCCAGTTTCTAATCCAGTTAATGTCACTTTAAAAAAAAATGCTATCTGATAGATCTGACAATGTGTTAACGGGACATTTGTAGTGGAACCCTGCAGGAACCTGTTCTTAGACCAATGAGATTTCATTCCTTTATCAGTGATCAGGAAGATGATATGAAATCACTGCTGATGAGCTTTACAACTGACACAACGATTGATAGGGTGCTAAACTACACAAGGACAGGTCGTTGACACAAAACAATCTGGACTGTTTGGTAAATAGAGTACATTCAGACATGCATTTTGATATGGCCAAATGCAAGGTCACAGATCTAGGAACAAAGAATACACGCCACACTTAGAGGATCGGGGACTGTATCCTGGAAAGCAGTGGGGGAAAGTGCAATGCTGGCTCAGAGGGCTAATGAAATCCTTCAATGATCAGTACACAGTTTAGCGGAGCACTTAAACGTGCGACTCAAGGAGCCCAATCTATGCAGTTTATCAAGGAGAAGGTAAAGCAGTAATTTGATCACACTCTATAATTACCTACAGAGGGAGAACAGCTCTGATGCTAGAGGGCTGCAATCCAGGAGGCAACGTGAAACAGGTTGGTTCCAGTGGGTGGAAGCTGAAGTCAGCAGAGTTCAGACTGGAAATAAGACCTTTTCCAAATAGTGAGGGTCATTCACCATTGGAACAGGTGGGCAAGGCTGGCTGCCTGTCCAAGAGCTGTGCTCCGGCTCAGGCACCAGTTATTGGGACGGATGCAACAGAGTCGGTGTGAAATCCTCCGGCCAGGTCAGGCTAAATGAGCACATTCAAAATGAGACCGGCGGGGCCCAAAGGGACATGAAAGTAGAGCTGCTCAGGAATTTTCTGACTGTTTTTTTTTTTGATGGAAAAATGTAGTTTAGACAAGATTGAAATTCTGTGGGGGAGGTTGGGATTTCCCAACTTTTTGTATTTCTCTGCCTGGTGGGTTCCTAAACCACTGGGCTACAGAACCGGTCTCACCCCGTCACTCTCGGATTGTTCCGGAAAGTGATTGGGCCAGAGAGAAGGACTCCGTAGCCTGGCGTTTAGGCCCCTCAGGGAGGCAGCAGACCGAGGGTCCAGTCCCCCTGCTCCAAACACCCTTTCCTTACTAATCCAGAGTGGAAGAGCTGCCACAGGAGAGAATGAGGCAGCCCCACCTCAGACTAGCCCACAGCTGGGCCTGTGTTTCTCCAGCCATGAGGGTATAAGTGAGGGCCGACACCGGAGCCAGAAGCTGCATTTTCTCTCTTGGCTGTTCCTTCCTCTCCCCTTTTGCATGTGTTTGTCTCGCAGGAAATATGATTGGACTTTAACAGCAGCAACAAAACCAACAGCTCCAGCTCGTCTCTACTAACGTCTGATCTTTGCCCCAACAGGACAGTTATTCCCATCTTTACACCAGCGAAGGGACTGTCAGCCGAAGTTTTTTTCCTTCTAAAGACTCTCTCCAGCTAAAGGGAAAAGGAACAAGGGCGGAGGCCTGACTTAACACCTTACATCTGAAGGATTTTCACTGGGTTGCCTTCTTCTGTATCTTTGCTAAAAGGTTAAATGCCATTTAATGCTGTGTTTGCCATGGGACTAAGCAGGCAGAGATCTCCGTGTACCAGCCCCCGAGCTTTGTTTAACACTGTAATGTCGGACAGTGGCAGGGTCTTGTTAGCACCTGTTAGTCTTTGGGCCCACATATTCCATCTAAACACAACAGATCATTAGATCCTCTAACCTCCTGTCTATCACAGGCCATTACATTTCACTCAGGTCCCCCTGAACTGAATCCCATAATTGGTGATTGGCAAAAGCCTGGTCTAGAAACATCCAGCGTCGAAGACTCCAAGCGATGGGAGACCTACTCTTTCCCTTGGTCACTTGTGTCACTGGCTCCGCTCACCCATTGTCGATGTCGCTGAGGTCAGTTAAAGTTCCATGTAACCGGATGAATTTGCTCATAGATTCATTTGTTTATTTTCAATAAATCTTGGAACACAAGGGAACTGCCAGAAGACAGGAAGAAACTACGTTATGCCAATATTTAAAAAGGGAAGGCAGGGTGACCTGGGTAGGTATACGCTGTCAGGCTGTATAAAAAGGAAGGGGTCCGTCTTCACTAATATTGTCACAGCTGTTATACAATTGCCATAAATCTTCTACAAAGTCTGCCTTGCCAGGTATCAGGGGAAAAGTTAGCATTGTTCCACAGATTACATCTCAGGGAAATGTGCGAACCGTCATTGGGTATGAAGATAAGAAATTTTATGGTTTCTGAACATGCTTGTTACTAAAGATGTTGTGTTCCTGGGTAACACCCACAAGACAGATTGACATCAAGACTAGCCAGTCAGGTGTTGATAGGCATTATGGAGAATCCACTCTTTCAGCGGACCCAGGGGCGTGCACAAGAATAAAAATTTGGCTGCATATGGACAAGCACTTTCTGTGCCCCCGGCAGCCAGAGGAGCTCGCTTTCCCCACCACAGCCCCAGGGCCAGGAGAGCTGGATCTCCCCATGCCCCAGGACCGGAGGAACCGTCATCTCCCACCCCAGGGCCAGAGGAGCTCGCTCTCCCCACCCCAGCCCCAGAGGAGCTCTGTGCTCCCACTGATTGGGGGGGCCAGGCCCCTGCTTTCCCCATCCCCTGAGTGGACCTCTCCCGAAGATGCCTCAGAGCACAGACAATGGAAACCCCATGATTCAGCAAGGCACACAAAGCATGTGATGCAAAGCTCTGCGTTTGAGCCATGGACTGGGGGTGGTGGTGACATCACCTCCCAGCCTCATTCCTGCCCCACATCTCTGGACTGTGATTTCCAACCAGGAGAGCTTTGAACAATGGACTGAGGACCCCAATCTTTTGGGTAAGCCAGAAAGACGTATTGCAAGCTAGCAGATTTATCACTACTGCTATTGTACTGATCTGCAGACTCTGAAATCAACTGTAATATATACAATTCACTTTAAAAACAAAAAGGTTTTATTAATAAAAAGTTATTAAAAGGTTCGTTTACTAGAGGATTGGCATCACCGGGGTTTTTTGGTGCCTCTCTGGAAGAGCCTAAGATGCGATGAACTTTGGTTTTAACAGCCTTTCATCAAAAAGTCTGGTTTGTCTGGGTGGTGCATGAGGGGCGAGGCCTGAGGGAGACTGTCTGTGGCTTCATAATAACTAGTAGAGTATTTTGGAAGGACATTTGTTCCTGGCTTGGTGAAATCTTATGCTAGGGCATACCACCAGTTTGGGGAACATGCTGCTGGCACACTGTCCAGTTCTGGTGCCCACAGTTCAGGAAGGATGTTGATGAATTGAACAGGGTTCAGAGAAGAGCCACAAGGCTTAGAAAACCTGCCGTGTAGGTGATAGATCGAGCTCCTTGAGTCCGTTTAGCTTAGAGAGACGGCTAAGGGGTGACTTGATTGCAGTCTGTAAGTACCTGCATGGGGAACGGATATTGAACAACAACTCTTCCATTTACAGAGATTGGTCTAACCTGATCCAGTGACTGGAAGTTGAAGCTAGACACATTAAAACCAGAAATAAGGAGTAATTAAAAAAAAAAACCACCACGGAGAGTAGAGTAGTTAGCCATTGGAAATCACCGAGGGTACTGATGTTCTGTATTGACCGTGTGGAATGCTGCAGAGAGGTCCAGGAGGATGCGAATGGCTGTCTGACCACCTTCCAGCCACTGACAGCAGCAGCTCATCCAGCAGTGCTACTGCAGCTGCTGGTGTCCTGGGTCCTGGCCGCAATCCAGACTGGGCCAGCTGTAGCGAACCACCTGTGGCTAAAGGAGACTGAAGGGGACCTCTGGCCAGCACCTCTGGCCGTTAGTTTCAAACCCTGCCAGGTGCTTGAGCCATTCCCATTTGCCCTCCAACGTGCATGGCTTCGCAATCGATCAACATTGAATTTCACCTGCCATCATCATTTTGGGGGGGGTCCTGACGCAGCCGCCGTGACAATCAAGCAACATCTCAGGCCCAGCTGACCATCTGGGGCTGAGCTCAGGTGTCGAGTCCGAGTCTCCGCTGGAGCTGTCATGTCCACGCTGCTATTTTTGGCAGGGTAGCTTGAGCCCACTTAGTGCAAGCCCCTAAGGGCAGCAGCTCAGCCGTTCCCAGAGCCCTTCCCTGGGCTCCCGGCATCCTGCAGCTTTCCTGAGCTTAAACCATGTGGAGTCTTGCAGGAGCGGTTGTGCCCAGGGCTTCCATTCCCCTGTCCAGAGTGCGAGGATGGGTCTCCACTCTCCCTGCCCCCTCAGTGTCTTTGCAATACGGGCAAAGAGCTGTGCTCTTTCCCAGGACAAGAGCGTGAACGCTTCCTTTGCCACCATGGGTCATGCTGCTCCCATCCTATCACACCCTTCTCGTTCTGAGCAGAGAAACCAGGAGCCAGGCTCCCCATGCATCCAGGGCTGAGGTCTGTGCACCCCACTTACAAGTTACTGACTAAGAACTGCTAAACACAAGGCGGTGCAGCAGCCCCATAAGGGTGCCGCTGTCTTCACTCGCTTCCCAAAACACACTGCAGCCGCCCATGGACGCCTGGAACCCGACTAGGACCAGGAGCAACTACCTGCCTGCAGCACATCTGCCAGCTCTGCCCTCCCACCTGTGTGGCTCCTGCCTCTCCACCCTCGAGCAGGTGCCCCCATCACCCAAACAAACATGCAGGAGGGGTGGCCACAGGGCCCCCTGGCGTCTGCTACCACAATGGCCCAATCCTGGTTTAAACAATCTGTTTTAAAGAGCTCTGTCTGTGAGTGACAGCCCCTCTCCCCCGACTCATCCCCCAGAGATCAGGGGCACGGCCTGGAGTCTGGCAGATTCCCAGCTCAGAGCCGTACCACTGGAGCTGCAGGAGGAACTGCTTTCCGCTCTGTGGACCAGCCAGCAGAAGAGGCTTTCACCACCTGTTCCCATTGGGTTACACAGCTATTGTATTCTAAAACTGCTCTGTAAACAAGCAGCCCCTCGGTCTATCCGCTCCTGTCTGAACCAGCGCCCGACGCAGCACCACCGAGCAGCAAAACGCAGCTTCTCGTAGCTTTCACACAGCCTGCAACGGGGGTCCAAAAGTGGGACACTCCTGGAAATAAACTGCGAATGCCACTTGAACCACGGGCCAGCGCTGCTGCACCCACGGTACAGAAAGTCCTGCCTTTACACACTGCACCGGTAACGTGTGGCACTCGCTGCCCGACGAGAACCTCCTGAGCGAGCGAGGGCCGAAGGAAAGAGCTGCTAGCCAGAGGCTGGCTGTGCACGCCACACGCTCCTGCGGCTGGCATTGTGTAAGGAGAGAGAGCCTCACTACCCTGCCTCAGGCCGCCCCGTCCCGAAGGCATGGGGCGGGGGAGAGACACGGCTCGGGTCAGACACAGAGGCCCCCACCTCTTCCTGGGGACTGCGTGCCTCTGTCTGAGGGAGTGACACAGGCAGAGCCGGAACCTGTTTGCCAGGCGTGTGCCCTGAATTAACTCACCAGGGAATGGGGCGACTTATTATGCAAATGCTAAATTGATTTGATGCCCATCCTGCCTGAATGAAGCACTTGGCATCCGCCCCGCAAAGAGGTCTGCGCTAGGCCACAGCCACAAACTGACCTGGGTCACCAGCTGCAGCTGGAGCCACAAGGAAATGCCAGCTACCAGCAAACGCCACAGGCCGGCAGCGTGTCCCTGCCAGGCCCTGGGGCGAGAACACCTCGTTCCACTCACTGACTCACCAGTTATACAAGCAGTGCCACGCACAGGCCTCGCGCGACATGCTCTGCCGCAGCCCAGGTCAGCACGCTGCATCAGAGAGCTGGAGTCACTGGTGCTCTGGGAATGCCAAGGGACCCGCCAGAGACAGGCGCATGTTCACATGCAGGGGAACATCCATGTGCCCAGGAACACGACACGTGTGCACATGCACTTCACGCCCGGCGGCTTTCAGCAAAGAACACGCTTGCTCTTCCCTCCCTCGCACGGCCTGTATCTGCTGCCACCTCGACCTTCACTCAGCTGAATCGTTCACATCTGTTGCATTTGTCAACTCTCACCTTGAGCTCTGTAGCTCCCTCTTGAGTACAGGTGTCCCCGAGAGGCCACTCTGCTCTGCAGCCACCTTCCCATCTGTATGTGCATGGAAATACCTCCCACCTGCCCATGGCTCCCCAACTGCCAGGGTCATTCTCTGATCCTCCAAGTCAGTCCCAGATGAGTCCCTCTGGCCTCATCTCCTCCCATAGGCCCCCCTCTCTCCTCCACTCCCACCTTCCTCTCTTGGCAAGGCCAGCGCCGCTCCAGACACTGCGGGACCTCTACCCCATCAGACTGCTGTTGTTGGAAACAGCCAAAGAGCAAACCCCGCTCTTCCTGCAAGGAGCCAGGCCTTGCTCCCTTGGGAAGCACCTGCCCAAACGTTCCCCACATGCCAGCATCACACCAGCTCCCGGACCACGGCTCTCGCCCTGTCGGAGCGTATTGGGATTGGCATCAGTCAGTGGGCTCCTTCCAGGAGGGATCAGGATCCAAGAAGGCAGGAAGTGCTCATGGAGGGCTACCTCGGCCTGCCCTGCCAGCCCCTGGCCATTACAACAGCTGGCTTGGCACTCTCCAAGGGGCATGGGTGGGTGTGCACATGAATGGCCCCATTTTACAAAAGGGGAAAACAGAGGCCCTGGGAGATTCACTAACAAAGCTAGTTAAGGGCAGAGCTGGAGCTAGGACCGAGGTGCCCAGGCTCCCATGACCTTGCCCTCCTCACAGGTGCACACTTGCTCCCATAAAGGGGCATCTCACGGGGCTCACTGGCTCTGGCTCAGCCTCACCATCAGACAGGAAAGCACGGCCCTGTAGTACCAGCAGCGCACCAGGCTTCAGCAAGCAAGAGGGAAGTGCCAGAGACTCATCCCCGGCAGCAGCACAGTCCCAGGCTAGCCAGTCACACAGCCGTGGGGCAGCGTGCCGGCATCACGCTGGAGACACCATCTTCGAGGAACAGTTCTCGTGGGGCTCGGGCTGCGGGGCAGTTTCATGGCTGCGGAGACTCCTGGGCTCCAGGGGCTCGGGCTGCACCCGGGCTCTAGGCCCTGCAGGGTGGGAGGGTCTCTGAGCGCAGGCCCAAGCCTGAAGTCTGCACAGCAAAGAACCAGCCCCGCAGCCCGAGCCCCTGGAGCCCGAGTCAGCTGGCCCGGGGCAGCCGCGGGTTTTCCTTTGTGTCGTAGACGTACAGTCCGTCAGCCAGGGAAGCACTTCCGAGTGCAAGTCCAAGCTCGGCTGGCCCAGCTCAGAGAGCAGGAGCCTGGGACGGGGGCGACTGTCTGCTCGGCTGGGCCAGGCAGAGATCGCCACGCGCAGGAGGAGGTGGGAGGAAGGGGTTATTATGGGGCAGCCAGTGGTAGGCCTCGCCCACAGAGTGGGGACAGTCACTGTCCTAACCTCCCGCCCTCAGGACCAGTCAGGGGCTATGTGATACAAGTGTAACTTCCTCTGGGTGCCGGGATGAACAGCTGGTGTCGAGGCTACACCACCACCTGCACGGGAGCCTTCTGACGGCCGACAAGCCCCCGAGCTGACCCCGAACACACCACCATACCCTGCTCCAAGGGGCATCCTGCCTCCCTCAGTCCCAGGCACAGCAGCAGCCCACACAGTGGGCTGGATCACCACAGCCCTCACAATCAAGCCACGTGCAGATCCAGGACACCACACCGCAGGCGTGGGAACCAGCCCGTCTCACTTTGAGCCCTCAGAACCCAGGCTCTGCTGCACAGGCCGGGTGGGCCCTTGCAGGACACAGGAGTCCTTGTGCAGGAACCTGGGTGTGAACACATGCCATTGACATCACACTGACGTGCCCACGCAGTCACCCGCCCTGCACCGCAGCCGGGTGCACGCGCCAACCGGAGACAAGTTCACCCAGCTCCTGGCACAAGCAGGCTGCCCAGGAACACGGGCGTCCCAGCGACAAGAGGCCGATTAAACATTAACCGCCGGGGAGGAGGGAGGCTGCCCTGGGCACGGGATGCCAGGCTCACTCACCTGTGATGAAGACGGCTTTCCCCGCCACGGGGAGCCTTCGCCGCTGGGCCACGCGCCCCAGGGCCACGCAGCCGGCGGCGGTGAGGGTGGCGCCGAGCGGCAGGGGCAGGCACACCTGGCACAGGTACTGCAGCAGCCCCAGCAGCCCCAGCTGCAGCAGGGCCCGAGTCAGGAGCAGCTGGGAGCGGGAGAGGCGCAGGAGGAGGCTGCCCGCGAAGAGGAGCCCGAGCGAGCCGTACACCCAGCGCTCCATGGCTCGGGGCCAGCGGTGCCCGGCGTGCGGCACAGGCAGCGGCCAGGCACGGCACCTACTTATAGCGGGGCCGGCCGGGAGAGGGCGGAGCCGGCCCTGCCCTGCCAATGGGAGCCGGCCCGCGGGCTGGGCTGGCGCTCCGCGCCCCGGCACACTCTTGCCCCAAGTTGGCCGCGGCCGGGGCGCGGAGGAGCCCCCGGGGCCGGCGCCCGCCCGCCCGGCCGCGGAGCCTCTGCCCCCGCCGGCTGCGGGAGCCCTGGCCCGGCCGCGGCTTTCGAAGAATCAAAATGAAAGTGCGCGGCGCGGCGCGGTGCCCTCTCCGCCGCCTCCGCCCCACGTGCGCCCCGGGGGCCGGCCGGGCAGGGGCCGCTCTCTGCGCTGGCGAGCCCGAGGCGCGGGGCCGGGGGCTGGGGGCGCAGCGGGGACAGCCCCCCCCCCGGAGCTCCCCGGCCAAGCGGCGCGTCGCTCTTTATTTCCTCTTTCGGGGGAGTGGAAAGTGCCCCATTGCCAGCCCTGGAGGGGCGCCCCCGAGCCAGGGCAAGCCCCCCCGTCCGGGCCCATCTCTGCCAGGCGTTCAGTCCTTGGACTCCGCTGCCACTGGGGGGGCAGCTCAGCTCTCGTTATCCAGGGGGGCAGCTCTCCTGAGTGTACCGAGAGTCTCCCATCACCGGGTGTGCTTCCGAAAGCCCCAGCTCCTGGAGTCAGGTGATCCAAAGAGACTCTCTGCGTCCATTCAATACAAAGTAAAGCGGGTAGAGCCCCTGGCCTCAGCTAACTGCTTGGAACAGTGACCCAAGTGTCCGTCCCCCTATGAGCTTATGAACCAGAAGCCGCCGAGAGAGCAGCCACCTTTGTTGTTTTTGTAGTCGGTTGTGATTGTTTGTGGGCTGATGGATGGGTCTGTGCAAGGTGGGGTTGGGAATTTGGTCTTTTAGGTTCTAATAGGACCCTCATCACTGGAGTAGCCAAGAGCCTCACAAACGTTGATGCGTTTATCGTCACAATGCCCCGGGGCAGGGCCTTACCCCTGAGTCTCAGCTGGGGAACTCAGGCAGGGAGAGGCCAAGGGACAGACTTTTAAAGCTTTTTAGGTGCCTGAAGATGGGCTAATATTGTAGCCTAAAGCACTTTGTCCAAAGTCACCCAAGGACCTGAGCCAGATGTCCTGAGTCCTAGGTGAATACCCCAACCCCGGGCATCCTTCCTGTGGCCCATGGTCTGCTTCACACGCTACTGAGCAGTCATCGGACAGTGGCAACGGTTCTCCACCCACCCAGTTTGGATTCAGCTTGGTGAGTAACCCCCCTATGCCCCAGCATATTGTGAACAGTTACCAGGTGTGATCACCTCCCCCAGAGGGGTGTTTGCAAAGCGCTCCGGGAGCATGGGCAGAAAGGGTTGTGTGAGGTGAAGGAATTTTTAATGTTGCTGTTGAATGTTTTCCTTGTTGTAAATAATAACACACGCAAATCGGATCAAGCTATGGCCGTGCAATGACAAAGAAACGTTCATCCCCGAGAGAAGCGTGTAGAATCCCTGGCCAGAACCACCCTGGAAACGAGAAGAGAGATTTTTAAAAACAAGACCGTGTGCAGCGCGAGCTCCCAGCCAGGCCCCTCTGCCAGCGTCTGGGCTGACCCTTGGGTTGATCAGTAATGCATTCCTCCAGGACACATGCATCCATGTCCTTAGTCCAGCCTGCACGGGAGGGACAGATTCTGTTGTCCAAAGTCTCATTCGGCACGTTCCTGCTGACGCTGTTGCTTCCCCTTGAAATAGGCTCCCCTCCCGTTCCTGCGGAGAGACACTCTCCCTCTCCACGCGGTTAGTCTTTGCAGCCGAGCTTCACCTGGCGCCTTCCGTACATTAATAGAGCTTCCTTCCTGGTGTTCTGCAGCAGGAAGGCAATTAAAGGGTTAACCACAGTCCCACCTCTTGTGCACTCCACCTGTACCCATGTCCCCCCACCAGGGAACCTGCCCAGATTTCAGGCTCCAGGTGAGGATGAGTCCTCTGTCCTGTGGCTGTGCTGTCTCTACTTTCCTGCAGGCTCCTCCCCTGCAGGGGCCCCTAAATCAGTATGGGGGCATCCGGAGTGATCCCAGGGGCATCTACGTCCGTGACACTCACTAGGAGGAACCCCGGGCCACACAGCGAGGCTGGAGTCACGCCTGCCACTCTGCGGGTGGCCCAGAGCTGCACAGCTATGACCAGGTGGGCACAGAGCTCTGCCTGCCGCTGGGAAGTGCCAGAGATCAAAGGGAAAGGGCGTTGCAGCTCCATTTGCGAAGGCCCAAGCCCCAGTGCTGGTGCAGCTTAGGGGGCACAGTCCTGGTCGGGGGTAAAGGTACCATCCTCTGCCCCTTTCAAAGTCTGACCGCCTCCCGTTGCCACCCACCTCCCCACACCCAGCACTCCCTCCTCAGCGGGATTTCCCAGGGGTCTCCTCATGGCAACCAAGCAGACAAGTGGGACCCATGTCCATTAATAGGCCAAGCTGGGTCAGTTCCTTGCTCCTGCGCTGTGATTAGGTGCGAGTACAGGGCGGGGCGTCAGCAGACCTGGATTCTATTCCTGGCTGCTGCTGACTGACGTGCCGGGCAACCTTGCGCAAGCCACTTCCCCTGGCTGTGCGATGGGGGTAGTGACCCTGACCTGCTCCCAGGGATGTCACAACCATCGACAGCTGTTTGTTCAGGGCTTGGTACAGGCAACACGCTGCATCGGTGCCAAGTGTTATTTAAGAGTTTTAGCTCCCACTGGTGAGCTGGGACGGGGCCCTGTTGCGCCAAGCTCTGTGCAGACACGCAGGAGACATCACACGGTCCTCGCCCTCGCAGCTCCCAGTACAGAGGAAGCAGGAAAGGACCTGCCAAGGAGGCCATGCAGCCGGGGCGGGGGCTGGCGTGCAGCATTCGTTGTGTGCGTGTGATGATAACATGATGCTCAGCATGCGACTGCGCGAGCAGGGTTGTTTGTTACTTTGGCTGGGGGCGGGGGCGATGGAACAAGGGGGGCTGGGAGCAGGCGGGGAGGTGAGTGTGGTGGGGAAGGGGGCACGAGGCGGGAGGCAGAGAGAGAACAGGGCAGCAAAAAGCCAGCGCTGTGAACTTGAGCAGAGCTTATCAACTGCGGGTAGGTGTCTGCTCTCAGGAGGCAGCTGTGAGGGGGATTCCAGAGGCCACCTCAGAAGCTCCTCCTGATCGTCCCAGCAGGTGGATGGGAGCTGGGCTGCGTGGGGAAGAGAGCCAGGTGTCCTGGTGTCTCTGAGGTCAGGCAGAGGGAGTGGCTGCGTCTGTGAAGGAGGTGGGGGTTCAGGCGAGGCTGGGCAGGCCGTGGAGGGGGCCGGAAGGGCACTGGGGGCTCTGAATGCTGAAGCGTGACAACACTGACCCCTTTCGGGTAGCCACAGACAAATGGTTGAGTTAACCTAAGTGCCCCACTTTGCCTCAGACTTTCTTCCTCGCATCGGAACGCCCTGGCCCTGGCCCTGGCCCGTGCGCCGGTGGAACCCGGCCAGCTCCGAGTGATGGCGCTCTGCCGGCAGGCTGGGCAACGGGGTGGGCAGAGCGCTGGGACGAGGCTGAGCCAGCGCAACGAGTCAAGAGCTCCCCACTCACGCCCTGTGAGACGCTGGGTCAAAGTCCCTTTTTGTCTCCTTATTTATTACACAAGATAATTGCTTCTGCCTCGTTCACTTAATAAAGTGCCTTTTTTAATATTTCACTGAGTCGGTACTCGGTGATCCTTCGTGCTTCTCTGCCCTGGATCACCAACCGTCTCCTGCAACAAGCCTGACCTTAGTGCCCTCTGCGTGTGTTTGTCTGGGCGGCAGAGACCCCCCCGTGTGCCAGGATCAGTGCCAACCTCCAACTCGCACATGGTTCAAGGAGCTCTGCCAAGGCTCTGCCAATGGTTCATTGTCACTGCCGGCCTACCACCGCGTTGCCAGTTCCCTCGCTGGAGGGCAGTGGGTGGGCACAGGCAGGGGGGAGGGAGCAGCAGCAAGCCAGGGCCATGCATGCTGGCACAGCCTGAGAACCAGGCCTGTCGAAGAGAAGAAGAATGACATTTGCATCCTTCTCGGGAAAGCTGCTGGGCATGGTACAGAAACAAACCCCATTGCGCCGGCGGAAAAACACATTTCACAACCCCCGGCAGCAGCTCAGCAGGAGCCGCAATGTCAAACTGGCCTGGGTGGTTTTTCCTGGGCGTGGTGCTGGAACCCAGGGTTCCAGTTCACAGCCTCGCCATTTCAACAAAGCCAATACAGGAAATGCCAGCGTGTGTGTGTGTGTGTGTGTGTGTGTGAGAGGGCGGGTGTTCTCAAACAGCAGGTGACAGGCATTCCCCAAGAGGAATTCAGGCATTTTCTGTAGGGGGACTTGCGCATGGATGAGATGCAAAGCTTTCCTTCCCCGCCCCCGACATGGCACATAGCACTCAGATAGACCCATTAAAATCAAAGACATTTCCCCAAGCCATCGGCTACTGGTCCCTCAGAAAGTGAACAAGTTCAGGAGACTGTCCCATCACCATGAGCTCCAGCACATCCAAAATCCTTCTCTTCCAGCTCTATGAGGGAAAAAGTGTAGGGAGGAAGAAAGAGAGACCCATTCCTCCCTGTGCACAGCCAGGTCCCTAGAGCCTCGGGGTATGGTGTATTGAAATTGTGTTAGAATTCTGCTCTATCACTTTAAATTCTCTGGGGTTTTCCTGGTCCTGCTTGCAGGTGGGGGGGCTCTGTAAGGCAGCATGTGACCTGGGCCAGACACCCTAGCATCAGGAGGGGTGAGTTGTGCCTCTGCCTGCCTTAGGGAGCAGCCTGCTTCATCTCTGTTTTTGAATTCTTGTGTGTTATCATTTTGGATTCTATGAAATAAAGTTATGTTAAGGTGCAACCTTCCTGCAAGAGTATTTATGACACAGGGAAGGTGCACTGAGCTAAGAGCCCAGAGACCATGAGTTTAAGTTATCTCTTCAGCTGTTACTATCTCTGGGTAGGTCACACCCCTTAATATTATGGAAAGCTTATGATCTCCCTATTTGGCAGACATGTATCACCCTCTCTCCCCCTCCCCCCACTTTACACATACTGTAAGATGAAGTCATAGACTCATAGACTTTAAGGTCAGAAGGGACCAGTATGATCATCTAGTCTGACCTCCCGCACAACGCAGGCCACACAATCTCACCCACCCACTCCTGTAACAAATCCCTAACCTATGTCTGAGTTATTGAAGTCCTCAAATCATGGTTTAAAGACCTCAAGGTGCAGAGAATCCTCCAGCAAGTGACCCATGCCCCACGCGAAGGCGAAAAACCTCCAGGGCCTCTGCCAACCTGCCCTGGAGGAAAATTCCTTCCCGACCCCAAATATGGTGATGAGTTAAACCCTGAGCATGTGGGCAAGACTTAGCAGCCAGACACCCAGGAAAGAATTCTCTGTAGTAACTCAGATCCCACTCCATCTAACATCCCATCATAGACCACTGGGCATACTTACCGCTAATAGTCAAAGACGAATTAATTGCCAAAATTAGGCTACCCCATCATACCATCCCCTCCATAAACGTATCAAGCTTAGTCTTGAAGCCAGATATGTCTTTTGCCCCCACTGCTCCCCTTGGAAGGCTCTTCCAGAACTTCATTCCTCTGATGGCTAGAAACCTTTGTCTAATTTCAAGTCTAAACTTCCTGATAGCCAGTTTATATCCAAGTCAGTTGGGACGAGAACCCAGGTCTCTAATATTGCAAGGGTAACTATCATCCACCCCGCAGAGCCGCCTGTACTTGGCCTACCTATTATGAATTGCTGCTCTAACTCCTCGACAACACTCCCCTCCCAGAGCAGGGAACAGGACAATGGATTTTGGATACCCACTGTTCTACTGTTCCTGGCTAGCAAGTAGTGGTGTGATTCACGCATCAAGTGTGTGTTACAGCCCTCTTGTGAAACTGGTCCACACAGAGGATAACAGCCTACTTCTGTTAGGAGCTGCTCTTTTAGCTCATGTCGTAGGGGACTGTGCTGTGGATCTGAGAGGCTCACGTTCAAACCCTCATGCTGATCCATGTGGGAAAATGTAGCCTGCGCTCCTGCAGCTGAAGCCTAGCTTCCTGGCTGTGAGCGTGGGAGCAGAACTAAGGTGGCGTGGGTAGCTTCACTTGGCACCCTTAATGTTCTTTTCATGCCTTCTGGGGCATGCACTAGCTAGCTAGCGGTGAGTCCTCTCCTGTGCTAGCCCTTCCTGGGGATCCAGCTGCCTGGGCGCATTGCTGTTGGGGTACAGAGCCCACTCCCTGGCACTCACCCCTTTGACTCCAGCCATGCTCAGGAGAAACTAAAACTTGCCCCCAGCTAGGGGCTATTTGAATGGCCTCTTCCCATCTGAAGACACGCCCTGCACTGGGGCAGTAAAAGCCACTAGATCCCAAAATAGCAAGTGGATCCGGTTACCCTCTGAGATAAAACTCCGCCCCCGGGAACTGCCCAAACAGACCATTCGCCAATGGAGACGCAAAGCTAAAGAGTGAATGAAAGCCCAGTGTCACCCTCACAGCCACTAAAATAACTGTCTGGGGGGGGGCATTTCCTCCACTCCAGCACCCCACTGCAGGAGGCAAAGCACATGCAGCCCATCGCCTGGAGACACTCGGGGCCAGAGCAGCAAAGGGACTTAGACAACGGCCGTAGGCACCTAAGTCCGAAATGTGGATCTTCAAAGCCCTGTTCAGCTGCCACCGAACCCCACTGGTTCCTAAATCCCTGCTGGCCAAGTCCCCTGGGAAGCTACTTTTCTGCCCGTGCCTATTTACAAAGCTGCCTCAAGCCTGACCTGGCTCAGCACCCTGGCTCACACCTAAGCCCTGGCCGGATTCTCAGACTCGCTGTGCCTCTGCCTCCCTCACCCAGAGGGCCTGAGCCAGTGGGTGGGTGCTCAGAGCACACCTAGCGCACCCCCCACTTAGCCCCAGGGCCGGGTTTCTAATTAGGCACAGGAGGCACGTGCCTGGGGCGCTGGCGTTCTAGGGGCACCTAAAAGTGGGTTACACGTTTCATTTTTGATGGGAGAACATGAAGGTCGGCTGTAGGCGGGGGGCGGGGGGCACTGAAGATGCTGCGCCTCGGGGCGCGTAAGGTGTAAATCTGGCCCTGTTTATACCCAGTAGGAAGGGCGCTCACTCAGGATATAGGAAACCCAGGTTCTAATCCCACTCAGCTTGCTATGGAGCAGGGCTGTGACCCCAGTCCTCTCAACTCCCAGCTGAGCACCCCGTGCACCAGGCAAGGGTACGTTGCCTTCTCAAGCCCGGATGCTGAGCTGTTCCACTTTGTTTGAAGAATCCCTGGGCCAGAGAGCGGGGGAATGACGGCACAGTACAGCTCTACCTCCCATGCACATAGGAATTTAAAGATGCAGCACCCAGAAAACAAAAGGTGAGATTACATAGAGCGTCAGCTCTTGGGGGCAGAAACTGTTTCCTATGTGTGTTTGCACAATGGCTCGCACAAGAGGGGCATGATCCTGGTGGAGGCCTCTAGGTGTGACCTACAGATGAACAATAATCCTACTCACACACAGCACAGGGCTCTAGGATTTTATACCATGTTTTATGACAATGTCTACTGCAGCACTTGGCATGTATTTTTCTCCATCACGTTCCGTGACAGGCCTCATAACGTATCAGAGGGGTAGCCATGTTAGTCTGGATCTGTAAAAGCAGCAAAGAGTCCTGTGGCACCTTATAGACTAACAGACGTATTGGAGCATGAGCTTTCGTGGGTGAATACCCACTTTGTCAGATGTACGTCTCATAATTTATGAACATTATGTTCCACTCATAACTTAGTGGAACATAATGGTGTTTTCTCTCTGATTTTTAATTCCCTCGGTTACTAAAGTTCTCTGCGCACAAAACCATCCCGTGTATTTCGTTTCCCGTCAAGTCTGTAGCTAACCTTGTATTACCACGAAAGAGGGAGGCAAAGCACACAACAGCTAATCAACCATTTTCTCTGCATTTCAGCCGGACCCTTTTCTAGCAAATGTGGTTTTACAAAGCTCATTCCAACCTAGTGAAAACGCCTGCTTCACTCTGGCCGCGAGGCCTCCGTTTTCACAAAAGCCCAGTCAGTCGAAGTGCTTCCCTGTGTCCGTGCCCAGCCGGTGGCCCATGGCCTGGTTTTCACAAGGGCTGAGCATGCACAACTCTGCAGCCGACAGCCACAGTCCATCGAGGCCTGGGGAGGCACCAAATCGCCCTCCACAACACGGGGAGTGCTGGGGAGTTGTCTGGTCAACACCTTATCAACGATCTTCCTCAGCCAAAGGGCCATTCCAATCCGAAACCGAGTGACAACTGGACAAAGCCTCAGCTTCAAAGAGACGACTCCCTGGGCAAGGCCTAACAATCGCTTCTTTAAGAGACGCTGGCGTGATGCCCTCCCTCGGCCGAGTGCTGAGAGCCCCCTCCAGGAATGGCCCCAGCGTGTCCCAGCCCAGGGGTACAGGGATATAATTCACAGGTCAGAGCCTCCACATCGCAGCCCCCACTCAGCATCTGATCACATACACCAGCTCAGCCCAGGGCCGAGCAATTAAAGCCACAAACAGCTTTGACAATTCGTCGCTGCCGGGAATGCTGGACTCTGGTAGCGGGTGCAGAGTCCTGGAGCACCAGCCGCCTGCGATAGTTCAGCGGATTGGGGCTTTGTGGATGTTTCTATGGAGGCAAAGAAATGAGCACAGCTAAGTCAATACTAAGGAACGCACCACTCGGGCTTGTAGGGTTGAAGAGATCGGAAAATCTTACAAAACAGCGAAGTCTTTATCTGAGACACTGCTCCAAATTTGCCTTTTTCCTCCAGGCCCCATACCTCAAAAAGGGAGCGGGGCGGGGGGGGAGTGGGCACACGCGTGCAAATGGAAATTCTCACTTTTCTCATTGAGGTGTCTCCATTAGCATTTGGGATTGTGTCCGACGTTAGCCCAGAACGAGCTGGTTATATGAGCCAGCATTATCAGGGAATACCCATTTCCTCCCATCCACACCAGTGCTCCATGCCCTGCCAGCACTTCCAGTCAAGTGGTTAGTTGGTCTTTTTCCAGCGGTATGAGTCCGATTCAAGACGCACTGGGTAAGGGTAAGCAGCCCCCGTGTGCAGGGGCGGCTCCAGGCTCCAGCACGCCAAGCACGTGCTTGGGGCGGCAAGCCATGGGGGGCGCTCTGCCGGTCGCTGCGAGGGCGGCAGGCAGGTTGCCTTCGGCGGCATGTCTGTGGAGGGTCCGGTGGTTCCGCGGCTTTGGCGGACCTCCCGCAGGCCGCCACCAAATCCGCGGGACCGGGGACTTCCCGCAGGCAAGCCACCGAAAGCAGCCTGCCTGCCATGCTTGGGGCGGCAAAATACCTAGAGCCGCTCCTGCCCGTGTGAGGCTTTCTGCCCTAACACAGGGTTGTGTCGGCTAATGGCAACATATTCTGAACACGTGTAACGTGCATCACTCATCTAGCAATGGCAGGACTACGTCCTGAGCAGAGCCAGCCGTCAGATGAGGCAAGTTCCCACTGCACCTGGGGGTGCTGGGCCTGCATCTCAGACATTGTCTATGCCGTTATCGAACAAAGAACACCCTGGGCAAACCGGCACGACGCAGCCAGGCTGATTCTGGAGGAAAATGAGAGCCCAGCACTGAAACAGCAGCCAGGGCAATTGATACGTTAATTAGTCACAGTCCATAATCTGATACTGGTAGCAAATTGACAGGTTGGACTGTCGCCTGCCAGTCCCTTACCGCACCCTTGGGTAAGTCCTCTCACACCTGCTTCCATCCTCTTGCACAACTCCCCGGAAACGGGGCCACTTTCTGCGCCTCCTACATCCCACGACTGGTGCAGAGGCTGTCACGCCATCCACCGCTAACCCTGAGCTTAGCCAGCGGCTCTGAGCAACACCTTTTATGGTACTTCATTGCCAGGTGAATGGGGGAGGTTCGTTGCAGCAGCCGCGCTGGCTCTAGCCCAGTGATACTCAGACCTCAGTGGTTCTGGAGCCAAGTTAGCCATCGGCATTACCCAAAAGAGCCACAGCCATGCGAATTCATTGTTTCATTCACTAGAGAGTCATATTTAAACAATATGATGGGGAACAATTTGAGAGTATATCTAGCTATCTAGCTAGCTAGCTATATTATGCTCACAGCAAAATGACTGACCAGGTGTTATTTTATCAGCTACAGTTGATTGATAACATAGGAAAAGCATCCTGACTGGCTAATCACTTGGCTTGGTTAATAATGAAATCACACGGTGTTTTAATATCACATGCTGCAAAGAGCCGCAGGAGACATATGAAAGAGCCACATGCGGCTCGCAAGCCTCAGGCTGAGTATCCCCGAGCTGGCCGGTGCCCGTAAGTCTCCATCCTTCCATGGATTCGGGGGCCTAGGGCGGGAGGCCCAGAACATTAACGAGGTTCTCCCCCAGGCGGGAGGGCCCTCCCACGCATCTCTGGCCTGGAGCACCAGGGCGGGACTCCCAGCTGCCCCACTGGGGGGTCTAGACTGCTTTGGCAGGAGGCCAGGGACATCCCACTGGCCACCCTTTGCACTCGCTGCATGTTTCTGCTCTCAAGGACCATCCTCTGCATGGTGCGTGTTGCTAGGATAGTGATAGTGACAGTGGCTATTCCTCAAACTGGAGAGTTCAGCCACATAAGCCAGTTCATCTTCTAATTGCACAAGTGTCACGGAGTCCCCGGGCGATGCTCTAGAACTGCTCCTCACAAAGCCAGGCAGGACTTTGGGGAACCTCCTCTCCCTCGGAGCAGACTGTCTCCAGGGCAAGAAGCTCCCACGGCTTCACCTCCTGGGTCTGACCTTGGAGCATTCATCATCCTCTGCCCCTCCGTGTGCTTCCCACAGCGAGTCCACCCAGGCGGGGTCCTGGGGAAGCCAGAGGGTCCTGCACCCCCACTTCGCACTCAGATGTGACTCCCAGCCAGCCAGTAACACAGAGGTTTATTAGATGACAGGAACATGGTCTAAAACAGAGCTTGTAGGTACAGAGAATGGGAACCCCTCAGCCAGGTCCATTCTGGGGCCCAGCGAGCCAGACACCCACGTCTGCCCTCATTTCCCGTCCCCAGCCAGCTCCAAACTGAACCCCACCCCCAGCCCCTCCTTTCTGGCCTTTGTCTCTTTCCCAGGCCAGGAGGTCACCTGATCTCTTTGTTCACCTTTAGCTATTCCCTTGCACAGGGAAGGGCCCCAGCCATTTGTTGCCAGGATACAGAGTGTCGGCCATTTATGCACACTGGAGACTTAAGAAATGCATAGGGGAAACTGAGGCACCCACACAGTATTCAGAGGAAACATTAAGAACAGTCCCACCTCGTCACACCCAGCTGTTCTGTCCTGGCCTTGGCCTGCTTATCATAACTGGTTTTCTGCTTTGTCGGAGCTCGGCCTAGTTTGATCGCAGCCTCCTCCATCCAGACCTCAGATGTTCTGGATCCTTTAGCACCTCAAGTAGCATGGATTCCCCATGCCGTAGGACAGGCTCTTCCCAGTCACATGGAAATAGAACAATGACCCCTTGCTCCCAGGCTCTCCTCATATCTAGGGGACACCCAGGGGGTTCCTGCAGAGCCCCCCAGAGGTGACCGGCAGGTGCTGGGGTCCTTGCTGCGCTCCCAACTCAGACCTGCCAAGGTTCATTACATTGTTTTCAAAAGGCCACAAAACATTTCCCGAGGCCCTTGGCCTGAGGGCGACATGGGGATACTTGTTCACTCCACACGGCTCCCATGAGTATCTAACCCTTTCTGAGGTAAAACATCCTTCACAAGAGCGCCACAGGAAATGCCACCCTGCTCACTAGTTCTACCAGGGCACCGCTGTCTTTTCAGACGTAATGGCCACTAACGCTACCCCTGGGCACAGCCCTCTGTATCATCCCTTTTCCCTGAACCTGCAGACACTTTTCGTCATTCTGTGAGGGTTACGTGCATCTTCTCTAGCATGAGCGCAGGGCCAGGGGCCAGCACTCCCCCTGCTCTGCGGTCCCTCACGTGTCCCGCACGTCTGCAGAGCTACATCACACCCAAGCTCTGGCTCCCTTTCCCTCCAGGAGCCCAGGGAGAGACATGGCTTGGGCAGGTTTGGAAAATTGTTCCCAGTATGGCTGGAGTGGAGCCAACTGCCATTGTGCTTCTTGGTGGCCTTCTAGTCTCTCTGGCCCGCCGGCTCGGTGTGGTGGCCCACTCCTCTGAAGCAGCTGTGTGTGTCTGAATTTCCTCCTTGGTGCTGAAAACACAGTCTACCACCACGAGGGCTTCATTCATGTGCTGGCCCTCGGAGGAAAGGTCATCTCCAAACCTACCTGACTGAAGCTGCAGGGCGCTAACTCCCAGAGCCCTCCTGAACACTGCTGAAAATCTGGCCCCTTTCAGTCAGAGCCTAGATCTCTGTAAGAGCCACCATCTCCCAATCCCCTCATGGAGGACGTCATCCAGCATGCCTAGCTCTGGGACCTCACGGCCCCCTCCTAGCTCAGGACTGTTCATGGAATCATAGATTCCAAGGCCAGAAGGAACCACTGGGATCATCTTGTCTGACCTCCTGTATAACACAGGCCAGAGAGCTGCCCTGATTTAATTTAGAAAAACACCCAATCTTGTTATAAAACTGGCCAGTGATGGAGACTCCACCATGCCCCTTGGTAAATTGGTCCAACGGTTAATTACTCTCATTGTTAAACATTTACACCTTAGCTCCAGTCTGGGTTTGTCTAGCTTCAACTTCCACCCATCGTGATACCTTGGTCTATAAGACTGAAGAGCCATAATTAAATATGTGCTCCCCCTGCAGGTATTTACAGACTGCGATCACGTCACCCCTTAGCCTTCTCTTCGTTAGCTACATAGATTGAGTTCCTTGAGTCTATCACTAGAATGCAGGTTTTCTAATCCTTTAAATGTTCTTGCGGCTCTTGTCCGAATGAACCCTCTCCAGTTTATCAACATCCTTCTTGAATTGTGGACATTAGAACTGGATACAATATTCCAGAAGCTGTCACGCCAGCGCTAAGTACAGAGGGAAAACAGCCTCTTTATTCCTTCTCAAAATTCCCCAGTTTATACACCCCAGGATGGCATTAACCCTTTGGGCCACAGCATCACACCTGGAGCTCATGTTCAGCTGATCACCCACCACCACGACTCCCAAATCTTTTTCCGAGTCACTGCTTCCCCAGATAGACTCCTCCATCCTGTAAGTATGGTCTACGTTCTTTGTTTCTAGAAGTATACATTTAGCCATATTAAAACATATTGTTTGCTTGCACCCAGTTTACCAAGCAATCCAGGATGCTCTGTATCAGTGATCAGTCCTCTTCATTATCATCTGGGAGCTTTTGCGGTGAAGACTTTGTTTTCTTCCAGCTTATTGATAAAAATGTTAATCACTGCGGGAGAAGGACGAGTGCAGAGTCCTGCACTTAGAATGGAAGAATCCCATGCATCGCTACAGCCTGGAACCGACTGGCTAAGCGGCAGTTCTGTAGAAAAGGACCTAGGGGTTACAGTGGATGAGAAGCTGGATATAAGTCAGCAGTGTGCCCTTGTTGCCAAGAAGGCTAACGGCATATTTCGCTGCATTAGTAGGGGCATTTTCAGCAGATCGAGGGAAGTGATTAGTCCCCTCTATTCGGCACTGGTGAGGCCACATCTGGAGTATTGCATCCAGTTCCCCCCTCCCCACTACAAGAAGGATGTGGACAAATTAGAGAGCGTCCAGCAGAGGGCAACGAAAATGATTAGGGGCTGGGGCACATGACTTATGAGGAGAGGCTGAGGGAACTGGGCTTGTTTAGTCTGCAGAAGAGAAGAGTGAGGGGGGGATTTGATAGCAGCCTTCAGCTACCTGAAGGGGGGTTCCAAAGAGGATGGATCTAGACTGTTCTCAGTGGTAGCAGATGACAGAACGAGGAGCAATGGTCTCAAGTTGCAGTGGGGGAGGTCTAGGTTGGCTATTAGGAAACACTATTTCACTAGGAGGGTGGTGAAGCACTGGAATGGGTTCCCTAGGGAGGTGGTGGCATCTCCTTCCTTAGAGGTTTTTAAGGCCCAGCTTGACAAAGCCCTGACTGGGATGATTTAGTTGGGGATTGGTCCTGCTTTGAGCAGGGGGTTGGACTAGATGACCTCCTGAGGCCTCTTCCAACCCTAATCTTCTATGATTCTATGCCCCCACAGGACCCCATTAAAAACACTGGAAACACACCTGCTCCATGATGATTCCCCATTCGCAACTATATTTGGAGACCTATCAGCTAGCCAGTTTTGAATCCATTTAATGTGTGCCATGCAAATTTTGTATCGTTCTAGTTTCTTAATCAAAATGTTGTGCAATGCCAAGTGAAATGCCTCACAGCAGGTTATTACATCAACATTATTAGCTTTGTCAACCGCACTTGTAATCTCATCATAAAAAGATGTCAAGATTCTTTGATCCAGGTCATCCCTGGAGCTGGCACGGGGGAGGATAAAGGGCAGCGTGCAAACCCAGTGGAGGGGGCTGCTGAGGAAATGCAGCAAGGGGATGGGTGCCCTCCCCACCCTGACTATTCCCCCTGCCTGCCTCCCATTCACTGGGTTGGGCTTGGTCTGCAAGCTCCCTCCCAGGAGCCAGGCTGCCTCGGGCCCTGCCAGCCTCTGCCCAGTGGCTCCGGCAGGCAAGCGTTTGCTGGCGCCAGCTGTCTCACAGTGAAGCCGCTTGTCCCCACTCCTCTCCGGGAAGCACCACTGCGGGCTCCAGCACGTCCCAGTC
The DNA here is from genome assembly GCF_020497125.1 of Mauremys mutica. Classification (NCBI taxonomy): domain Eukaryota; kingdom Metazoa; phylum Chordata; order Testudines; family Geoemydidae; genus Mauremys; species Mauremys mutica. The sequence goes on from NC_059085.1 coordinate 7,459,669, forward strand.
CTTTCCCACAGGGCCTGTAACGCCTCGTCTGCCCTGCACCATTAACCCTTGCATTGCTGAGCTGGGGCCGGCTGCTTCCACGCTAGCTACCAGCCCCAGCCCGCCCCCATTCCACCCCTTCCCCCAAGCCCCTGCTCTGCCTCTTTCCAGCTCCCACCCCCTCCCCCAAGCGATGCTGGGAGCCGGCAGGGTGGAGTGGAGCAGGCAATAGGGACCATCCTGTTGCTCCCAGGAGTCCCAGCTGGGGAGGCCCCTTCCCCTGCTTCCCCCCAGCTGCAGCGTGGCCAGCCGCTGGCACCAGCTGGGCAGCTCAGCTGAGCTCGGGAGTCGTCCTGCTGCCACTTCTTGAGCGGCCCGGCAAGGTGTGTCTGTGGGGGGGGGGTCCTGCTGCAAGCTCCAGGGCTGGCCGGAGGGGAGGGGGCAAGTGGGGCAATTGGCCCAGGCCCTGCAGGGGCCCCTGGCCCCACAAGGATGTCCCCCCCTGGGCCCTCCCCCGCTTCCCCTACCCCGAAGAGCCACAGCATGGCCAGCAGCTGTGCAGCTCAGCTGAGCTCCTGAGTCGTCGTCCTGCTTTGAGCTGCTGGCAAGGGAAGGGGGGGTCTCCCCCCACCCTGGCCCCTGCCCCACTCCCCCCCCCTTAAATCAGAACTTTTTATAGGGAACCGGTTGTTAAGATTTTGGCAGCTCACCACTGCCTGTAACGATGCTGGTTCTGGTGGGACCCAACTGAGAGTGCCAGTTCAGGACAAATTGCTTAAAACAGGGCAGTCACAGCCCAAGGCTGGGGGTTTTCCACATCTAAGGCAAACCAAACCAGCCAGACAAACAGGACTTTGGTCTCACCCCACTGGCTAACCACAAGTCACACAAGCAATTCCCTTAGACACTCCAGTTTCCCAGTATCCCCACCAGTGCCACTCGACCTGGGGATGAATGGTTATGAAAACCAACACCCCAGTAAAAGAAAAAAAGGTTCTCCTGATCCCAAAGGACCAAGCCCCAGACCCAGCTCAATATACAAGTCAGATCTTACCCACAAATCACGCTGTTGCCAATCCGTTAGAATCTAAAATCTAAAGGTTTATTCATAAAAGGAAAAAGATATAGATGAGAGCTAGAATTGGTTAAATGGAATCAATTACATACAGTAATGGCAAGGTTCTTGGTTCAGGCTTGTAGCAGTGATAGAATAAACTGCAGGTTTAAAATCAAGTCTCTGGAGTACATCCACAGCTGGGATGGGTCATTCAGTCCTTTGTTCAGAGCTTCTGTTTGTAGCAAAGTCCCTCCAGAGGTAAGAAGCAGGATTGAAGACCAGATGGAGATGAGGCATCAGCCTTTTATAGTCTTTTCCAGGTGTAAGAACACCTCTTTGTTCTTATTATGGAAAATTACAGCAAAATGGAGTCTGGAGTCACATGGGCAAGTCCCTGCATACTTTGCTGAGTTACAAGGTGTATCTACCTTCTCTCAATAAGTCAATTGTGTAGCTGATGGTCCTTAATGGGCCATCAAGCAGGCTAGGCAGAGCTGACACCAACTTGTCTGGGATGTCTCCCAGAAGCACAGCATACGTTTGAAATACAGACAGTCTAGAGACAATATTCGTAACTTCAACTACAAAATTGATACACACATACAGACAGCATAATCATAACCAGTAAACCATAACCTTGTCTTAGACATCTCATTTGAGCCCTTTTATACAAGATTTGGTGCCACTACAGGACTTTGGTTGCAACCATGTTCTATATTGTCCCAGTTCAAATCAATAACGTGACAGAGCTTATTTAAGAAAAAGCCTCAAATATCGGGACTGTCCCTATAAAACTGGAACATCTGATCACCCTATAGATTCCAAGGCCAGAAGAGACCATTGTGATCATCTGGTCTGACCTCCTGCATGACACAGGCCCTTGCACTGACCCAAAGTAATTCTTTTAGATCAGCGGATCTTTTAGAAAACCAGCCACTCACGAATTAAAAGATGGAGAATCCACCAAAGCCCTTTGTAAAGTGTCCCAGTGCCTAATTACTCTCCGTGAAGAATGAATCAACCAATTGCAACTACAGAAGCAATTTTAAGGAGGCAGAATATAATTACCAAGCTGGAATTTGGTCAGGACCGTGTGGTTAACACCCTGGCTCTTGCAGACAGGGCTACGACATCTCCAGCCTATAAACAGGTCTGGGGGTTATGTCACATCTCAGCAGAACAGCACATCCTGTACACCCACAGTGCGCTTAGAACAACTGGTGCTGATGCAACTCCTAGCCTCCTCCTTACCATGATTTATTTCCTTTCTGCCACTGACTAGCGGCAACAAGCAGCACTCTGCTCTGGCTAGCCTGACATCAGTCCTGGGCAAGATAATGGAAAAGCCGATGGGAGATTCAATCAATACAGAATTAAAGGAGGGGAATATATTTTATGCCAATCAACATGGGTTTATGGAAAATAGGTCATGTCAAACAAACCTGAATCTATTTTTTTTTATGAGATCTCCAGTTTGGTTGATAAGGATAACTGCATAGGTGTAATAGATTTAGACTTTGGTAAGGCGGTTAACACAGTACCACAAGAGGAATATTAAAAAACGAGCACTATGCAATCCCAGTAAAGCACACGTTACATGGGTTAAAACCTGGCTACCTGAAAGATCTCTTCAAGTCAGTGGAGCATCAGCATCAGAGATTTCTAGGGGGTGTAACCCTTCTGCCCCTCTGAGTTGGCAGCAACAAGGGCCGGGTTCAGTATCCAGAGGTTCCGTGTCAATAACACAATGCAAAACCGGCTCGCGCTCGCACCCAGTGACCTGGGACAATTACATACCACCCTCCGGGCGCCTCTAGGAGGCAATACTTCCCCTCTCACAAGCACGGAGTCTGAGTGTAGCAAAATCCTTTTAATAAAGGAGGGAAATAATGCAGCATCATGTTGGGGAAACACCACAAACAGGATTCATAACACAAACCATGAGCAAAAGACCCACCTCCAAGTAAGTTTTGGCAGTGTCCTTTTCCCCTCAGGGTCTTAAGTCCAATCACCCCAAAGTCCAACAACCCAAAAGTCTCTGTCCCTGGTCAGTGCCGCCCCAGAGTTCAAAAGTTCATCTGCAGAGTTTTACCCCGCCAGCCTCGGTGGAAATGGGGGGGGGGAGCACCCGGGGTGTTAAGGGGCACCTTATGTGGGCTGAGGCCGACTGCCCCACCTCTCCGTGGAGTTCTGCTGCAGCCTTCACCATGAACGGCTCCACTCCGCTCCTCCAGCCGTCCCATGAGCTGCTCCATCTGACCTGCAAACTGCTCCGCTCTGCTCCGCTCGCTGTTCCGTGGGCCGCTCAAACTGTCCCACAAACTGCTCCGCTCTGCCAGCCGCTTAGTGATACATCTTCAGGCTCCCCCACTAGTTAACACAGCACCCAGTGATCTCAGCTCAGCAATTTTAGCTCTTCCAGTGATTTCAGTTCTTAGTGATTTCAGCTTGTAGTAGAGGAGCCCCAGTGCTGGTGCACCATGGGCCCGAAGTGAATTCAGCTCAGAATTTAGCTAGACTCCTAATGGAATCAAAATTAGCTCTGCTAGTCCTAGTGGAGAGAGGAGGTGCAATTGGTGTTCTAGGCCCTCAAAGGGGCCCATACCGTCAAGTACACATACCTGTCCTCAACCTCTCTCCCTTTACTGGGTTTTGGAACCCCTGTCCCTTGTCTAGCGAGTGCTACTTAGTTGATGGTGAGTCCCTCTGTCATAAAACACTTTATTCCTCCTGCCCCAATAACAGAGAAATTGGGGCTCTCACAGTTGTCAAAGTGACCATTTTGGGCTGCCGTGGGCTCATGCTAGGTGTGCCTATGCAAACAAGATCAGCCCCTGAAGTTCTTTTCCATGCTCACTATAATTCACCACCAGATGTCAGGGTAGAGCTCATCCTGACTCTGCTTACATCCTCCCCCCAGCCGAGAATTTGTCGTCCCGACAAATCACACTCCCCACTATACCAACGCACTGGTCCCCTCCAAAGGGCCTCAGCCCACTTTAGCTTCCACAAGCCTGTGTGCCAAATGTATTGGCTCCTCACTAGTCACCCCAGGTGCATCATAAGTTAACCGTTTTACTGGTCTTATTACCCTGTCTCGCCTATTGAGAATCTCTGTTGCTGTGTTAGCGGGGACATCCTCTTGAGCAACAGATGGAGAGGTTTCCTTTGAGATCCCCTCGGCTACTGGCATAGGCCCCTGCATTTCTAGTTCTAACAGTGAAGGGTCGAAGGTGCCCAGGACATCCTCCACCTGTATGTCTCCACTGTCCAATAACCTGTGTGTGTCATCACACGTGGGTCCCACCAGTGGCTCAGGGGTGTAAGGAATGGGCCACTTCTGCCATAGGGTTTAGGGTGGAAGAGGAGGTACTCTCTTTTGATTCAGCTGATTGAGACTGAAATCTTGTCTCCATCCCAGGATACACCATGGTTGTGTCTTCCTCCTCGGACTCACTCTCAGATGTGCTGAGTAGGGGTAGGTTAGCTGCAGGGGGCCGACTGTCCACGTTGGAGGGCGACTTTGGTCCAGCACCTTCGTTCTGCCCGGTTGCCCTGTTGTGGCCCATCTCATAAGGGGTCCCTACCAATTCCCCTGCAGGGAGCAAAAGGTTTCTATGCACGGTCTTTGGCTGCCCTGGACCCTCTTCAGGTTTGATCTTGTAGACAGGCAGGTCTCCTAGCTTTTCCATCTGTCAGCTATCTTGTGTTTGCCAGCAATACCCAAATTTCGCAGCAGGACTCTGTCCCCTGGCTGGAGCTCTTGCAGACGTACCCTAGCATCATATTGATGTTTGTTGCGGTCTGCGTTCTTCTGAGCTGCAGATGTAGCTAAGTGATAAGCATCCTGCAGCTTTTCTCTTAGTTGGGATACATATTGCTGATGAGTTTCATAGCTATCTCCATCTTCTGATACACCAAAGCACAGGTCTATGGGTAATCTTGGTTCTCGTCCAAACATCAAGAGTTGTGGGGTGACTCCCATAGCGTCGTTCTTTGTAGCGTTGTAGGCGTGGACCAGAAATGTAGCATGTTGGCTCCAGGTTGCCTTCTGCTCTGGCCGCAAAGTCCCTAACATATCTAATAGGGTTCGGTTGGACCTTTCTGGCTGAGGATCACCTTGCAGTTGACAAGGTGTTGTCCTTGACTTTTTAATCCCCGCTATCCTCAGCACCTCCTTCAGAAGGTGACTCACAAAATCCTGCCCCTGATCCGAGTGTATCCGGGCTGGGAATCCATAAACTGAGAAATATTTTTCCCACAGTACTCGAGCGACAGTGGTGGCCCTCTGATCACCTGTGGGATATGCCTGCGCATATCGCGTATAATGGTCGGTCACTACTAGAATGTTCCCAATATTCCTCTTGTCCACTTCTAAAGACAAGAAATCAATGCAAACCAGCTCCAGAGGTTTGTTGCTGGTGATGTTCTTCAGATATGCAGCCCTCGTGGGCAGAGTTTTCCTTTGGACACATCGAGCGCAGGTCTCACATTTCCTGCGAACATCTTCAGCCATCCGGGGCCAATAGAACCTACTGCGGATAAGTTCCAGGGTCCTCTCCATCCCTAAATGTCCAAAGTCATCATGCAGGGCCCTCATGGCCAGGGCTCTGTACTCTTTCGGCAGCACTAGTTGGTTCCATTGCTTTTGTAGAGGGTCTGTGGTCACGCGGTGTAGCACTCCCTGAATCAGTTTTAGCTTGGTCCATTCTCTCAACAGTAGTTTGCCCTCTGGGGTAGGTGGAACAACCGCAGCTGGGCCTCGCGCCTCCCTTTTGGCAAGTAGCATATCACAAATGTCAATATCTTGCAGCTGGGCTTCCTGCCAGTCAGCTGCATTGAGCACGGGCAGGGGAGATTGGTCCAAAGCAATATAGTTCACTGAAGCAGAAGGCAGCATTCATGGGGCAGGCCCAAAGCTTCAGCAACGCATCCATGAAGGCTCTCATGGACCTCCAGCTCTCGGCGACTCACACTGCAAATAGCTCTCACTCCATCTGTGGGTATCACAGCAACTCCTGGTGCCTGTGGATGCCTGGACAATGCATCTGCATCTACATTGCTTCTCCCTGATCGGTATTGAATGCTGAAGTCATAGCTAGCTAAAGCGGCCACCCATCTTTGCCCTGCAGCATCCAGCTTAGCACTTGTTAACACATAAGTCAGTGGGTTGTCTGTCCGTCCACACCTGGAATTGAGCACCAGACAAGTAGTCTCAAAATTTCTCAGTGATGGCCCATTTCAAGGCCAAGAACTCCAGCTTGTGGGTGGGATAGCGGGTTTCACTATCAGACAGTCCTCGGCTGGCAAAGGCTACAGGTTTACGCTTGCCTTCCACCTCCTCGTACAGGACTGCTCCCAGACCCTCCAAACTGGCATCAGTATGCAGGATAAATGGCTTGCTTGGGTCAGCAAAGACTAGGACTGGGGCATGAGTTAGGCAAGTAATAATTTCTCGAAAAGCCCTTTCACATCTCTCATCCCACCATGGCCCAAATGCTTCGAAGGGGCCATAGTGTCTCTGCACAGGAGACCCCTTATTCTTGGTCTTAGGTTTGTTCTTGCTGGACTGGTATCCCCTGCTAAGATCATTCAGAGGTTTTACAAGGGTAGCATAGTTTTTCACAAATCTGCGGTAGTAGCCACTAAACCCAAGAAAGGTCTTGAGTTCTCTGTAGTTACTTGGACATGGCCATGTAGTGAGTGCTTCTATATTATCGGGATCAGTACTCACACCCTCTTGGGACACGATGTGACCCACACATACTTCGCTGAGGTCCTGCAGAACTGGCATTTGTCAACTGAAAGCTTCAAACCATAATCCTCCAACCTATCAAGCACTTTAAGGAATCTTTCTTCATGCTCCTCCAAGGTTCTTCCAAACACAATCAGGTCATCCAAATAAACTAACACTTGCAGTAAATTCATGTCTCCCACCACTTTCTCTGTGACCATTTTGGGCTGCTGTGGGCTATGCTAGGCGGGGTGGGTGTGCCTATGCAAACAAGATCAGCCCCTGAAGTTCTTTTCCACACTCGCCATAATTCATCACCAGATGTCAGGGTAGAGCTCATCCTGACTCTGCTTACAGGGGGATGCCCAGGGATCAGTACGAGGCCTGATGCGATTCAGTATTTTCATCAGTGACCTGGAAATAAATACAAAATCACTGCTGAGAACATTTGCAGTTATTGGCGGAGAGTAAGAAATGATGAAGTCAGGGCAGCCATACAGAGAGGTCTGGATCACTTGGGGAGCTGGGCCCATTCACACAAAATGCATTTAAATCCAGACCAGTGGAAGGGCCCCTCTGTAGGAAGAAGGCATGCAGCCAGACCTCCGGAAGAGGGGATGTATCCTAGAAAGCGGTGACTCTGAAAAGGACGTAGCAGTCATAGTGGACAAGCAATTCAATGTGAGCTCCCAGTGGGATGCGGGGCAAAAAGGGCTCCGGTGATCCTTGGATGGACAAACACGGGAGCAGTGAGCAGCCCTAGGGAAGTGATTTTGCTCTGTGTACTGAAAAACTGCACCCAGCTCTGGACGCTGAAAATCTGGGGAGAGTGCCGAAGGGAGCACAACAGTGAGCTGGAAAGTGAACGACTTCATTTGCTCTCTGTGTTTAAGCTTATCAAAGCGAAGATTGAGAGGTCACTCAATTATGGCGCATAAGTATCTTCATGGGGTGAAAATACAGGAGTCAGCAGTGTGCCCTCGTTGCCAAGAAGGCCAATGGCATATTGGGCCGTATTAGTAGGAGCATTGCCAGCAGATCGAGAGAAGTGATTATTCCCCTCTATTCGGCACTGGTGAGGCCACACCTGGAGTATTGTGTCCAGTTTTGGTCCCCCCACTACAGAAGGGATGTGGACGAATTGGAGAGAGTCCAGCGGAGGGTAACGAAAATGATCACGGGGCTGGAGCACATGACTCACGAGGAGAGGCTGAGGGAACTGGGATTGTTTAGTCTGCATAGGAGAAGAATGAGGGGGGATTTGATAGCTGCTTTCAACTACCTGAAAGGGGGTTCCACAGAGAATGGAGCTCGGCTGGTCTCAGTGGTGGCAGATGACAGAACAAGGAGTAATGGTCTCAAGTTGCAGGGGGGGAGGTCTAGGTTGGATATTAGGAAACACTATTTCACTAGGAGGGTGGTGAAGCACTGGAATGGGTTACCTAGGGAGGTGGTGGAATCTCCTTCCTTAGAGGTTTATAAGGTCAGGCTTGACAAAGCCCTGGCTGGGATGATTTAGTTGGGGTTGGTCCTGCTTTGAGCAGGGGGTTGGACTAGATACCTCCTGAGGTCCCTTCCAACCCTGATATTCTATAATACTAACAGGATCTTGAATCTGTCAGAGAAAGGCGGAACAAGAACCAGCGGCTGAAAGTTAAAGCCAGACCAATTCAATTAGCAAGAAGTCACTTTTTTTTAAATCAGTGAAGGTGGTTAACCATTGGAACAGGCTACCTAGGAAAGTGACAGACTCTTCATCTCTTGATATCGCCACACCCAGCCCAGATGCCTTCATGGTAGACCCGCTTTAGCCAAAGTTATTGGGCTCAATACGGGGTAACTGGGTGAAATTTAATGGACTGTGTGTCACATCAGATGAGCGATGGACTCCTCTGGGACAGCCGGGTCCAGCTGGGAACTGGACTTCACTTCTCAGCCCCAGAAAAGGTGACATCAACTCTTTTGCCCGTGCACTGAATGTTTTCTGCTGCTCCAGTGGCACCTCCTCTGCCTCCTTCCTTCTCTGATTACTCTTCCAAATCTCTGTATCTTCCTCTAAGTATTTGGTGCTGGCCACTGTCAATGGGAACGACCAGTAGATCCGCTACCCAGCCAACCCCTGGAGCGTGTGCTGCCAGCAAACCCAGAGGAAGAAGATGGCCTGGTTTAACCCAGAGATTGTCACGTTGGAGCTCTGCTCTGAACAGTGATGTGGTGGGGCCCACGTTCAGTGTCACTCAGTCACTGCAGATCAGATTCAGGTTCTCATAGTTAGTCCTGCAGACTCAGCCTGAGGGCAGAGAATTGCATCTTCTTCAGAAACGAAAGGCTGAGGACAAAAGATGCTCTCGGTGACACATCGGCCTGCCCATGACCTTCTAGAGGTTTGCCCAGGTGCAACCAGCTGCAACAGAGTAAACAGCTGTGTTGATGATGCCCAAGAAGGAGCAGACTCTGGGTCCCTCTCCAACGGCAGGGCTGGGCTGGCTCTGCAGATCCCATGGGAGTAAAGGGCAGGAAGTCAGCAGCCCTGACTCTGATACACCTGGGGAAGCAGATCTGTCACCCATTGCCCAAGCTGGGGGATGGTCCCAGCGATACCCCCAAGCCTCTTCCAAACCAAACCCATTGTGCATCACACATCCTCTCCCAACACCGTGTGCAATAAGCACAGGAAAATGATATAAGACAAAACACCCTGTCACCTGTGGGTGAACACCTTTCACAAAGCAATCACTCCATGTCTGACCCATGAGTACTCCTCCTCAAAGGAAACCTGCCAATCACTTTCAAATGATGAGCCTAGGAGCTTAAATTCATAACTCTGCTAGACACTAACAATCATGGACTGAACAGACACTGGATTTATGGCTCATTACAACAATCTGTAACCCACTAAACGCCCCATCTCCAACCTTCCCTCTCATTTTTTACGTCCATGTGCGGAATGAATTTTGTGATGTGCACCAATATGGAGGTGATGGGTGGCACGGGTGGGGCCGAGGGGTTTGGAGTGCAGGAGGGGGTTCAGGGCTAGGACAGAGGTTTGAGGTTCAGGGGGTGAGGGCTCCAGCTGGGGGTGAAGGCTCTGGGGTGAGGCCAGGGATAAGGGGTTTGGGGTGTGGTGGGGGCTCAGGGCTGGGGCAGAGGTTTGGGGCTCAGGGAGTTCAGGCTGCAGCTGGGGTGAGGGCTCTGGGGTAGGGGCTGGAGATGATGGGTTTGGGGTGCAGGCTGCCCCAGGGCTCTCTCGCTGCAGAAGCCCAGGGCCGGGGGAGAGGCACCTCTCCTCTGCTGCGGCAGCTGCAGCCAGGCTGGGGCCAGGGGGAGAGACGCCTATCCCCGCCTGCATGGCCCTCGATATCCTGCCCAACTCCCCAGCCCCCCCTCCCGTGATGGGAGCGGTGTTACTGGGCTGCTTCACCTCGACTGGGCCCCTGAAATATGTTACCTACTGATGCTAAACTATCAGTTCCCCCTTCCACTTGTATTTAGCTGTGACACTCAGATACATTTCCCAGACCCGAAGAAGAGCTCTGGGTAAGCTCTGAAGATTGTCTCTCTCTCACCAGCAGAAGTTGGCCCAGTGAAAGCTATTACCTCACCCACCTTGTCTCTCTAATATCCTGGGATCAACATGGCTACAACAACACTGCATTGAAGCAAAGAGGTTAGGAAGTGACTTGATTACAGTCTATCAGCAACTACATGGGAGAAGATTTGTCACAGAAGAGGGCTCTGTAATTTAGCAAATGTGGAATGAGAGCCAATGGCTGGAATATGAAGTCAAATTCAGACTGGAAATAAGGTGCAAAAGTTTACAATGAGGAAACTAACCATTGGAGCAACTTACCAACAGATGTGGTGGAGTCTCCATCACGTGGGAGTCTTTAAATCAAAATTGGATGTTTCTTTCTAAAGGAACTACTCAAGCTCATCCAGAAGATGTTGGTTGGATGGAGGAGTCACGGGATGGGTTCTTTGGCATGTGATATGACGGTCAGCCTGGATTATCATGATGGTTCCTTCTGGCCTAGGAATCTATGAATCCATAAAATAGCCTCCCAAATTCTGTTGCAGAAATGGATTGCAAATGCTATTATGTAAAGCAACTGTGTGCCCTTACCTGGAGTACTGCGTTCACTTCTGCACCCCGTCCAAACAAGGATTTAAGGACCGCAAGGCCTAGAAAGAAGAGAGACAGCAACCATTAAGGCTGTTTAGTTGGGGAGGAGAATGAAAAAGAGGCCACATGGTAGAAATAAAGAAATGAAGATAGAGACAGTAAATTAGGTCCTCCTGCTTCCCATTCCTCATAATGCGCGAACAAGGGGACAGTCCATGAAAATGAAGGCAGTAAAATTAAAGCTGAGAAACAAAAATACTTTTTTATACAACTCAAAACGCACGTGGAACTCCTTGCCCCAAGACAACACTGAGGCCAAAAGCTTCAGACGATTGAAGAGAATCAGACGTTTTGATGGATGATGGGAACATGCAGAGATAGATCAGCAAAGAAACATGTTAGGGGGTATAAACCCTGGTGCTCTGGGGCATGAACCAACCACTAAAAGAGGCTAAAGAAGAACTATCCTCTATGGGCAGCTTTATCCCATAAACGATAATTATCTGTATTCTTGTATCTTCCTCTAAGTATTTGGTGCTGCCCACTGTCAATGGGAACGACCAGTAGATCCGCTACCCAGCCCTGGGCTCCCCTGAACCAGAGCTTTGCCAGTGCCCCTAGTTTTGACAAGTGGCCACACCTGCTGTCTAGTCCTTGGCCTCCTTTGAGCGAAGGCTGCTAGTTGTGGCAATTGGGTAGTGGCTGCATGATGGACAACTGACTTCCAGGGAGGGACTAGGTGATGCTCACCAGATTCATTTAATCCATGTCCCATTTCTCCTGTTGGACCCAGGGCTATGGGAGGTGGCTGCCCAGCACGGCCAACATTTGCAAAAGTGCAAACAGCCACTGGAGCCCTGTCCCATGTGCGCAGGAGCCAGGGCCAGCTCCAGGGGTTTTGCCACCCCAAGCAGCCCCCCCCCCCCCAAAAGCTGCGATCGCAATCCGCAGCAATTCAGGGGGAGGTCCTTTGCTCCAAGTGGGAGTGAGGGACCCGCCGCCGAATACCTGAACGTGCCGCCCCGCGCCGGAGAGGCCGCCCCAAGCACCTGCTTGCTAAGCTGGTGCATGGAGCCAGCCCCGGCAGGAGCTCTGCCAGCCAGACGCCGCTGGGAAGGAATGTGGACATTCCCAGAACGTTAGAGGGCGGAGGCCTCTCCGGTCACACCTCGCCCGGTCTCCTGGCCAGAGCAGGACTGTCCCCAACACAATGGTGTGTTTCTAAGTTCTTAGGCCAGCCCGTTCTTAAACAAGCCAAGAGGCGGCTGCTATCCCTGGGGAGATTATTTCAGTGTCAGGAAAAAGCGGCAATGAGTCCCGTGGCACCTAACAGCCTAACAGACGTATTGGAGCAGGAGCTTTCGTGGGTGACTCCCCACTTCGTCGGGAAACGCTTCTTTGAGAGCCAGCCTCTGCCTTTGCTTTGTTCAGCTCGTCACGCTGGTGCTAAGCCCCTTGCACTACCCTGCCCCGCCTGGCTGTCCACTCGCGGCAGATCCAGGGAGGTGTCTCCCAGGCCCTGTCGGTAAGGTGCAGCGCACGGCTACTAAGAACGGCTGCTCATATCCCCACCCCTGCCAGCCCGAATCACTTGGCTGCCTCTCTGCGTTTCTTCCCTTTAGTCACCCACACGTGACAGTAGCACAGAAGGAAGAGCTGGGGCTCCAGGGGCCTTCCCTGGGAGGCTGCTAGTAGGGCAGCTGTATCCAGGGTGGCCAATGCTTCCGCTCCCTAGTACAAATGGGTGTGCTGCCTCCTAGCGGTAAGCGCAGGCAATAGCAAGGGTAACTGTGAGACGTTTTCCGGGTGGAATTTGGGTGCTTCGGCGCTCCAGGAAAGCGAGGCCATCGCAGGCGCCTGTTCCCAAGCCAGCGTGGTTGGCTTTGCTCAGACCTCGCAGCGGTGTCTAAGTTACGGCGCAATCCGTCGAACTGAGAGTGTGTCTGGACCGGTGCGGCTACAAAGCATAAGAACGGCCACACTGGGTCAGCCCAACGGCCCATCTAGCCCCGTGTCCTGTCTTCCAGCAGCGGCCAATGCCAGGTGCCCCAGAGGGAGTGAACAGACCAGACCTGGGAGCCTGCCCCTTGCTCCAGGAGGGACCTTGTGCACCCACCCAGCCCCATCGCTCATTCTAGCGGTGCTCTCGGCACCAACAAGACCTTTGCACGACTGATGCTCTATTAGCCAGGCTTGATTTTCATCAAAGCGAATTCAAGCCCTTCAGGCACCATTCAAGGCCAGCGTCTGCTTGGAGCCTGGGGGACGGGGTTGAGGGAGGGAGGCAAAGCAGGTCCAAGGCTACAAAGCCGAGATCTGCAAGAAAAACAAGCCCTTGTTCACGCAGGCCCTCGCTCAGCGTGTGATGTCCGGGGTGGGCGGCTCACATGGCTTGAGGTGAGCCTGGTCTGCTGCCTACCGCGTGCCAGGCTGCCCTTTGCAACCTGTGTCAGAGCGGTGGAGCAGCCTGGGGAAAGGTGCCAGCCCGGCAGAGCGGCATCCCCAATGCACAGGTCTGGTGTAGCATGGGCAGCGGCAGGGCAAACTCCCCAACGTGCCACTCGTGGGGCGAAAGGAGAGCATCCTCGGCCCATTCAGCCCTTGGCCGCTGGGCTGAGTCTGCCAGCAGGGCAGGTCATGTGAGGTGATAAAACTCCCTGCCACCCTCCTGGCTCTTGGTGCTTCTGGCTGGATTTGCGTCCCCTTCCAACCATGACAGTGCCAGGGTTGGACAGAGTGCCCCCAGGAGCCAAGCCAGCCCAGAGCTTCTGGAGCCAGCCTGTCTCCCCGTGCACCAGAACACTGAGCCGTGACCTGCCCAGCGGCTAACGTGTTACCCTCCTGCTCTCCTACTCCCTCCAGTGGGTGACTGGGTCATAGAATCATAGAATATCAGGGTTGGAAGGGACCTCAGGAGGTGTCTAGTCCAACCCCCTGCTCAAAGCAGGACCAATCCCCAACTAAATCATCCCAGCCATGGCTTTGTCAAGCCTGACCTTAAAACCATCTGATGCCTGGTCTACACTAAAAAGGGGGTTCGAATTAGGGTACGCAAATTCAGCTACGTGAATAGCGTAGCTGAATTCGAAGTACCCTAATTCGAACTACTCACCCGTCCAGACGCGGTGGGGTCGAACTCTGCGGCTCCCCCGTCAACTCCACCACCACCATTTGCAGTGGTGGAGTACCAGAGTCGACCGCGGCGCTTCCGGAGTTCGAACTATCGCGTCTAGATCAGACGCGATAGTTCGAACTCCGAGAAGTCGAACTCACCGCGTCGACCCGGACGGTAAGTATAGACGTACCCTAAGAAAGGAGATTCTACCAACTCCCTAGGGAACCCATTCCAGTGCTTCACCACCCTCCTAGTTAAAAAGATTTTCCTAATATCCTACCTAGACCTCCTCCACTGCAACGTGAGACCATTGCTCCTTGTTCTGTCATCCGCCATCACTGAGACCAGCCGAGCTCCATCCTCTTTGGAACCCTCCTTCAGGTAGTTAAGTCTGCTATCAAATCCCCCCTCACTCTTCTCTTCTGCAGACTAAACAAGCCCATTTCCCTCAGCCTCTCCTCCTAAGTCATGTACCCCAGCCCCACGATCATTTTTGTTGCCCTCCGCTGGACTATCTACAATTGGTCCACATCCTTTCTGTAGTGGGGGGTCCAAAACTGGATGCAATACTTCAGATGAGGCCTCACCAATGCCGAATAGAGGGGAATAATCACTCCCCTCGATCTGCTGGCAATGCCCCTACTTATACAGCCCAAAATGCCGTTTTCCTTCTTGGCAACAAGGGCACACTGCTGACTCATATCCAGTTTCTGGTCCACTGTAACCCCCAGGTCCTTTTCTGCAGAACTGCTGCTTAGCCAGTTGGTCCGCAGCCTGTAGCGATGCATGGGATTCTTCAGTGTTCCTGAAGGCAGAGCTGATACGTAAACATCATGGGCTTTGGGGACATGAAACTCATCCACAGAGCATGTGACTCCTGGGGGGAAGAGAACAGGTGAGTTCTGGCAGCACTCAGAGTGTGCTGCTAACCTCCACACGACCTGACCATGCTCTTCACGGGCCTAGTGCTGAGACTGCATGTGCTGAGCAACCTCCGTGATGCCTCTAGAGTGGAACGGTAGCCTGGCACTGCAGACCATCCATTGGCATCCATGCCGTGATCCCAGGAGGCTGCTGTGTGATTGGGAGGTGGGGGGGTGCTGTGTGGTGAGACTTAAAAAGGTGATCCTGGATGAGGCCAGTGGCCTTCAGTCTCGTACCCTGTCTCTACCTGTGAACCAGCTGTTCAGAAGAACATGTGACCCCCCAGAATGGACAGTCGTGCAGTAACTCCCATGGGGAACATTTCTTCCTAACCCCAGGCCGTTCGTGCTTGGCTTAGACACTCAGATGTCACAGGGATGGGCCTGGTAGAAATACGGAGAGAGATTGAGAGCATTGTCCTTAATTACGGAGGCAGCATGACTTAGGAGACCTGGGTTCTCCTCCCGGCTCAGCCGTGTGACACCGCCCAAGTCACTTTCCTTTGTTGCAATGACCGAGCCTTCAAACTAACCTTCCTTGTGAGCTCAACTGTAAACAGTGAAAAGTCATAAAATGTCACAATAACCAACAGCAAAAAATGTTGATGGGAGGATGGTGTGGACTGCACCCTTAGCAAGTTTGCAGATGACACTAAACTGGGAGGAGTGGTTGATACGCTGGAGGGTAGGGATAGGATACAGAGGGACCTAGACAAATTAGAGAATTGGGCCAAAAGAAGTATGATGAGGTTCAACAAGGACAAGTGCAGAGTCCTGCACTTAGGACGGAAGAATCCCATGCACTGTTACAGACTAGGGACTGAATGGCTGGGCAGCAGTTCTGCAGAAAAGGACCTAGGGGTTACGGTGGACGAAAAGCTGAATATGAGTCAACAGTGTGCCCTTGTTGCCAAGAAGGCTAATGGCATTTTGGGTTGTATAAGTAGGGGCATTTCCAGCAGATCGAGGGATGTGATCATTCCCCTCTACTCAGCACTGGTGAGGCCTCATTTGGAGTACTGTGTCCAGTTTTGGGCCCCACACTACAAGAAGGATGTGGACAAATTGGAGAGAGTCCAGCGGAGGGCAACAAAAATGATTAGGGGGCTGGAGCACATGACTTATGAGGAGAGGCTGAGGGAACTGGGATTGTTTAGTCTGCAGAAGAGAAGAATGAGGGGGGATTTGATAGCTGCTTTCAACTACCTGAAAGGGGGTTCCAAAGAGGATGGATCTAGATTGTTCTCAGTGGTAGAAGATGACAGAACAAGGAGCAATGGTCTCACGTTGCAGAGGGGGAGGTTTAGGTTGGACATTAGGAAAAACTTTTTCACTAGTAGGGTGGTGAAGCACTGGAATGGATTACCTAGGGAGGTAGTGGAATCTCCTTCCTTAGAAGTTTTTAAGGTCAGGCTTGACAAAGCCCTGGCTGGGATGATTTAGTTGGGGTTGGTCCTGCTTTGAGCAGGGGGTTGGACTAGATGACCTCCTGAGGTCCCTTCCAACCCTGAGATTCTATGATTCTATGAAAAAGGGGGCCAGAGACTGAATTAGTCCGAACAAAGCGGCCAACGGCTAGAACTCAATGACTGTGTTAAAATCACGCCTGGTAAAGTGACAGCCCTCAGTCAGGGCATGCCCAGCGCAGTGCTGCTACCCCCACTCACACATCTGGTCAAAACGGCTCCATCATACTGCGCACCTAGGCAGAGTAGCCGTGTCTGTTCCTGAAGTCTTTTCCCCCAGCTCATCACTAGATGTCAGGGGAGAGCCAGTTCAGACCCTGCTTACATCAGCAAATGCAGTTTGTTAGATTTCAGCCATAAAAAATAAATGGAACCCTGGCAAAATCATAAATAGCCCCCCCCCACCCCCTTCACACTTGCATAGCAGAGATCAGCTCCATTGCCACAGCACTTTACACCTCCACGGAGGTGACCTGCAAGATCACAGCTTCCCTCCTCTCAGGGCTTTGCCGCTGGAGCTCCTTGCATCACCGCAGCAGAGGCTCCATCCAGGAGAAGAGAAAACGAGTGTGTGTGTGTGTGGGGGGGTTTCCTCACTTCAAACCTGCCTGGGCACTTCCCCATCGCCTGAACTGGATGGCAAGGACTTGGCCTTGTCATTCCACACCCCTACATTGCCAAAGAAGGGCAAGAAAAGGAAGAAGCAGCCGGCTCCTCCTCCCGCTTTCCAATGGCGGAAAGGCGAGGGGTTCAGGGTGTCACCATTGGAGCCTTTTCCACAGGCCAAAGGGCATATTTAAAAGGGCCTCTGCTAGAACCCAGAGGAGCTTTTCCTCCCTCTCACAAGCTCTGTGAGGAGTGCGCTGCACAGCAACAGGACACAAGAAAACACAGTGGTAGATCGTCAGCAGGATTCAAAGCCGTGCAGACAAAGCCCAGTGGGTTTCTAGTCTATAGCCTTAAGCTCTCAGCCACAACTACAGGCCTGCTGCACTGGTGGTTACTGAAACCAAGGCCGGCGCTTGTGCCTACCTGGGTGCTTCACCACATGGGAAAGTGCAAAAAAGACTTTTGGGTTGCTGGACTTCAGACCCTGAGGGGAAAAGGACACTGCCCAACTTACCTGGGGGTGGGTCTTTTGCTCGTGGTTTGTGTTTATGAACCCTAGTTGCGGTGTTTTCCCAAATTAATGCTGAGTTAATTCCCTCCTTTTATTAAAAGCTTTTGCTACACTCAGCCTCTGTGCTTGCGAGAGGGGAAGTATGGCCTCTGAGAGGCACCCAGGGGGTGGTGTGTAATTGTCCCAGGTCACTGGGTGGGGGCTCGAGCCGGTGTTGTGTTGTATTGGTGAAAAGGAACCTCTAGAATAGATACTGAACGCTGCCGGCTCCACTTAGCAGAAGGGTTGCATTTGCTTTTCTCAGGACTGCAGTCCCTCGAGCAAAGGTTCTCAGGGAGATGCCTGGGTCTTTTTCCTGGGTGATTACTATTAATGCAGAACCCAGCAATGTGGCTGAGTAGTCCAAATTTTTCCTCCCAGTGTACATTAACGTGCAATAAAGAAGGTGCAGTCGGAGCCACTCCAGCGACACTTAGATCCCACCAATTTCCTTGATTTCTTTGTCTGGTTTAAGGCTTGGGGCTGGCATGGAAATTATGAGCCAGATTCACCATTTCACTCTGGCCGCTTTGTCTAGCTCCAGTGATGCTGAGCAGCTGAGTCAGGTGTGCAGCAGCTTCACGTCGCTGAAGTGGTGCCCAGCGGACAGAGTGCACTGTGTGTCTGGCCCTCTACGGATATCGATGGGGGTTTGTCTCCTTCTAGTTATGGAGGGTGGGAAGGTCTCCATGCTGATTTGATGAGATCTGCCAGCAGATTTTGATAACAATGACCCTCCTCTGTCGAAGGGGTTTTCCTGCCTTTAGCCATGGTGGTTCATTCCTTGGCGGGTCCCATTGGCGACATCATCTCTGGAAGCAGCAATAGCCTGCGGTGTGTCTGTTATGTACAGCTGGCCAGGAAGCTGCAAACTTTCCTCTCTGACGTGGTCCTTGCAAATTCCTTGGTCACCTCCAGGGCTCGTGAATGCAACACACCCTGCTTGGAGCTGCCCTTGTGCCACTCATTGTAGAGGAGGAAAACAGTTGAGTCAGATGAACTTGTTCTTCGTTCCTTGAAAGTCTCATCAGCCGCTCCAGGGCGGGATTGTAGGTGGAGTAGCTGCGGTGACTCCTGATTGCCTCAGCCCTGTGTGATGGAGCCCATTGAGAGAGAGAGAGAGAGAGAGAGAATGAATGACACACCCATTTCACGGAGTTCACTAGTAGGAGTGAACACTGCAATTACAGCAGGCTCGGGGTCCCTCCTGCACATACAGCTTTTGTGACATGGGGCAGCGGGGAAAGGACTCCCTGGAGGATTAGCAAGCAGTTGCTCTGAACCTGGCATGCACAGAGATGATCTTTCAGGAAAGGTGGCTGATTTGGGCAGAGCAGGCTTGGAGATGGCTCCTGAAATTACTCCAAGGCACCGAGGAGGAGGTGGCTTATGGGAGACGTCCTTTCTCTTTTCACAATCCCCTGCCTCGTTCACCCCACACTTGCCCAACTTCTGCAACAAAGGAGACTGGGGTCTTACTACGCAGCCCTGAGTCATCCCCAGAGCAGGTCCGTCCTGTGCACTGAATGAGGCAGGGGTCCTATGGGGAAAATCGTATGTGATCATGTAATTAATGCGTGTATCATAATGCAGATGCACCAGAGGGTGAATTAAGAGGTTGCAGAGAAAACCTGAACGCTGGCAAGGAGTGCTTGACTTTGCAACCTGAATATTCCTTTCATGATTTTTAATGTAATTTCCTATTTAAAAAAAAACCCAAACTTAAAAATTGAAAAAAAAAAAGTCACATTCTGTAACCATATTGACCCCCACGTGGGATCTCTGGATCCACAGCACAGACCTCTGCTATGGGAGCTAACAGAGTAGCTGGTAGCAGTAGAAGGTTATCTTCTTCTACATGTACTGACCTGCCACATGATGGGGATAAGACACACACTTTGCCAGTAGGTTATGCAGCCATTACAGACCCTTTTGCTCCTGTCCCTTCCAGCCTCTTCCTGCCACCTACAGTTCCTGCCCCCATCTTGTTCCTATCCCTCCCCCATCTTCTGCCCCCCACTACTGCTCCTGTCCACCCGTCTCACCTGAGCTTCTGCCCATCAGTGCCCTGCTTTCTCTGGTCCTCACTCTCTGCATTGGAATCTGGGTGCTTTCTCCTCCCCTCCAGGCTGCCTGTACCCAGCAGCAGGAGCACTGAGCGCACAGGAGAGGCAGGCTCCCCGCTCTCAGTTCAGGTGCCCAGCAGCCCCCAGCCCCTGGCATTTGGAGGGAACCACAGCAGGGAAAGTCCTGCTCAGCCACTGCAGCCCTGGGCTGGAACATGCTCAGTCGGGTCACACACAAGGGCTCTGAGGGGCCAGAGCATGCTGGGTCCAGACAAACTCTTCCAAGAATTCTGCTGCCGACCTCAAGCGAGCCTCTACCCAGCTGGGATTCTTCACAGGTTTGTAACCTGGCCAGGTGTGCACAGATTTCTGCGGGAACAGCGAAAGGCACGTCCTGACACCAGGGTGCCCCTCCCTCCGCCAAACACCAAGTCCCTGCTTCAAAGCACGGAGGCACCGGAGCGTCTCAACACACAGTTCTACGGATCGTTGGAACATGGCAAAACAACGTGGTTTCCCTGCTCTTGTTCTGGGAAACGGCTGAGCTGTTATAGCTGAAACTTTCCAAAAAAAACGGAGCCTGAGGCAGACGTCCAGCATGGAAAATTTCAGCCTGAACAATTGAAGTTAGGCAGAGATATAAGCATCTGAAAACAGGGTCTTATAATGGGAACCGCTGGACAACCTTCACTCTAGCTGGTGCTGCTGATAATATGCTGGGGTGGGTCTGCCAGTCCCACCCAGACACGCTGTCTGCATGAGCAGCCAGCGCGATCTCCCAGGCAGGCAGACGGGGAGAGGCGATGCCAGCTGCATGTGCTGCCTTAGCACTGGGACATTGGCTAAACCATCCCCCCTCGTGTCCAGGAGCAAACCAGCCACAGCTCAGCTCCAGATTCCAGAACAGAGAGAAAGAAAATGGGAGAAACAGAAAAGTGAAGGCAAACAGGTGGGTAAAAATTAAGAACATAGGAACGGCTCCCCTGGGTCAGCCCAATGGTCCATCCAGCCCGGTATCCTGTCTCCCGACAGTGGCCAGTCCCAGGTGCCCCAGAGGGAGAAAAGGACATTCAAAGAAAGCACATTTTGCCTCTTACTGAGGGTGTGCCGGTTTGGGGTGAGAGATCTTTCACGCAGGGCCAGGCAACAGAATTTGTGTTGCAGGCAGCCATGGTAAGCCACAGTCTTTTGGCTCCTTTAACCTTCATAACGTGGGAATAGTTTCAAACAGCAGCACCCCCATTTCCCATACCAAGGCATCTGAAATCTATACAGAGCCCAGGCCTTTTCCCTGGGTGTTCATTGCATTTCGAGTTAGTAACACGGCTAATTCTCAGAGCGTTGGTTTATAGCCAAGCCCAGCCAGAGGCTGCACAAGAGATTCATGTGCGCTGCAGGGTTCTCTCTCCTGGAGGGCCGTCCACCTCGAGTTGCTGTGGCAGGCTGGCAGCTCCTTCTCGGTGCTCTCGGGAAACACCGTTCCTGTAATTTAACACAGAACTGATTGCTCGGCTCCCCACTTCCCACTGAAACGTGATCCTAGTAAGGATCTAGCAACAAACCCTTGGCTTATCCCCAGCAGAGCAGTCCAGAGAAAGGACCCTGCAGCCTCACTCCAGTGGTACAGCTCCTGATGGAAATAAGGCCTGGTCTACACTACAAAGCGAGGTCAACGTAAGCCCCCTAGGGTCAACCTAGTTGTGCCTGTGTCTGCACTTAAATTTGTCTCCCACCACCATCAGCACCCTGTTACGTTGACACAGTAACACCAACTCTCTGAGCGGCGTTGAGCCGTGATTGACGTACTGAGGTCAACGCAATGCAAGTGCAGACACTGTCGTACCTATATTGACCCTAACAGTCCTCCAGCAGCTGTCCCACAATGCCTGACCCTGACCCACTTCCACGAAGAGATGCATGCCACGCTTGGCAGAGCCCCCACAAGCACCCTGCAGACCACCGTGGAATCCGAGACACGGACATCTGGCTTGAACAGTGAGCATGAGGAAGTGGAGAAGGAGGAAGAGGAGGATGGGGGACATGTGATCAGGGATCCAGCTATGTTGCTAGCAGGACCTGTTTGAGACTCCGCTGCAGACCAGTCAGTCCCAGCCATCAACCACAGGCCAGCCCGATGCAGGGGAAGGAACCTTGGGTCAGCATGTAAATGTATTGCAGTGATGTCCTGCTGGTGCTCCCAATGTAGCAGAACACAGCTATTGACTTCCCATTGATGTACTCGTCCCACAAGAGGCAGTGGTGCAACAAAGAGAGGTAGAGTTGTTATCTGCTTTGCATTCCCCTGTAAAGTTAGGCAGGTGGTGCCATGTGGAGCAGATTGTTCACGTATACAGGGATGTCCCTGGAATCACCCTGAGATGTTGATGAAACTTTCATGGAGGGTCTCTGAAATCCTCCGCCGAAGGTTTGCTGGGATGGCAGCCTTATTTCTTTCTCCGCAGTAGGACGCTTTCCCACGCCAGCTGGCGATACCTTCAGGAGGCACCATTGCAATACAGGCTTACAAGCATGGGCAGCTTCAGGACTGTTCAGCTGTCCTGCAGCGGCTCAAGAGCACGGGTACCAACCTCAGAGCCGACTGTTACGAACCAAGGCAAAAACCCCACCCTGGCTGTGAGTTCTATACTTAGCTTGCACCAGCCAAGTACCAAGTGTGAACGCCTCAGGCACTGTAACAGCCTTAACATGGAGTCACAGACAGTCCCTGGGGTGCTCCGTCTTCTAGCCTCCCAGGTGAGCCCACCTTTGTGAGAGACGGTCCCCTACACCAAAGATCACAGCAATAGTCAGGTTACTTCCAGTCTCAAAGGACTCGTCACTTAACCCAGGTCAATTGCATCTTAGATCTGACACCAAAAACAAGGCTTGTAGCCAATCCTGTAACAAACCATCTGCAGATTTATTAACTAGGAAAAGGAAACAAGTTATTTACAAGGCAAAAGTAAGTAAGAGAGACACAAAGGAGTTCCAGTCTTAAGTTTCAAAAGGTAATAGAAGCTTCTGTGATAAGCCAGCTCTATATGTCCTTTAGGGCTAACCCAGGCTAAGCAGATGGGGATCTTTTGCTTATGCCTAGAAAACCTCACCCCAGAGTCCAAGCAGCATCGAGCTACAGCTTCTTGTTAGGGGGGTTTATCCCCTTCTTCACTTGTGCTCTGAGCTGCAAACTCAGTTGACGGGAGGAATTCACTTGCATGACTCATCTTCACAGGGAGATTGGGGAGAGCAAAACAACAAATGTCTTTTGTCCTCTTTAATGTTCCACAATAGTCTATCTGGCATTGCTGAACCTTCCCTGTGAGGGAGAAGTAACTCGTTCTCTTGGAGATCAGCCCTTCACCCTAGTTAACATCTCTCTCCTGTCTGGTGGTTTACACAGGTACAGAGACTCACAATGCAACTGCTCAGATGTTACCTTACGGCGTGGGATACTGCTGTTATAAGTCAGATTAATGCAGGAAGCAATTCACAAGCATTCCATAATGGCCAAACACATTTTTATAACCCTAGCACCTATTTTAACAATACTAATGCACAGGTGAGCCAGGCTAATGCCAGCCATGTATTGATACCAGTCAGCTCTGTGTTCTTGGGGAACCGGGATGCAGTATCCAGCCTGACTCATGAAAGACACCCCTCTCCCCAGCCTCTGCTTAAATCAAAACCCATCAGAGGAAAAAACTTGCAGAGAGCAGTGAAGGGCGTTGGGAGACACACCTAGACCCCTCCTGACAAGGGTGACAAGATTAAGACATCTTCATTAGCATACAGAATGAAGGACAGAGACAACTCCCCTAGCCCTATCTGCATGAAAGATGGAACAGGGAGACGTCTCAATTTGCATACAGGATGGAGAACAGAGAACTGCACTGAACTCTGGGACCAGAAAAACCAGGGAAGCAGTCCATGATGGGGGATTTCTGCTCCAGATGCTAATGAATCTATGCCTGCACACACCCAGCTCAGCAATTATCAGACCAATTCTAGTAATGAATCCTTGATTGGTATCCAAAATACTGAAGTTGCCTAATTGCATTGTGAGCTCCCTGGAAGAAAACACCACCCAAAGCGAAGAGCGATCAGCTCCTATTGTCTAGCCTAAAGAAAACCCTTAAGTCATCAGCTTACCTATAAACAAATCTAGTGTTCTCCCTTCAACCACTGTATTTTCTTTACAAAAATCCCCACTCACCCTCCAGTCAGTGTTCTGATGCTTAGATCCAAACTAGGCATCAGTTCCACTGGGACTCCATCTTCTCCTGACTGATCGTGCTGGGGACTCTGCCTGTCTCCTGCCCTCAGGACCCTCAGCCACCACCATCACCTGGGAACCCCGACCAGTTCAAGCTTCAGGGAGCGGTGAGACACACCCCCTCTCTGTTTTCCTTTCTACCTTAGGTATTAACCTTTAATCATGTATGTGATGTTGGTTTAGGCTCCTTGTGTAGTTATCACTAGTATTCAATAAATAACGTGTATGGTTAAGCTGGTTGCTTCTCTCTCTCTTGCTGAACTTTACTCTTTTGTATTTTTAGCTTCCCCCATTCACTCTACAGCAACGCTTCTTTTACCTAAGCTAAAGATCCCTGCAGCGCCCAGAATCCTGTGGGGTTTGCTCATCCAGTAGGTTACTGCCAGTACAATGGTGATGTGAGAGTGGGAATAGGGACGTGCTGAATCTGGGACACATACGGGTAACAGCTTGAAAGTGCTGCGTGACCCAGTCCATGGAGCCCAGGGGCATATAAGGAGAGGCAGCTTGAAAGTGCTGCTTCCTCCAGCCCAGTGAGTCCAGAGACATATAAGGGGTCAGCTTGACAGTGCTGAGTGGCCCGGTCCGCTCAGACTTGCTCTGTTAATGTATGTGTGGGTGGGCGTGTTTATCCGGTTCTGGGGCTGGAGGAACCCAGCCCTAGGGAACCGAGGTCCTGCAGGGTAGCTCCATTGGGAGGAGACTTGCAGAAGGGCGAAGTGGAGCTCCGTGTGAGAACACAAGTAGCACATGGATAGAATTACAGAACCCCCACCCCCACAAAGAGTAACCCGAATAAAGGAGCGTACCCCAAAGTAACAGGTAAATCTGGTAACTGTTTGTCAGGCCTGGTCTACACTGCAAAGTTAGGTTGATGGACGCCGCTTTGCGCCAGCCTAGTTGGGCATGCGTCTATGCTTAAATTTCTCTCACCAAGGTAAGCGCCCCGTTATGTCAATGGTGTAACACCACCTCCCCAAGTGGCACAGAACCATGGTGGATGTACTGAGGCCAATGCAGCATGAGTGTAAACACTGCATTACTGATGTTGCCCCTAACAGTCCTCCAGCCGCTGTCCCACAACGCCAGACACTGACCGCTCTGGTCACAGTTGTGAACTCCATGGCCCAGGGAGTCAAAGGCCCCCTGCCTCCTTACATCTCCACGAATTTTTGAAATGCCTTTTCCTGGTTGCCCAGCGTGGCGAGCACACCTAGCAGCTCTCCGTTGTTGTATGCAACTGCCCAGCTGACCATGCTGGCTACATGCTCCAGACTCACGCTGGTCTGGAGTACAGAGGAGGTACTGGATCTCCTGGGCCTGTGGGGAGAAGATGCTGCGCAGGCAGAGCTCCGAACCACCTGTAGAAACATGGACACAGAGGTGTAGCGAGCGCCCTCCGTACCCTCCGACCGGAGGGGGCCCCGCAAGGAAGGGGGCCCCTAAAAGTGGCAAAAAAATGTAAGGTATAACTAGGTAAGTGACATTTATTGACGCTATTGCACAATCCATGTCGGTTTTACTGACAAAACCGTGAAGTCATTATGATACATCATAATGCTATTGGCTACATCAGTTGTCTGTCGGTCAGTTTCGAATTTTAGTTGGACCCATTCAAAGAATGTGTATTTGCGTTCATAATGGCGGTCGGCGGATAAATGTTATTAATTTAGTTGTTTAATTTTTTATCGTTTCCAACGCAGAAGCGTGCTTTGTGATGTCTAAGAGAACGTATAAGAGCGGAGCTAGTAAACGAAAGGCAGCAAAAGATGCCGAGAAGGAACTTGAGAAAATTCCAAAGTTGTCAACGTATTTTGCGCTGCAATCCAACGTACAGGTACAGGCACATGAAACGGACAGCGCTAGCAGCGACGAATCGTATCCAGAAGTATCCAGAAGTGCTTCAAGTGAGGTCGAAGGTGAAGCCGGTTGTTCTACCAAACAAACTGTGACAGATATTCCAGCTGCTGCCGGGAAAGAAGTATCTGAATCTGAACCACTGACTGATGATCCAGGAGATTGGCCGTCTATAATATTGGACAGGCAAGTGTTGCACATGGCCCACCACAGCAGAATGAAAGTTACGAATTTCCATTTAACGAGGAAAGACGGAGGTTCACAAGTACTCATTTCTATCGAACCATGGCAAATGGTGAGAAAATAAGATGTTCATGGTTAATGTACTCAGTTCAGAAAGATACCATTTTTTGTTTTTGTTGTAAATTATTTGGCACTGGCGACATACCGCTACGTCGTGGAACATCTGCTTGGAAAGCACTGTCAAAAAGACTTCAGCAGCATGAAACAGGCAAAGGTCATCAAGACTGTATGGTGAAATGGTTTGACCTTTGGTCAGGCATAGTAAACCGTACATCTATTGACCAACTCGAATTGCAGGCTTTTCTGAAAGAAAGAGATTTCTGGAGAAATGTTGTCAAACGCATGGTTGATGTCGTTATTTTCTTGTCCGAAAGAAACTTGGCATTTTGAGGAAGTAATGAAAAGCTCGGCGATCCTTCGAATGGCAACTTTTTGGGACTGTTTGAATTGCTTGCAAAGTATGATATTGTCCTCAGCGAACTTTTACAGAGGATTAAGAAGGCAGAGACACATGTTCAGTACCTCAGTCCACAGATCCAAAACGAGCTGATTCAACTTGTTGCCAGTAACATTCAAGAGGCCAACATAGCGCAGCTTAAAAAAGCAAAATATTATTCAGTTATTTTGGACTGTACTCCCGACGTGTCACATGAAGAACAGATGTCTGTGGTGTTACGCTTTGTTGAATGCAACGGTGAAGATGGTGTCAATATTCGTGAAGCGTTTGTTGGTTTTCTTAATGTTCATGATACAACTGGCGAGGGCTTATTGGAAGCGTTTCTTGAAAAGGCAAACAACTTAGGAATAGACATTGCTGACATGAGAGGCCAAGCTTATGATAACGGCGCAAATATGAGAGGAAAGAATAAAGGAGTTCAAGCCCGCATGCTAGAAATAAATGACCGTGCCTTGTATGTACCATGTGGAGCTCACACTTGGAATCTTGTGATCTCAGATGCGGCAAAGTCATCGAAATATGCCGTTGACTTTTTCGGTCTGATTAACAGAATATACGTTATCTTTTCTTCGTCACCTTCACGTTGGGATATTCTTCAAGAACATATGCCAATATCTGTTAAAGGGTTATCGGACACTCGTTGGGAGTCGAGAATTGATGCTGTGAAGCCATTGCGTTATCACCTTGAAGAATTGTGCAATGCTTTGTCATCTTTGCGAGAATATGCGCTCGAAAAGAAAGATGGCAATACAGCAACAGAAGCCGGTGCGCTTTTAGACCATGTTACTACGTGGCCTTTTGTTCTGACTGTGTACACGTGGTACAATATACTTTCTCACTGATCAGGCCATATCTTCTGTTTCGTCGCGATTTGACCAACTCGTGGAGTGGTATAAGTTGTTTGGATTTCTGTACAACGCTAACAGCCTGAAGTAGTGTCACAGAGAAAATGAACTGGAGAATCACAGCAAAAATTTTGAAAGAAAAATGGGAGACATTGATGCCAATGAACTCATAATGGAATTGAATCGTTTTATTTATGTCATTGAGAAAGAGAGAGGACTTGTCACGGCAAACAATTTTTTAACGTACATATACAAGAACAGCCTTCAGGAGATATATCTGAATCTTTGTATTTGCATCAGAATTCTTCTGACCACACCAGTTACTGTCGCTGGTGCTGAAAGGAGCTTCAGCAGAATGAAACTGATCAAGAATATCCTGTGCTCAACCATGACAGATGACAGGCTTTCTGTGCTTGCAGTTATCTCAATCGAAAACAAGATTGCCAGATCTCTGGACTATGATGCATTGATTAACCAATTTGCGGAGAACAAGGCTCGAAAGAAGCGCTTTGCGTAAATACGGAATACATGTACACTGTAGGCCTATGTATACAGAATATGAACCCTGTATATTTTATAAAATAAATACCGCATTCCAGTTTCTGCATTGTAAGGGGCCCCGGACATATGTTCGGAGGGGGCCACGTTCTTTGTTGCTACGGCCCTGCATGGACATCTACAGGCTACGACAGGGACCAGCAGCAGGACCGCATGAAAACCAAGGAACTGTGGCAGGCATACTAAATATAATATAATATATGGAGATATACCTTTCTTATAGAACTGGAAGGGACCCTGGAGGGTCATTGAGTCCAGCCCCCTGCCTTTGCTATCAGGACTAAGTACTGATTTTGCCCCAGATGGCCCCCTCAGGGATTGAATTCACAACCCTGAGTTTAGCAGGCCAATGCTCAAACCACTGAGCTATCCCTCCCCCCTAGGAGACCAGGAAGGCCAGCAGTTGATCCAATGCCAAGCCACAGACCTGCTGCTTTTACAAAGAGATGCAAGCACACACCCCCCACACCCCTCCCACCGCTACACAGCACCATGGATACTGCCAAGGAAGCCAAGACGCAGACCCCTGCTGAGAACAGTGAGGATGAGGAGGATCACTTAACCTGGATTTTCATTTAATAAACGCGCTGTACGTTTGACTACAAACCAATCCAATGCTTTGAATAAAACAGAGTGTTCTTTAACTCCAGTGAGGTGGTACATGGCCGTTGTGCTGTTCCTTTAAAGGGAACAGCAAACTTCATAACTCCTCTAAGTGGGCCAGAAGAGGGCTGGACACTGCAGGGCAGATGGTTTTAGAGAAATTTGGGATGGGGTGTGTGCTGGGGTCACCCTGTAAGTAGTAACCCAGGCTGGTGGAGACCAGGGAGGGGCTGCGGGGCTCAGAGCCCTGAGCCAGGGCTGCGCATACACAGACACTCAGGGTGTGACCTGCAAGCTGGTCTGCGGGCGTCCTGGCTGGGAGCCACAGGAGCAGAGCATTTACGGCACCCAGGGTTGCAGGGCAGACGGTAACACAACCTCTCATTGCTCGGGGTTGCACCCCAGAACGTCACACCAGGAGACCTGTGGCTGAGGACATCCACTGAAAGTGAAGGCAGGCTGGGTGCATGTGGTAGTGGGCCAGGAGGCCCCCTGGGGGCTGAGAGGTTGGCTTTGCTGAGGGGATGATGCTCAGGGGGTTAATGAAGCTACCCGAGGCTTGGGAGCGCCGAGCTAGGCTAACCAAGCAGGAGCTCCTCCCGGCAAGGGCTGGCACTTGCCTCTGTCCCACTGGCTCCAAGACACACAACTCACGGGCAGATTGCAGGCCAAGCAGCTGGTTTCTCCTCTGGCATGAGTGGTAAGAGCATATTAAACCCGCAGGCACCACAGGAACCAACGGGGAGCCAAGAGCAATACAGGTGCCTGAGCGATGCCAGCCCCTCTCTGACGGTGAGAAAACAAATCTACCTTTACAGTTCCCAGGGTGAGAAATCCTGGCCAGGAACCCAGCACAATCCAAGGCTTGTTCCCACCACAAGGTGCTGCCAGTGCCACGACAGGTGGGCACCACAGCTGGTGGGCAGAGATCCACCTTCGCCGGGCAGCAATGAACAAGGGGAGTGGGCAGGACAGGCTCTTGGCTGCCATCCATCAGCACCTCTACGTGGGAGTGCTGGAGCCAAACATGAACTCTGGCTGCCATCCCAAGGCAACTCTCCCCTCCCCAATTCTCCATGGCGATGTGGTCTCCAGCCCAGAGCTGGGAGAGGGGCTTGTGTTGGGCTGGGCACACGCTGGAGTCAGGGCCACAGCCACAGGAAGGTCTCAGATGAAAACCTCCTGGGTTAGCATCCGCATACGGGAGCTGCTGCTGCACACACCTCCTGCTCCCCCCCGTCTAGACACAGACACACACACACACTCACTCAATCATGGCACTTGTCCCACCAGCTCCTTCCTACCTAGCAAACGCAGGTGAGACGCAGCCAGCGCTGCAGGTTCACAGGCTGACTGAGCAGCTGCAGACAGGAAAGTTAACTTCAGAGGCGTTTTTTAAAGCAGATCGATTTGACACCTCCCCCCCCCATCGTTGACCTCTGTCTCCTACCACGGTGCCTTCGCCCTACGCCGGAGGGACCAGCTCTAAGGTGCAGAAGAGACGGTAGAGTTCCTGGCCCACAGGTTGAGAAAGCCAAGGCGGGGCAAAGAGCGCTGACTGTGTGGGACACAGGCCCAGAAAGGGTTACACAACTAGCCGGCGAATTGACCCAGATTCAGCCGTTAGAGACCTAGTAGTAGATAATGTGTGTGTGTTTTTGTGCGTTTACATTTATATCGTTAGAGGTTAACAATGTAACCAAACAGTTCCTGACTATCACTCTATTTTGAAGATGTTAACATTTAAATGAACTGCAAATGTAGTGACATCACTGTCTTAATGCCACTTAAACGTTGTGGTAAATCACCTGCAAACGGCAGGAGACAGGCAATTGCCTTATGTTAATCCATGTAGCTAATTATCGGTGATGCTTAGGAAATAGGTCGTCTACTTTAAAACTAGGATAATTGCCTATTGTTCACCCAAGGACTGCATGTTGTCAAGAGGCTATCATAGCCTGCCAATAATCTCTATAAAAACTCTTGGGCCCTGATCCTTTCATCTCAGATCTGCTTAAGCTTCATCAGGGGAAGCTTGAGCCACAAGACGGAGGTCTCCAGTTCCATCTGGATCACCCTGATATTGGACACTGGACGGCAACCTAGGGACTAATTCTGAAAGGACTCTCTGCAACTCCAAAACTCACCATCTTGAGCATGAAACTGACCTAAGGACTCTATTTAAAAAAGAAATAGAGTATAGGTTAAAAGTTCATAATACATACAGCTATGAATAAATTTTAGTTTAGTTAATAAGAATTGGATGTAAGTGGGTAAGATCTGAGATATTCATTAACCTGGTGGGTCATGTGTCCGATCCTTTGGGACTGGTAGAACTTTTCATATGATTAACAAGATTTTCAGTAATCCTCATCATATTTGACCAGGCTGTCTGGGTGGAAGCCCAAGGCTGGGTTGCTTTAAGGGAACTGTTTCTGGCTTCTGGGTAAGGAGTAAGGGATTGTAGAAGCTGTTTTGTAGCTGGCTTGGTGAAATAACCACCAGGTTGGGGGACTGCCTACCCCATTCTTTGCAGTTTGCCCTGATCAAGCAATCTCAGTGTGGCCCCTTTGTGACCCCGGTCACACTGTGTTGGTCAGTGGCTCCTTTACTGAGGCCTTCCTGGGTGCATTGAGTCCCAGGTGACCTACCCAAGTAAAGCTGGAGCTCAGGCAAGAGCCCCCGGTCCTGTTCCATTCACCAACAGCTCCCCAGATGGGAGTCCAGGCCAGGCCAGGCACAACTGGAAGCTGTTACTGTCTGAACCCCTGCTCAGTGAGGTGGTCGGCTTTATCTGGTTCCTAGCTGGAGCCATCACCTTGGCACTACAGGGCCCCTGGCTGGCCAGTCAGCAGAGAACCATTCGGTGAAACAGACTCGTCCTCTCTCCTTTAGAGGTGGGGATGTTTTCAGGCCCCAGGGGCCCTACAGCTGCTTTGCAGAAGTTGTTCTGTGGCCAGAGTCTTTCACACCAGCACATTCTATCCATGTAGGATTCACTCAGAAAATGCAGGGAGGCTTGAGCATCTTGAAATCTGCTTGAGCACTTCCACTCTTACGCTTTGGTAGTTCTCAGCGGGGGGTACATTCAGGGCAACCTTGGACAGCAGGTCAAGATGTCCAGGGCTCTCTCCAGCTCTACATGGGCCTACAATCCTTTCTGTTTCACACTCACTTAAGCTGTATCTAATTTGATCCCTCTCACCGTAGCCATGTACCTTACTGACTCAGGCTGACCTTTGCTGTAGGATGAGACAGGCGCCAGTTCTGCAGGACTTCTAGAGCATGGCGCAAAGGTTTGTGCCGTGTTCTTCCTTTGAACATACTGATAGCAGGATGCCATCAGCGGTGTCTGTAGCTCCACTGGTTCCCTCATGGGGGATCAGGAGTCTTGCTCTGGAATTCATTTTGCACTGACATGAGGCAAAAACAGGCAAAGAAAGTCTCTGTGCATCTACAGAGCTTAAATCAGGGGTAGTCAATTATTTTTTGTCAAGGTCCAAATTTCTTGGTCAAGGTATAGTCAAGGTCCAGACTCCAGAGAAAATAATACAATAAATAATAATAAGTAAATAAAAAGATTTCACAGTCTGTTCAAAAGCGTCTGGCGGTCCGGATTTGGCCAACAGTCCGCCTATTGACTACCCCTGCCTTAGACACTATGGTGATAGGTAGAGATGGTTGGAAAATGGAAATTCTGTTCCACAGAAATCCTGATATTTCTAAAAAAAATGAATTGCAAATTGGAACAAAAAGCCAACATTTCAAACTTTTCTGGGGGAACTGAAGTGTCAAAAAATATTGAATCAGGACCATTAAATATATGGAGACACCTATCTCATAGAACTGGAAGGGACCCTGAAAGGTCATTGAGTCCAGCCCCTGCCTTCACTAGCAGCACCAAATACTGATTTTGCCCCATAACCCTAAGTAGCCCCCTCAAGGATTGAGCTCACAACCCTGGGTTTGGCAGGCCAATGCTCAACCACTGAGCCATCCCTCCTCCCATTGAAACATTTCAATAATGTCAAACCGTATCATAGGAAATATTTGGTACACTATTGTGATGCTGGCAGGGCAGGTGCCAGCTCACGCCAAGATCCCCAGGTCTCAACTGGACACGAACAGATACATAGCTGGAATCTAGCTCACTTGTGGATTAATACGAAGATGACAGATATTAGAGTTATAAGAAAGTTTTGAGGCTGGGCTCTATTAAGTGCGTGCAAGTTGCTGCCTGCACTGATCTTACTTGTAATATCTGTATTCCACATTGTAATGTTGTACCTGAGCAGTTGTACTGTGAGCCTCTGTGACTGCATGTGAATCGCCCTACAGGAGAAGGACATTAGAATCATAGGACTGGAAGGGACCTTGAGAGGTCACCCAGTCCAGTGCCCTGCCCTCCTGGCAGGACGTTAGTTAGTGGGAAGAGCTGTTCTACAGAAATTGTTACGCCCCCTTCTCTGTGCAAAAATGAGTTATGCAAGTTGACTCCTCCTATCAGCCAAGCTTGCAGCTCAGAGCACGTGGCCGGAGGAGAACCTCAACCAAAGGAACTAGGTATCTCTGTGTTGCTTGTACTCTGAGAGTGGGTGGGGGGTGGGCCAGGTGTTCCTAGGCATAAGCAAGAGATCCCCAGCTGCTTAGCTTGGGCTAGCCCTAAGGGACAAATAGCGCTTGCTGATGCTAGAAACCTATATTACCTTTTGAAACCTAAGACGAACTCATTTGTATGTTGATGCTGGCTTGCTTTAGCCTTGTAAATAATGCTCTAATTTCCTTTTCCTATTTAATAAATCTTCCTATCGTTTATTAAATGATGGCTAAACAGAGTAAAAGAAGTGGTCAGAGGCAAAAAGGCATCCTTTAAAAATTGGAAGTCAAATCCTACTGAGGAAAATAGCAAGAAGCAAACTCTGGCAAACCACGTAGAACTAGGCAGGCCAAAAAGGAATTTGAAGAGCAACCAGCAAAACAACAAAACTAACAGCAAATAAAATAAATAAATAAATAGTTGAGTACATCAGAAGCAGGAAACTGCCGGACAATCAGTGGACGAAGGAGGTACTAAAGGAGCACTCAGAGAAGACAAGGCTGTTGCACAGAAGCTAAATGAACTCTTCGCATTGGGCTTGAGTGCAGAGGATGTGAGGGAGAATCCCACACAATTTATTCTTGTTAGGTTACAAATCTGAGGAACTGTCCCAGATTGAGGTGTCAATAGAGAGTTTGGAACAAATTGATAAATTTAACAGCAATAAGTCACCAGGACCAGATGGGATTCACCCAAGAGTTCTGAAGGAACTCAAACGTGAAACTGCAGAACTACTAACTGTGGTATGTAACCTACCACTTTAATCCATTTCTGTACCAGATGACTGGAGAATAGCTAATGTGATGCCAATTTTTTTAAAAAGGCACCAGAGGCAATCCTGGCAATTACAGGCCAACTTCAGGACCAGGCAAACTGGTGGAAACTATGGTAAAGAACAGAATTATCAGACATACAGACTGAACATGGTTTGTTGAGGAAGAGAAAACACAGTATTTATAAAGGGAAATCATGTCTCACCGATTTATTAAATTCTTGGAGATCATCATCAAGCCCGTGGACAAGGGTGATGCACTGGATACAGTGTACTTGGACTTTCCGAAAGCCTTTGACAAGATCCCTCACCAATGGCCATTAAGCAAACTAAGCAGTCATGGCATAAGATGGATCAGTAACTGGTTAAAAAAAGGAAACAAAGGGTAGGAATAAATGGTCAGTTTTCAGAATGGAGAGAGGTAAATAGCGGTGTCCCCCAGGGGTCTGTACTGGGACCTGTGCTGTTCAACATATTCATAAATGATCTGGAAAAAGGGGTAAACAGTCAGGTGGCAAAATTTGCAGATACAAAATTACTAAAGATAGTGAAGTCCAAAGCAGACTGGGAAGAGTTCCAAAGGGATCTCACAAAACTGGGTGACTGGGCAACAAAATGGCAAATGAAACTCAGCGTTGATATGTGCAAAGTAATGCACATTGGAAAACATAATCCCAGCTATACATACGAAATGATGGGGTCTAAATAAGACGGTTACTCACCGTAGTAACTGTTGTTCTTCGAGATGTGTTGCTCCTATCCATTCCAGTTAGGTGTGCGCGCCGCGCGTGCACGGCTCTTCGGAACATTTTTACCCTAGCAACTCTGGCAGGCCGGCTGGGCACCCCCTGGAGTGGCGCCGCCATGGCGCTGAATATATACCCCAGCCGGCCCGTCCGCTCCTCAGTTCCTTCTTGCCGGCTACTCCGACAGTGGGGAAGGAGGGCGGGTCTGGAATGGATAGGAGCAACACATGTCAAAGAACAACAGTTACTACGGTGAGTAACCGTCTTTTCTTCGAGTGATTGCTCCTATGCATTCCAGTTAGGTGATTCCCAAGCCTTACCTAGGCGGTGGGGTCGGAGTGAGACGTGGCAGAGTGTAAGACTGCGGCGCCGAAGGCTGCATCGTCTCTGGATTGCTGCACCAACGCGTAGTGGGAAGCGAAGGTGTGGACAGAAGACCAGGTGGCCGCTCTACAGATGTCCTGGATGGGGACATGGGCCAGGAAGGCGGCCGACGAGGCGTGCGCCCTCGTCGACTGAGCGGTGAGGCGGCATGGTGGCACGCGAGCAAGCTTGTAGCATGTCCGGATACATGCCGTTACCCAGGAGGAAATCCGCTGCGAGGAGACCGGCTCGCCTTTCATGCGGTCGGCAACTGCTACAAACAGCTGTGGCGAACGCCGGAAGAGCTTTGTGCGCTCGATATAAAAAGCGAGGGCCCTGCGGACGTCCAGGGTGTGAAGCTGCTGCTCGCGAGGTGAGGCGTGCGGGTTCGGGAAGAAGACCGGAAGGAAGATCTCCTGATTGAGGTGAAAGGCCGACACCACCTTAGGGAGGAAGGCCAGGTGTGGCCGAAGCTGCACCTTGTCTCCGTGGAATACGGTGTATGGTGGACTAACCGTTAATGCACGGAGCTCAGAAACTCGTCCTGCCGATGTAATTGCGACTAGGAAGGCTGTCTTCCAGGAGAGGTAGAGCAGAGAGCACGTGGCCAGAGGCTCGAAGGGCGGTCCCATAAGCTTGGCCAGAACGAGATTTAAATCCCAGGTCAGGGTAGGACGCCGCACCGGCGGGTACAAGCGGTCCAGGCCTTTAAGGAAGCGGGAAACCATCTGGTTGGAGAAGATGGACCGACCTCCCATGGATGGACGAAAGGCGGACACTGCTGCCAGGTGCACCTTCAAGGAGGAGACCGCGAGTCCTTGTTCTTTAAGGTACCAGAGGTAGTCCAGGATTGTAGGGATAGGGACTAGGAAGGGATTAAGGCCGCGCTGATCGCACCAGAGCGCGAAACGCTTCCATTTCGCGAGGTAGGTGGAGCGAGTGGAAGGCTTTCTGCTCTCTAGCAGGACTTGCTGTACTGCCGCCGAACAGTCCCTCTCCACGTGGGTCAACCACGCAGGCACCAAGCTGTAAGATGGAGGGACTGCAGGTTCGGATGGCGGAGTCTGCCGAAGTCCTGCGTGATGAGGTCCAGCCATAACGGAAGGGGAATGGGATCCCGAACGGAGAGCTCGAGCAGCAGGGTGTACCAATGCTGCGTCGGCCAGGCCGGAGCGACGAGTATAAGGTGGGCCCTGTCCCTCCGAAGCTTGAGCAGCACCCGGTGTATGAGCGGGAAAGGAGGAAAGGCGTAGAGGAGGTGATCTGTCCAGGAGCAGAGGAATGCGTCCGACAGGGAGCCTGGAGAGCGACCCTGGTACGAACAAAACTGGTGACACTTCCTGTTCTCCTTGGAGGCAAACAGGTCTATCTGGGGAAACCCCCACCTCCGGAAAATTGTGTGCACGACATCTGGGCGGAGGGACCACTCGTGGGAGAGGAACGACCTGCTGAGATGGTCGGCCAGCGTGTTCTGCACTCCTGGAAGAAAGGACGCTTCCAGGCGAATCGAGTGGGTCACGCAGAAGTCCCACAGGAGCATCGCTTCCTTGCAGAGCGGGGAGGAGCGGGCTCCGCCCTGCTTGTTCACATAGAACATCGCTCTCGTGTTGTCCGTGAACACCGCCACGCATCGGCCTTGCAGACGGGCACGGAAGGCGAGACACGCCAGGCGGATCGCTCGCAGCTCCCGGACGTTGATGTGGAGGG
The DNA here is from genome assembly GCF_020497125.1 of Mauremys mutica. Taxonomy (NCBI): domain Eukaryota; kingdom Metazoa; phylum Chordata; order Testudines; family Geoemydidae; genus Mauremys; species Mauremys mutica. The sequence goes on from NC_059085.1 coordinate 7,496,312, forward strand.
AGAGCTCTTGGGGCGACCAGAGACCCTGGGTGTGAAGGTCGCCCAGGTGGGCCCCCCATCCCAACACCGAGGCATCCGTGGTCAGGGTGACGGATGGGTGAGTTGAGGGAGTTGAGGGTTGGTTTCGTGACTGTGACTACCATGTCTATGGAGTCGCGGTGCAGGCGGTACACTGACGCCAGCCAGGATTGAAATGGGCGAAGGCGCAGTCTCGCGTACGCGGTGACGAACGTGCAGGATGCCATGTGACCCAGGAGGCGTAGGCAGGACCGAACTGTTGTAGTGGGAAAGGTGTGCAGGTCCCGGATGATGGAGACCATCGTCTGGTGCCGAGGTCGAGGGAGGCAGGCCCTGGCCACCGTGGAGTCGAGGACTGCTCCGATGAACTCCACTCTTTGCGATGGAGTCAAAGAGGACTTTTCGGCATTGACGAGAAGGCCCAGTACCCGAAACAGGGATAGTATTTCGGACATTTGATCTGCTACCAGTTGTCGGGATGGTCCGCGAACCAGCCAGTCGTTGAGATACGGGTAGACGTGTATGCGACGACGGCGGAGTGCTGCAGCAACTACTGCCATGCACTTGGTGAAGACCCTCAGCGCGGTGGACAGGCCGAAGGGTAGCACTGCAAACTGGTAGTGCGCGCTGTTGACTACGAAACGCAGGTAGCGTCGATGGGGAGGGTAAATCGCGATGTGGAAGTACGCGTCCTTCATATCGAGGGCGGCAAACCAGTCTCCCGGATCCAGGGAGGGAATGATGGTCCCCAGGGTGACCATGCGAAATTTGAGCTTGACCAGGTACCTCTTGAGCTCCTGGAGGTCTAGTATAGGCCGGAGACCTCCTTTCGCCTTGGGGATGAGAAAATAACGGGAAGAGAATCCCCTGCCCCGCATATCGTGCGGCACCTCCTCTATGGCACCCAAGCTCAACAGAGTCTCGACCTCTTGTAGGAGGAATTGCTCGTGAGAGGGGTCCCTGAAGAGGGACGGGGAGGGTGGGGGCGAAACAAACTGAAGGCGGTACCCGTACTGGATAGTATGAAGTACCCAGTTGACCGTCGTTATTTGGGACCACGCCGGGAGGAAGTGAGAAAGGCGGTTGCAAAATAAACGGGAAGGATCCGGGGAAGAGACTGATGGGCCGTCCTCGGGCGTCCCGTCAAAACGCCTGCTTGGGCCCTTGCGGGGCCTTGGATGACGCCTGGGCCTGGTTGCGCTTGTTGCCGGATGGCCTACGGCGGTTTAGGCTGCTTCGCCTACTATTATACGGCCGCGACCTGGCCTGGGTAAAAGGCCGGTAGGGCTGCTGCTGCCGGAATGACCTCCTCTGGGTAGCCGGTGTGTGCATACCCAAAGTGCGAATAGCGATACGACCATCCTCGAGGGACTGAATCCTGGAATCCGTTTTCTCTGACAGCAGACCGTGAGTCTCAAAGGGGAGGTCCTGTAGAGTATATTGCACCTCCGGCGGCAAGGTGGAGGACTGCAGCCAGGAGATGCGCCGCATGGTCACTCCTGAGGCCAAAGTTCTGGCCCCTGAGTCCACCGAGTCCAGAGCAGCCTGGATGGAGGACCGGGAGGCTTTCCTGCCCTCTTCGATGAGAGCGGAGAACTCCTGTCGGGAAGCCGTCGGGATCAGCTCCGAGAACTTAGTCAGGGACACGAAAATGTCGAAGGTGTAACGAGCTAGGAGGGCCAACTGGTTGGCAATCCGGAGCTGGAGACCCCCTGCCGAATACACCTTTCGGCCCATCAGGTCCATGCGCCTGGCGTCCTTGGACTTTGGCGCCAGGGCTGGCTGTCCATGCCTCTCGCGGTCATTAACAGACTGCACTACGAGGGAGTCTGGAGTGGGGTGGGTGTACAAATACTCGTAGCCGGTGGGCAGAACCGAGTATTTTCGTTCGACACCCCGTGCGGTAGGAGGGACGGACGCCGGTGACTGCCAGATGGTAGTGGCATTCTTCTGGATAGTCCGGATGAACGGGAGGGCCACCCGCAGCGGGGCCTCAGCTCCGATCACCTTGGTCACCGGGTCGTCGTCCTCCGGGACCTCCGCCACCGGGAGGTGAATAGCCTTTGCCACCCTGCGAAGAAGGTCCTGGTGGGCCCACAAGTCAATCGGAGGGGGGTCCGCCGTAGAAGCCCCCGCCACCGCCTCATCTGGTGAGGAAGATGAGGATAGAGTCTGGACCACCACATCTGCTGGTGGTTGCTCCGGAGGGTGGGAAGCCGTGTCGTGCCCCGGATGCTCTGCGGGACCAGGTGGCGACAGGGCCTCACCTGGTGGTGATGGGGGAGGCCTGCTCACTGTGGCTTCTGGCACCCTGTGTTCAGCACCCGCGGGACGCGGGGGGAAAGGGAGCCCTTGGGGCTCGTGGTAGGCCCAGGGGACCCAAAAACCCCACTGCTGTGGTCCAAGGTCCTGGTTCTGGGTGCCAGCCCGGAGATCTCTCCCACTGCCTGCCTGAGAGGCGACTGACGCAAAGGCCACGGGGGAGGGGGGGGCAGAGGCGCTGATAGAGTGCGCCGTGGAAGGTGGCAGTTTGTCCCCAGACGGTGCCGAGGATCGGTGCCGACCGTCACGGTGCCAGGATGGAGATCGGGACTGTCGATTGCCTCGGTACCGGGAGCATGACCGCAATCTCGATCGACGGTGACGGGAGCGGCTTCGGGAGTCGCGGTGCCGAGAACGGTACCGGGAGCCAGACCTGCTATGGTACCGGCGGTCCGGTGACTGGGACCGTCGCCGGGAGTGTGACCGGTACCGCGATGCTGAGCGGTACCGGGACTGCGACCGGGGCCGAGACGGGGAGCGGTACCGAGACGTTGATCGGTGCCGGGATCGGCGTGACGGCGACCGTTTCCGGGATCGGGACCAGGACCGAGACTTGGAGCGCGGTCTATCCCATCTGTCAGGGGTCGGGGACCGCATCATCGCCGGCTTGCCCACCAACTGAACAGCCCGCACCGGCGGTGCAGGGGCCCGGAGGCTCGGTGCCTCTGTGAGCTCGATGAGCTCTCTTGCCGTCGAGAAGGTCTTGGGCGTGGACGGGAGATGCAGCTCGACCACGGTTGGCACCGGGGAGCAGGGAGGTACCGGACTCGACGGCTCTTGAGGTGCCGGAGTCAACGGAACCGTGCACGGCTTGTGCACTACCACACCCGGAGGTGCTGGTGATGGCTGGGTAAGCTGTCCCGGAGCATGAGGCTTAGAAGCCGAGTGCGCCGTCTTCCGTTTCCTCGGTGGAGAGAGGGAACGGTGCCGGGACGTCGGTGCCGGCTGCGAAGTCCGAGCAGTGTCGGTACCGGGGCGGCTCGGTGCCACTGGTGTGCTGCGCGCCGAGGACGATTTCGGTGCCGCTGGGGACGGTGCGGGAGGTTGAAGTGCCACCTCCGTAAGGAGCTGCTTCAGGCGAGAGTCCCGCTCCTTTCTGGTGCCCGGCTTAAACGCCGTGCAGATCGGGCACTTATCTGTTCTGTGGGATTCCCCGAGGCAGCGCAGGCAGGAGTCGTGCGGGTCCCCAATGGGCATGTGCCGCTGGCAAGCCACACAGGGCTTAAACCCCGGTGCCTTGGGCATGAGCCCGCACCGGTTGTGGAAGAAAAGGGGCTAAACCCCTCTAATTCCCTTACTATACTATATCTAACTAAACTTATTCAACTAATCTAACAACTAAACTAAGTTAACCAACTATGTACACTGAAGAAATGGAGAAACGCTAGGGCTGTGGAGGTAAAGGAGCACTCCACTGTTCCAACTGGCCATCACGGGCGGTAAGAAGGAACTGAGGAGCGGACGGGCCGGCTGGGGTATATATTCAGCGCCATGGCGGCGCCACTCCAGGGGGCGCCCAGCCGGCCCGCCGGAGTTGCTAGGGTAAAAATGTTCCGAAGAGCCGTGCACGCATGGCGCGCACACCTAACTGGAATGCATAGGAGCAATCACTCGAAGAAGAATAGCTGTTACTACGCAAAAAAGATCTTGGAGTCATTGTGGATAGTCCTCAGAAAACATCCACTCAATGTGCAGCGGCAGCCAAAAAAGCTAAGGGATTGTTAGGAGCCATTAAGAAAGGGATAGATAGTAAGACAGAAAATATCCTAATACCACTATATAAATCCATGGTTCGCCCACAGCTTGAATACTGCCTGCAGTCCTGTTTGCCCCATCTCAAAAAAGATACATCAGACATGGAAAAGGTGCAGAGAAGGGCAACAAAAGATTAAGGGTATGGAACAGCTTCTGTATGAGAAGAGATTAATAAGATTGGAACTTTTCAGCTTGGAAAAGAGAAGACTAAGGGGGGATATGATAGAGGGCTATAAAATCATGACTGGTGCGGAGGAAGTAAATCAGGAAGTGTTATTTACTCCTTCTCAGAACACAAGAACCAGGGGTCAGCCAGTAAAAGTAACAGGCAGCAGGATTAAAAACAAACCAAAGGAAGTATTTCTTCACACAACGCACAGTCAACCTGTGGAACTTGTTGCCAGGGGATGTGGTGAAGGCCAAAACTATAACTGGATTGAAAAGAGAACTAGCTAAGTTCCTGGAGGGTAGGTCCAGCAATGGCCATTAGCCAAGATGGTCAGGAATGCAACCCCATGCTCTGAGTGTCCCTACGCCTCTGCCTACCAGAAGCCAGGTCTGGATCACTGTTATTGCCTGTTCTGTTCATTCCCTCCGAAGCACCTGGCATTGCCGCAGTCAGAAGACAGGCTGCTGGGCTTGATGGGCCATTGGTCTGACCCCGTGTGGCCATTCTTTTAACACATCCCCATGAGATTGAGGCTGAGTGAGGCTCCCCTTCGTCTCCCAGAGACTGGGGAAGCAGCATAGGCCCCTGCGTTACTCATGAGCAGCTGCTGGCCCCTGCTGTGTTAATTTCTATGGAATACATGATACCAGAGAGTCAGTGTTAACATGTCCCCGTCGCGGGCTGGCACACAGGCCTCAGCCTGCTTACTCCCACCGCAAACACACCATTGACAATCCTCTTAACCTTTTATTAAAAGATACAGAAAAGAAGGAAAAGTTAAAGCATTTGCAACGTCAGGCTTTCCTTGTAACAGGCCTCGTTCCTTTTCCTGTTAGCTGGAGAGGGTCTTTAGAAAGATGCCCTCCCCCCCCGGTGTTAAAGATGGTAATTACTGGGGTGGGGAAAGAAGGTATATGTGGCCTCCCAGCACTCTGAAAACTGGCAGGGGCTCAGGCAACATGCTACAATGGTACTGAGCTGTGGCAGGGAACACAGCAACAAGGATGAATGGGCCAGAGAGCAACTCCCCAGCAGGCACCCCAGAGACTGAGAAGGGAGGCTCTATGTGGAGTGAGGGGTCCTGCTAGGCTTAGGTGCGCCAAGCTGCCACAAGGATTGCTTTATGGCACCGTTAAATGCTGGGTGGCTGGAGAGAGCCCAGCCCCACCCCGACCTGGCCTTTTTCTCCTGCCTGCTGGCTCGCATGGTATGGTGCAGTTAAGAGCTTTCCAGATCACACACCTTTTCAGGACCCTAATAACCTAAGTCACTTTTTAAAATGGGATTGAGGCTCTTAAATCATTTAGGCACTTTTGAAAATTCTCCCCCTGGTCCTACTGCCATAGATTTTTCACTGATACTTTTAGCTTCCCTTTTCAATTGTCTGCATTTCTTACCTGCTATGTACTCCATGGTATCAGCTTTCCCATTTTTATATGTATATTTTTGCTGCTTCTTTCACCGCTCCTTTTCACTAGGATTTTTTTTTTTATTGATGAAGCCTTCTTTTGTGATTGCAGACAGTGTCTGTTTATTTTCACATCTAATAAAGCATTCTTAAACCATTCCCAATCATCGTCCACATTTGCATGTTTAAATATATCCTCCCCCTCAGTTTTGCTCTTGGTTGTTTTCACTTTGCGGAAGTTGGCCCTTTTAAAGCATCAAGTATCTATATTCCTGGATTTGACTACATTCTGTTTGGACCTAGTAAATGAAATTGTCATGATCGCTTATACCTATGCAACCACCAAATTTAGTTCTGTGGTGTCCAGACTACGCCCCTTCTACTCCCTGTCATGTGACTCCTCCCACCAGGGGCAGGGGTCAAAATCATAGCCAATTTCTTTTAATAACTGAGTAATTCCTTGTTTATGACCCGGCTTCCAGCACTGAGGGTACCTCCACTGTACACTCCGCTGCCTTACTATATGCAGTGTTTTTACTCCCAGATGACCCACTCGGCCACCCAGCCAAACCCCTTGACTTTCCTCCCACAGACAACGGTCCCCTCTCTGATGTCCGAGCAGAGATGGAGCTGAGATGTAGCACTGAGGGCCTCACTTGTGAGCATTAAAGAGCCTGTGGACACTTGCCTGAGAATTGTGTCAGTTACGCTCCATGTCCGCGAGGGCCGGCTGCGGTTTCCTACGACTGAACACTCGCCCTGCTCTGTATGGCACAGTTGGAATTTTCTGAAATATTTTTTTATAAATTCTATGCGTGCCTCAGTTTCCCTCTGTATTTTGCTACCCAGTGGGTGCCTCCTGCCCAAGTGACCAACTGCAGCACTCAGGTAAAACCCCCCACCTTGGGTTTCAGTGCACAGCTGGTCACCAGTGGGAGAAGGGTAAGGAAGGATGCCCGGCCCTGATCAGCAGCACAGCCTGGCCCAGACAGGTGCACTGAAAGGCCCGAACTCTTCACCAGACTTCACACCCCCTCCCCCACCCATCATGGTTTCCAGCTGGGCTCTGGACTCCCTGTGTAACCTAGCGGCCTTGCTGCTGGAGGGCTGCACCCAGTGCCCCTGCTGGCTGTGGGGAACGGGAAAAGCCCTTGGGCTTGCTGGGGTAACGACCAAACTTCTGTAGCATCACCGGCCCCCAGGGCCAGCAGACAGCGACACCAGGACAGACCCTCTCTCTAGGGCCTGACAGCCTGACTCCTGGGCTCGTTGGAATGGTTCTATGAGCCTCCCCCCAGAACCCACCTCCAGCCCCTCTGCCACGCCAGGCCGGGCTCTGCAGGGAACGGGGGTGGCCTGGAGACGACTTTTCCTGGTGCCACTCAGCACACCCCCTGGCTTGGAGCAGGCACCACTGGAGTAGGTCCCTCCTCACCCTGGCCTCCCCATGCCTTTCGTCTCAGCACCCGCCCTCCCCGCACAACGCCCGCACCAACAACCCCAGGGGCCGAAACGCAGCTGGGCTCAGGGAGAGGGTAGGTGCCGCTGGCGGGCCCCAAACGCAGCCCCTGGGGGATGGGAGCATAGCCAGCGACCCACGGCTCAGAGGGGTGGGACGAGGAGCTCCCTGCACACCGTCGGGCGACCGGAGCTCAGTGAGCCGCTGGCCTTGCACACAGCTGGGATGGGCAGGGCTGGGCTCCTGCCCGGCTGTATTGAACAGAGATGCGCAGAGCAGCAATCAACAGCAGGTGTCTTTATTCAGTCCAATCAGCACCAGCCCCAGTGACTGCCCTGGGACCTTCGTACCCCAGGTGCTGCTGGAGGGTGACTACAGCGCACACAACCCGACTCACCGTACCGGGGGTCAGACTGCACATCCCAGGCAGCCAGCCAGCCCTGCGCTCCCCCAGGGGAGGGGGGCTTCCATGCACTGCTCAGCTAGTGCACACGCAGACCCCGCCCATCACCAGCACCCAGGGAGGACGCAGGTGCCAGCCAGTGCCAGCCACTAGGGAAATGCTACTCACTTCCTAGCGGGACCCTGGAAAGTCTCGGAGAAGCCCTGGAATCCAGTGACCTGAAGGGGAAAGGCAGGAGGGGCGAGAGGCAAACCCAAGGAGATGGAGTCTGCACCCAGGAGCGGCTGTGATGGCAGTGCCATGCAGCCCATCCATGCCCAAGCCCCTGCCGCAGCCAGCGCGTCTCTTTGCAGAGCCCAGCCAAACTAATCCACAGCACACGTCCCACTTGCCAGCTACCCGCAAAGGGATCAAACGCTACAGTGTCCACAGAGCAAATCCACTCGGCGCACGGCCCCACTGCAGGAAAGCACGGGACGGATGGACGGCCCATAGGGAAGGGTGGGGGGGGGGGGGGGGACAGGACGCAGGGAGGCCCATGGTGGGGGTGGGGAGAAGCAGTAGCCACTGTGGCGGGAGTGCCCATCTTGTGGCACCAGCAGGCGAGGCTTCAGAGGGGCTCCCGTGGTGCCAGGAGAGCTGGGCTGCGGCCCCGGGGCTCGGTGCTCCCCAAGCACTGGCCCTGCCCGGCGACTGCCTTCCTCCAGGCTGCAGAGCGCTGGGCTGGGCTGGCCGGACTCCCACTCAGCGCGTTCCTGGCCCCGCTCGCTCTGGGGAGTGGGGCATCGCGGGCTCTAGGCAGGCTCCTTCCGCAGCGGCTCCGCTGGCCATGACAACCGTCACACTTGCATGCCGGGAGCTTGCGCCAGGCCCAGGGCCTGCACCAAGTCATCACTCAGGCCGCTCTTCAGAGTCCGCCTCACTGGGGAGAAAGGCCAGAATTAGGGCTCTGATGCCAGGGAGGGCGGGTCGGCAGGCAGGGCACAGCTCAGCTCTGCTGGGCGGCAAACGGCTCTAGGACCCTGCCTGGGGTCGGCCCTCCCGCTCCGCCCCCGCCATCACGCCTGCTCTGAACAGCCACAGGGGGAGCCTCCATCCAGCCACGGCCACACGCTCAGCCCAGCTGCCAGCCCAGCAAGGCCGAGCTCTGCAGCAGTGGGACAGCTTCCAGCTTGCGCAGCCCCTTAGCACCAGCCAGCCCTGGAGTCTGCTCCCTGCATGCTCCCCCCATGGGCTGGCAGCAGCACCGGGGCAGTGCCCACACCAGGACCTGCACAGCTCCTGGCTCTGCCTCCCACAGCCTTTGCACATGAAGACTCTCTTGGCCCAGCGGGTCAGACCAGACACCATGGCGCCAGTTTCCCAGGAGTCACCTCCTGCCCAGCAATGCCATGGCACGGCTCGGCCCCGGCCCCATGGCAGGCTCTGCCTGCGGATGGCACTTACGGGACTTCCTGCTGACACGTGACCTCTTGCGCTCCTTGGCGGCGCCCGACCGTGGGCCGGTGCTGTGGGTGACGGACTGCACAAGGCGATCCATGATTTCATCCGAGACATCGGCCGGGGAGCCGGAGCTGTCGTCCTGGGGCATGGAGCCTCCGGAGGGGCTTGACCGGCCCACGCCTGCCCAGAGAGCACAGGAGCATCGGCCGAGGGACTGGAGCAGCTGGTGTGGGGCAGCCAGTCCCCCTGCCAAGCTCAGCCCCCTCCCAGCCAACACCTCCAGCTGCCACACCCTTCTGCCACAGCCCCCACTGCCACTCAGCTGCTTCCCTTCCCCCAGCTCCCACCTCCCCCACGGCTGCCCTACTCCCTCCCGTGGGTGCTCTACTGACCCCCACCCACTGCCAAACCCCACAGCAAGCACCTCCTCCCACCACTGCCGAATGCTGGTCATCCCCAAGAGTCCAACAGCTTCTCCTCTGCACCCCGTCAATCCCTCTTGCACCCCAGGCTCCCACCAAATGCCCTGCCGCCGGGGAGTGGGCCGCGTGGTGTCCCCCAGTTCAGGCCAGCACTCTGGAGCCCATGGGGCGTGGAGCCGTACCTGGCTGGGAGCAGCGCTGCAACCCGCCTGCTCCTGAGTGAGCCCCACTGCAGGCTGAGGGAACTGGCCCAGCAGTAAGCGAGCTCCATCTCCCCGATCCCAAGGGGCCCCATGAATGGGGCAGCCCAGCAGTGCTGAGCTGGGCAGCGAGCCAGGGCCCCGGACTTGGCCCCAGAGAGGAAGGGCCGGGCTGGCCGGGCCCCCAGCATCCTGTCCACTAGAAGGTGTGTGGGGGGGTGCGGGATGGCAGGACCCCCAGTGTCACGTCCTCCATTGGAGAGGGGCATTCCGGCAGTTCGTGTCGCAGGGCCTCCGGGGGTCCCTGGCTGCTCACAGACCAGTACCGAGGCGCTGGGGCATGGGCAGGAACGACCCTGAGGCCCCACAAATACAGCAGGGCCGGGGAGCAGCTGCAGCACAGACCGTGCTGGGTCGAGAGCCAGCGGAATGGGCTGGGATCCGTGCCCGCAGCTGGCACGCTCCTATCTGGGGGATGGGGGGGGATGATTCATGCCCGCAGCCCATTGTGCTGCTCCGTGAAGCGCAGGGCCCTGGCACGCTCCTATCTGTGGGGGGGTGGGATTCGTGCCCACAGCCCAGTGTGCTGCTCTGTGCAGCGCAGGGCCCTGGCACGCTCCCAGCTGCGTGGGGTGGGATCCGTGCCCACAGCCCAGTGCGCTGGGGGAGCCGGGCTCTGCTCTGTGCAGCGCAGGGCCCTGGCACGCTCCCAGCTGCGTGGGGTGGGATCTGTGCCCGCAGCCCAGTGCACTGGGGGAGCCAGGTTCTGCTCTGTGCAGCGCGGGGCCCTGGCAGGCTCCCAGCTGTGGGGGGTGGGATCTGTGCGCTGCTCTGTGCAGCGCGGGGCCCTGGCACGCTCCCAGCTGCGGGGGGTGGGATCCGTGCGCTGCTCTGTGCAGCGCAGGGCCTGGCACGCTCCCAGCTGAGCCGTCGCCTGGGGCCTGCGCAGAGCCACCCGTGGAGATGCAGTCAGGGTCATGCCAGCTGCTGCCTGGCGCATGCTCCTACACCACCACGGGGCAAGTGCAGAGTCACCGGGCTGGCCGCGCACCCCTACCTCGGCTGGCCCTGCTGCGCCGGCTCTGGGGCTCCACAGCTGAGCTCAACACGCTCTTCATGGTCTCGTGGCCTGCATCCGCCTGCTGCTCCGGGCAGGCCGAGCCCACAGCTGGAGAGGGGCTTGCCTCAGGGCTGTCGGCCATGCCGGAGAATCGCTCCATCTGCAGAGAGAGAAGGCCAGCGTGAGGGGAGGGGAAGGCATCGGGCTCAGCAGGCCCCCAGGCCAGCCCCGTACCTCCGTGATCATCCGGCCCCGGGTCTTGTTCCTCTCGCGGTGCGCGGCCCGTTTGCGCTGCTGCTGCAGGACACGCTCTCGGCACGTGCGGTACTCCAGGGCGAACTCCCGCAGGAGCCGGCAGAACCCTGTCACCTTCATGTCCCGCGCGGCCGCCGGCGGGTAGCCCAGGAACAGCAGGAAGGAGCGGAACCTGACGACAGATGGAGCAGCTGGCGACGAGGGGAGGACACGGGGGACTCACAACCCAGCCCCAATCCCTCCTGCACCTGGAGCCGCCTCAGGCCGCCCTGACAATCACTGCCAGAAGGGAGGGGGAGTCCTTGAACCAGCCCGGATCCCCCACCCCTCCGCCTTCCCCTCCTGCTCCACCAGCCCCCCACACCACCTCCGCTTCTCTGCCCCCCCAGAGCTGGGAACACTCAACTCCACTGGGAATAAGGAACATTTCCCCTCCCCGCAGTCAAATGCTCCTTCCCACAGTCTTCTACCCTGTCACCCCCATTCACCCCTTCCCCCCTCCCATTCGCCCCACGAGGGCAGCCACAGCAAACCCCGGGGGGTCCGTGCCCAGCAGGCAGACCGACCTGTGGAGTATGCGTCTGTGCACCACCTTCAGAACGTGGATCTTCCGGGAGCTGTCCTTCAGGAAGTCCGTCAGCTTGCTCTTCAGGCCCGGTTTGGTCTCGTGCTTGGCGATGGCCTTCAGGTTGTCCCATGATGCTTTGCACCGTCGCTCCAGCTGGCTCAGGCTTTCCGCCAGCTCGTCAAAGTCAACCTGAGGAAGGAGTGAAGATACACGCATGGCCGTGCTGTGCTTGGGATCCCCTCGCTGCCCTGCATCCCCACATGACCCCGTGTTCCGCCCTGGGCCTGCAGAAGCCACGCAGCTTGCCAGGCTCAGGTGTCGCTCCCCGGGTCCGCAGGGCTGGGGGCAGCGGGGGGGAGCTGGAATATCTGCTGGTTCCAACATGCGTCTTACCTTGGCTGAGCGGGTGATGGCTGCGATCTCCGAGTAGAGGTCGCTGGTTTGGGGGAACCTCTCCACCACCACGTGGCACAGGTGGTGCAGCAGAGACTGCCGGTGCACGGTGTCCTTCACCTCCGAGACCTTCTCCAGGTAACTGAGCTCGAAGCCCCGGCTCTGAAACCCAAACGCAGGCTCAGGCTCAGCCAGGGGAGCCCGGGTCACCCCTCCCCGCTTCCTGGAGTCAACTGCCTTCTCCCAGCAGCTGATTCTGGCCCGTGCCTCTCCAGCCGGGCTCCCACTTGCTCCTGCTGAGTTTCACAGCTGCAATCCCAGGCCCGTGGCCCTCCCTGGCAGGGGTAATGCACCAGCGCCGTCTCCACGCCATCTGCTCCTCTGGAGGCGAAGCTATTTGAGCCAATTAGCCCCTCCCCCGCATCCTTCCAGACATTCTCTGTAGCCCCTTCCCCCCAGCTCAGCTATGGCCCAGCATCTCAGCTGGGGCTGCTCTCAATCGCTCTGACCACCCGCAGCTTGGCACTGCTGCCTTGCACACTGTCTACTCCCACTCTGTTTTCCCTGGACACCAGTGGGCAGAGTGCTGACCTGAGAGCACATCCGGCAACCTGCTGCGTGGCCGTCACCTCTCTGCCTCGGTTTCCCCTCCCACGCCTTGTCTGTTTAACCCCTGAGCTCTTGGGGGCCGGGTTTGCCTCTCACAGTGTGTTCGTACAGCACCTGGCGCAATCCCAGGGGGCCCTAACACCATCATTCCACAGATAGCCATTCCCCTTAGTAGTTTCTGCCAGTCCGACTGAGCGGATTCCACCCTCCGATCTGCTCTCTTACACTTCCCTGCATGGATTTTCACTTGACAAGATCTTGGTATGTTCTGCAGCAACACAGCAGACCAGCCCCCAGCACTAAGCCCTGTCAGCCCACCGGGCGCGACCCTGCAGGCCCCCCTGCTGCCAGGCCCTAGCCCCCTCAGCAGCCAGCCCCCAGCATTTCCCACCCAGCTTGGCACCGTAGCCCCGGGTGCGGCGTTCCTTGTTGCACGCATTGCCTGCTCTCTAATGCACAGCCGCAGGTCTGGGCACACGGCTTCGCTGGCGGCCCGGCCCCGTTCCCCCGGGGAATCTGCATCCCTGTCTGAGCCCAGGCTGGCAGCTCCTTGCCCCCAGGAGCTCTGTGCTGGCAGCTGCAGAAGACCTCCCTCACCTGGGAGCCATTGAGGACGTTCCCCATGGCCAGCAGAGTAGCCAGGATACACTTGAAGGTCTGGTTTTTGGCCAGTTGTTCCATCCCCAATTTCAGGTCAAACAGAGGCTCCGCGATCTCCTGAACAGGGAAAGGTGCAGCTGCTGTGACTGGTAAATCAGCGACGCCCGGCTCCAGCCCCCATACGGACTCACCGCTCCGCCGGGGAGCCAGGGACCTAGCCGCAGCCAGCCCGGGTCCCGCTCCGTCCTGGGACAGGGGGCAGTGCTGCGTGGGCTCACTGACCTTGGATCCAGCATGAAGGACGCGAAACTCACCTGAGCCAGGGGAATCCCTGTGCCTGGGAGGCTAGGCTGCCGGCCCCTGCAGGGCGGGCCTGGGCTCTTGGCCTACAGCTGCTGAGCATGGCTGTACCATGCCCTGCATCCAAACCAACCAGCAGGCAGGGACTGAATTGCCACAGGCATACCCGTATGTGGCTGAGGGTCCCCAGGCATGGCAGGGGGGAGGCAGAGATCCAGGGGAATGCCCAGGGGAATCTGCACTACCAAACCCAAAGGTCAGGGATGTTCGCGGTCTGGTTTGCCGGGGAAACGGTCAGTGGGCTGGGTTTGCTCCATTACCTGCTCCATGCTCTCATAGTCCAGCTTGAACGCCCACAGCTGGAGCCGAGCCGTGAGCTCGCTAATGGAGGAGAGGGTGAGCAGGAACTGCTCGGCTGAGCCCAGGGGGAGGTCGGGATTGGCGAGCTGCGCCTCCTGGATCTTCTGCTTCTCTTCGTCGGTGGGAACCATGGTCAGGATTTTCTGTAAGACACACGGAGCCGCACGGCTGAGGCAGCAGGTCAGGTCTAGCTGCCCAAACAGCGAGTAGTACCAGCAGTACTGTGTCAAGCTGGTCTCAGTGGGAGCCGTAAAGGGTCACACGTGATGGGTCATTGAACTGGCTATGCCTACCAGGGAGAGTCCTGACACCTCCCCCACCCCACACTGGGACTAGCATCGACAGGGCACGAGGCAACCAAACAGCCTTCAGGCCTGCGCGCTTGGCCTCAGCAGAGTAACTCTCGAGTGCCGATACCCTGGGGTGCAGGGGTGCTTTTCTGCTCGCTCTGGCTAGAGGAGAACACAAGGAGCAGCGGAGCCGGGAGCGGGGCTTGGCTGGGAGTGAGCTCTGCTGTGAACAATGGGGATGCAATCTTACAGCACTCTCCAGCCTGCCTTCACAAGGGCTTGCACGCGGGGCTCTCCTTCAGGGGACCGTTCGTTGTTAGTGGGGAACCAGGGAGCGATCAGTCAAGCACCACTCCTGCAAAGCTAAGCCACATGGCCGCAAAGGACAGAGCGGGTGGGGGAAACCAGAGAAACACACCCACTCATCCTCCCCAAACCACAGGCATCCACAGGCCAAGTCTGGGGCAAAACCAAAATGCAACGAGATCTGATGAACTCTGGAGCTGGAGAAGGGCCGGGAGAGACTGCTCTGCCAGCCTGGGGCAGACGCTGTTTGCAAGGAACCCACAAATACCCAGCTATGCCCAGGGCTGCCCACCCAGCATCTAGATGCAGCGACTGTCACACGGGGATGTCAGGAAAGAACAACGCAGGGCCTGTGCTGGAATCTCACTCTCCAGCATAGCAACATCCACAGGCTGGGGAAGACAACGCGCCAGCTCCCACACTCCTAGCAGCAGCTGCTGCTCCCCAGCACTCTCCTCCCGCGTTGGAAATGCACGACGGGGACGCCGAGCTGGGGCCTGGGCCTGGGCGTCACCTTGCCCACGTCCCGAAGGAATGACAGGATAATTATTTAAGGTATTTAAGGCTCCTCTAGCAGAATATTGGATGGGCGGCTTCCTGGGCCAATGAGGAGAAGATTTCTGACACCCAAGGGCTCTTTAGCAGAGCAGATGAAAACTGAAGGAGATCCAGTGGTTGGAAGCTGGCCAACAGAATTCACACCGCAATCAGGTGCGCCTTTTTAGCAGTGAAGAGAATGACGCTTTGGAACAGGTGACCTAGCGCTGGGGCAGATTCCCTGTCACTTGCAGCCTTTAAATCAAAACGGGGCCTCTCTTTCTAAGAGCTGTGCTCCAGGGGGTGCTGGGTCGAGGCAGAACCACGCAGTGAAACGCTCTGGCCTGGGCTGTGCAGGTCAGTCTATGTGATCTAGTTACGCTCTGTAAAAACCCACGTGGCACGCACAGCCCTGGAGCCGGAGTGCTGTCAGGGAACACTGCAGGCTAGGGAGGACGGCTGGCCTCTCCAGTCCAATGTCCGGGCACTAGTCTAGGATTTAGTGGACACGGTTCAACGCCCTGCTCTGCCACAGACGGCCTTGGGCCAGTCCCTTAGCCTCTGTGCACAGCAGGGACAAGAGCCCTGCCACCTGCACAGGGGTGCTGAGGAGAAACCCAGTATGGATTGGGACGCACTTCGGGCAGGGTGACCCTCCGGGGCAGGAGTTCATCTGCTCTTTACTCAGAAATGTTTACTGCCAGAAACGGCTGGTGGGAGGAATCACTGCAGCCTCACCTCAATCCCTTCTTTGTTAATGGCGAACTCGTCGAAGTTGAGAATGGCCGTCTTGATGATGTGAGCGGGCGGCAGCACCGTCAGGCCGATGTTAATGGCATTGCTCCTCTTGGGGTCGAGGACTGCCGTGCACTTCTTCCCGTCAGCAGCTTTCTTTGGGGCGGGGGGAGGGGGGCAATGGGAAACACAAGAAATGGGGCTGAAAGGTAGGTTAGGAGCGCACGGGCTACCCTGAAACAGCCACATTTCCCCGGCAGGCCATTGAGCTATTCAAATCGGTGCCAACACAGAGGATCCGGTGAAGGCAGCTCCACCTCACCACCCTCCCATGCACCCAGGCCATGGAGAAGTAAGGTCCTTCCTGACCCCACAGAACTTGCAGTTTCAGAGCACGGCCTTGCACGCTGGTAGGGGTCGCAGCAGAACTATTGCACTTTCACTACAGCTGGCATCTCCGAGAGTGAGAGCACCTCCTTGGGTTGTCAGAGATGCCACTGGCCATGCCAGGTGCAAGACGAGCTGCGCCTGGAGCGACTGGGCCCCTTCTCTCTCTCTCCAGTGAGGGGACACTAACGCGCCCAGGCTCGCTGGACCCTCTCTCTTCCCTGGGGTCAGTTACCAAGAAATAGCGGCATGCACCCCAAACGGCACCAGCCATGGAGACCGTCTGCTACAGAAACATTGCTTGTAATGGCTCCTGTAGAGCCAGGATCTGGCTGTGCAGGGCAGCCTGGATCCACCAGCTCACTTCCAACAGAGCTGAATTTCATTCTCGACTCTCGTGGTATATTACGCCCCTCCGAGAAGTCACACAATCCTCCCTCCCCGGACCGCATACTCGGCTGGGGCAGCTGTAACACCCTGGGAGAAAACGTGGAATCTCTCTGCTCCTGGGTTTATCTTTTTGCATGTGGCAAACCTGGATTTTGCCCCACCCTCCACCCTGTCTCCCACCCTCAAGCCTGCGCTGCCTTAGCAGTGCAGACCAGCACAGCCCTGGGAAGGCAGCTGGGATGCTACTGGCAGGGGACCATTCACAGACAGGAGGGTTGGGTGAGACCTTCCAGTGGAACTGACAAACTGAATTCACTCCACTTTCCCTGCAAAGGGCTACTAGTCCACAGGCTGCGTGTGCAGCAGGGACTGGATCCATGACCCAGGAGGGTGCTTTCCTACGACGTTCGGCGCGGCAAACCAAGGGAACCACTCCAGGGGTGCAGTGTCTGAGCATTGCTCGGACTGCGGGCCCGGGACTGTGACCCCACCAGGTGCTGGGAAGTCCAGCAGGACCATCCTCCTCTTGACGCTATGAGAAAGGGAATGACAAGGAAAACCCAGCTAATGCAGGGCCTTTGCTCCACACTGGGCCTCCCCTACACACCAGCAATATTCCTCTACGGGCCCGAGACACCCGCCAGTCCCAGGGAGCCCTGCGTGCCACGGCAGCCAGCTCTCAGGCCACACCCCACAGTGCCCCACCACCCACTGCAGGCTGCCAGGACTGGCCCGCTGGCCCCCGACCTGCTGCGTACCTTGGAACTCAGCACTTCCTTCGCTCTGGACTCAAAGAGATGCTCCAGCTTGGCCGCGTCAATCTCTACTCTCTCCAGGGATGCCCACACGGTGCCCCGGCCAAAGCGGCCAGCCCCAGCGTGGGAACTGGGGTGTTTCAGCTCCTTCCAAAAGAGTTTCACCGTCTTCTTCTTCTTGGCAGGGGAACGGCCATCTGGTGCAGGGGGGCCCAGCAACGCAGGAGGGGGTGGGCAGCCAGGAACAGGCGGTGGGGGGGGCGGACAGCCGGGGGGTGGGGGGCAGCTAGGAGGAGGGGGTGGCGGTGGGGGAGCCAGGAGGCCTCCCGCAGTCAGTGCCTCAATGCCAGGAGGGGGTGGGGGAGGCACATGGAACGAGTCATTTCCTACTGCCCCTTGCTCTAAGGCATCAAAATCTTCCTCTTCACCCAGGTCTGAGAAGTCCAGGTCTTTGATCTTCAGCTGCAAGGGGCCGGGCTCCAGACGATCCCACATGAACTCAAAGTCCTTTTTAAATGGGGTCAGGAGGGCCCGCTCCACGTTCTGAGCATTGGCTTCTGCCTCGACGCTGGACTGGGTGCGCGGGAGCCGGGTCTGGGCGCTGGAGACCTGCCCGTCAGGGGCCTGGCGTTGGGGCCTGGCGTTCTCCAGGTCCCGACTGCCTTGCAGCTCTGCCTGGCTCGGCTGGTCCCCAGCCACTCGGTGGCGCTGGGCAGAGGCTGACGCCTCAGGGATGAGCAGGTCCAGCTCTGGCTCCACTTGGCTTTTGGCAAACAGCGCGTCGCGCATCAGCTTCTTGTCTGAGGAGATGGAGCGGCAGGGAGTGGCGCTCTCCTCTGGGGGGGGACAGCGCCCTGTGGAGGAACCAGAGGACAGAGCGTGTCCAGGGCATTCACCCTCCCATGGGTACGGTGCCACTGCCTCCCTGCACCCCAGCACGCTTCACCTCTGCTTCCCTAGACGTCAGGCCACAGCTGCCCTGGCGCCTTTCCCTGCAGGCTGTCCCGGCTCAGAGGCACAGGTCTCCTGCACTGCAAGGCCCCGTGCTGGCCAAGGGGCGGGGGCAGAGATCAGGCCGGACAGTCAACCTCCATGGCAGCCGTTCTGAGTTTGCAAGCTCCACCCTGCATCCAGGGCAGGCTTTAGGAAGTGCGGGGCCCGATTTGAATACCCGGCGGTGGTCTGGGTCTTCAGCGGCAGGTCCTTCAGTCGCTCCGGGTCTTCCGCGGCACTGAGGGACCCGTCGCCGAAGTGCCGCTGGAAACCCGGACCACCGCCGGGTGAGCAAAAATCAAAAAGTTAGACGCTCTTCTTTAGGGCGTGGGGCCCTCTTAGGCCTGGGGCCTGATCCGGGGGAATCGGCCTAAAGCCGGCCCTGCCTGCATCCAGTTCCATTACGCTCCCCCCTGCCCCCCCCGCTCTCACCGACTGCCCCAGCCCCTTCACCCAGCCCCCGGGCAGTGCACTCCTGCTGCAGCAAAGCCCCTCCCCCGGCACTAGAGGCGCCTCTCTGGGGTGGCAGGACAGGCGGCCGCTTGGCACAACTGGGAGGGAACGCGAGAGCCATGGCAAGCGGCAGGGGGCTCCAGGAGGCGCCAGGCGGTTCAAGGAGGTGGGGGGTTGGGTCCCTAGTCACCCAAGCAGGCGCGTTTGGGGGAGGGGGCGCAGGAGGGCCACTGAGGTGGCAGAAGCATCTGGTCCCAGGGCAGGTCCTTGCCTGATGTGCCGCCTCCATTCTCGTCCCTCTGCGGAGCGATCCCGACGGATGGCAGGCGCGGTTCCTGCTCCTTCGCCGTCTCATTCTGCTCCTTCTCCTCGCTCAGCACCAGCCTCCCTGCAGCCCGGACACAGCCGTCGTTAGGCAGCCTGGCGCTGCTGGGCAGGGCAGGGGCAAGGTGGGGAGTGCGGGCTGGCCCCAGGGCCCGCGTCGTCACCCCCCCCACCCCAGGGCGTGTGACGTCCCTGCAATGGTGGGGAGTTTCCCTAGTGGGCGGGTCCCACTCCTCCGGGGGACAGGGGGCTCCCTGCAGCTGGCGGCTGCTCTCTCAGACACGGCTGGAGGTGCCACTGGCCTGGCTGGTACCTGCACAACCAGCCCCGCATCCCATGTGCTGCGTCTGTGCGCGCTCCCACGGGAGCCAGCTGTCCGGAGCCCACCCCCAGGGGACCAGTATGTCCATTGTGGCAGTGAGCCAAGGCCTGCAGCAGGAGTGGAGCTGGATCCCTGCCCCCAGGAGATCACAGGCCCCAGGAGCGAGGGGGCTGAGATGAGACCTTGCAGCCTGGCTCCTGGTCACCCGGGAAGGGGTGGGGGGCTGAACATGACCAGGCAGCGGCAAGATAGCCCTGCCTAGATGTGAGGGGCAGGGTGCCTGCTGGGGGTGGCACACGGGACCTGCGTACCTGCTGGGGGTGGCACACCGCCCCTCTGGGCTGCCTGGCGCGCACCGGGCACACGGGACCTGCGTACCTGCTGGGGGTGGCACACGGGACCTGCGTACCTGCTGGGGGTGGCACACGGGACCTGCGTACCTGCTGGGGGTGGCACACGGGACCTGCGTACCTGCTGGGGGTGGCACACCGCCCCTCTGCGCTGGGGAAGGCCTGCGTACCTGCTGGGGGTGGCACACGGGACCTGCGTACCTGCTGGAGGTGGCTCTGGGCTGAGCTGGCCACCCCCTGGAATGGCTTCGGCGAGGATGTCAAGCCGCTCCTTGGACATCGCAGACAGCCTCTCCTTTTGGGATGAAGCCAGGTTTTCCAAGAAGCGAGCTCTGCAAAAGGGAGTCGAATGTCTGCGACCAGCCGCATGCAGGCAGGGCACAAGGCCACAGTGCACGTGTCTAGCAGAGGCAGCCGTGTCCCGGGACAGCACTGCTTGCATGCCTGGCACTCTCCGCCTCTCAGGTCAGAGCACGCACCCCACCTCACGGTACGTGGAGCCATGTGTGTCTCAGGCCAGCACCCGCCTACAGCCACCCAGGTCCAGCAGCCTTCCCTTCCTGCCGCCGGGATGGCCTGGCCAGACCTCCAAGCGCGCCCTGGTGTCCCCAGCTCCTCCTTCCCACACTGGGGCAGAAAAAACCCAGGAGTCCCGCTCAGCTCTGACACACCCTGGAAATCACCCCACTGCCCCCTCTGACACTCCCGGCCCCATTACGCAATGGGTACCCCCCCCCAAAGCTGCCAACACGTATAGTACAGTCTTCCTGCCTAGGGATTCAAATGGTCCCAGGGCCGGGGTCACACTGCAGTTCGCAGCTAAGGTCCTGCTACCTTTGCTCCCCACCCATGTGTGCAGCACCATGCCAGGCTGCTATGTGCTGCTGGCAGCTGCCACCCACAGCCCAGAGGCGGACGCATTCTGGCCGTGGGGAAAGCAGGCATGCGAGAGGCCAGTGGGGAGACGGGAAGGGCTCCAGAGTTAAGGTGGCCGAGTGTGCTGAAGGTAGTTTAACAGAGCAGGGACTCTCCCTTTGCCTGGTGTCCTGGGTCGACAGCCCCACCTTCTCCGGGGAGGCTGGAGAAGTTACCCAGGAAAATGTTCAACAAGAGGCAGTTCAAAGATGTTAAAAATGGCTCCCCTCAGGTTTCTGGGCTCCCTGGCCATTACATGGGCTTGCTTTAAATCTCAGCCTTGGGGGTAGCTAGGAATGTAACAAAACCCAGGGCACAGGCTAACTGAAAACAAGGGAGCCAGTTCCCATAGGGCCTGCCCATCCTGCAGCCTCAGAACTCGCTGTGAAATGTGCCACTCGCCGCAGAATTATGCTCCAGAAACCCAACTTTCATTTCAGAGGAAGAAGCTGCCCCCAGCCCTAGTGGCCGTGACGTCACCCTGAGACCTGGGAAACAGGAGCAGCTCCATTGCTGTCTCCCCAGTCTGCCTTCAGCCTGAAACAGATGCTCAGCCTGGGGAGACACCCCTTCCCCTCACTGCAGAGCTAACAATTGAACAGTCATCATTAGGGCTCAGAGTTAACGACTTTACTGCTGATCGTATTAGCAAGAGATACCCAGCTAATGTGTGCATCTCTCAGTCCCAAACTGACTCTCTGGTGCCGAAAGTGCCAGCAACCATCGTCTCCAGCTTCCCTGACAACGTCTGGGCCCTAGGCTGTTCGGGCAAACCTCTGCAGCACACTCAGAATGGAAAACGGGGTGGCTAGGCAAAATGAGCAATCTCATCCTGCTTGAGGGCCCGGGGCTGCTGGTCAGACCAAGCGACTCCCTGTCCGAAGTAATTCATGACAATCTGACGTCTGCCGTGGAAAGGAACCCACTGCAATGCTGTGGCTGGCACACAGCAGCATTGAAGGACCCAGGGGCCTCGCCGCAGAGCCTGTGCCTGGCTGGCCTGGGCGCCCGTGCCGGCTCTCCCTCCTATTCAGCAGGTCGGTTTCTGCTCACGCCACGAGAGCTGCCTGATTCGAAGGCAATGCGAAGGGATACAATCTATTCACAGCGCTGTACACCAGCCCTTGCGGTGCGGCTCGCCCCTACAGACGTAGGCGCCTGGCTCCCCAAAGCTCTGGAGTCCCGCCAGGCAAGCATCTGCCCCGGCAGAGACTCTCGCAAACTCTCTGCAACCAGGGGCCCCAGACAGGTAAGGGCCCCTATAGAACTCTGTAGGGTTCTAGCTCCGAAAACCACTGGCTTCTGACACTGCCCAGGGAGCCCGAACACCCAGAAAGGCTGAAACACTAAAAAATCTTCCAGCACACGTTGGGCTTGAAGCTTGCAGCTTCCCAAGCTAAAGTGCTCTGAGGAACTAGGCAGGGCTGGAGGATCCTCCTAGGGCTGGGACCAATGTGTGTCTGTTGCTCGCTGTGGGTTACCCCCAAAGCACGCTGGAGGTAATCAAGGAAACCAATCTCCCCTCTTTCCACAGCCCAACCTCTCTGCTCTGGAGGACACAGCCTCTGCCCTGGCACTGCTCCACCCAAGCCAGGCTCTGACGGGCGCTGTCCCCCAGCTTGGCGGAGGGAAGTGCAGCCACACACGCCTTGGGGAGGCAGATGTGTGGGAGCCAATCAGCCCCCAGCTTCCATGACCCATGTGACATTTACCCTAGAGAACATCCCCCGAGCCCTGCTCTGCTCCGGGGGCGTCCGGGCCTGGCTCCAGCAGGACCCAGGGCACATCTGAAGATGCGCCCACATCTGTACTTACTCAAACTTCCTCAGAACGGGCTTGTCCCCACGCAAAGGGGGGCTCTCCTCTCGCCTGAGAGAAAAGAGCAGTTAGCACCGCTGCCTGGCGGCCCGGCCCATGCTTTCCGCATGCTTTCCACACGGCAGCCGCCTCTCAGCTCCACTCCGCCGGCGCCCTGCGCCAGGGCAGCCCCTGGGGCTCAGCCTGAGCGCAAACGGCACAGCACACCCAGAGCGAACGGCGCCGCCCCCCTGCGCTGCCAGCCCCTGCTCTCCAGGCCAATCCATCTACGGGCACATCTGGGCTGCAGGCGGCAGCTCCACCTCCGGGAGACGTACAGCACCGGTTCTGACCGAGCTAGCGCGCTAGGGGCAGCGTAAGCAGCTTGCTGCACAGGTACGTGTGGAGTATCTGGGCTGGCACTGTACTGGGGCAGGCAGCCCCTCCCGCTGCTCACGGCGACAGGATTTGACCAGGTTCGCCTGATCAGAGCGAGCATGGGGACCTGAGAATCACACACCCAGCGCCAGTGTGGACGTACCCTAAGGGCATGTCTACACTGCAAGGCAAGCCCAGGGTTTGAACTCAGCCTCCAGCTGAAACCGCCCTCCACCTACACACAAACCGAGCAACCCCAGAGCCCATAAGGGGGCAGAGTCCAAGCCAGGACCCGGGGTCCGACCCCTATTGCTTTGCAGGGTAGACGCAGCCCCACTGGACTCGTGCTCTGGGCATCTGCCAAAAATATCCCACAGCCTGACTTTCCTTGTCTGCTTGGCAGTCACGTTTTCCCCGCACTGCACCACGAACAAAGGCTGGGCAGCCTGGGATACGGGTGGCTGGACACGGGCCTGCATGATGCAGTCAAGACACTGGAGCCCCAACTTGGGACCCAACCTCTCCTAACCTGGGGTTACAAACGAGTGTAGACGCTGAAGCCCTAGGCTAGCAAACCCCAGCTCTGCTACGCCGTGTTCTGTGGACCCTGGGCTAACTCACAGTGTAGACACATCCTACACCTGCCACCACAATCGGAGCTCCCCCCTGCCGCTCTGAGCCTCTTGTTCAGCCCAGGGACATTCCCCGGCCGCTGCATGGGGCCCACCTCTGCACGCCAGACTACAGCAGACTGGGAAAATCCCTGCCGTGCAGCAGCCCTGGCCAACCGACAGCCATGCCTGGAGAAGTGAGATCCACTAACTATGGGACCAACCGGCACTTGCACTCAGAGACGAGGGGCTCAGCACCCCGTGTGTGCTCCTCCTGCCCCCCAGGCCAGCCGACAACCCCCTGGGCACAGCGTACACTGGTCACTCGACAGGCTGCCACCATCAGTCCGGTTGTCCCCTCCCTCAGCAGAGGTGCCCCCCCCCACCTAATCGTTACAGGAGCAGCCGTGGCGAAGGTCACTGGGGCAAGGAATGGGGTTCCACGCACGGACCAGTCCTTTGCGAGGGCTTGTGGAGAGGTGGGGGGCTGCCACTCTTCCCACACCCACACCCACCACGCCTCCAGAGGGCGTCCCGGCAGCCATTTTGGAGGGCAGCCATTTTCACACCCAGTTTGGCACCCACCGCACACAAGCTGTCAATTAACACAGCCGGCCTCCAGCCACGCACAGCAGCCTCCGGAACGCGGGTTCTAGTGATGCCCTGGGGCAGGCCCAGCTGCTGAACCCGACGCCCGAACCCCGAAGGGCACCCGGCTATAACCAGTCAGCTCTCCGCTCCCCTCCATCCAGGCGCAGAACACGGGGCCAGCCCAAATGGACAGCACGAGGGACTCTCACAGAGACCCCAACCCCGAGGATGGCGCTGTCAGCCCAGCAGTCAGAGTGCAGCGGCTCAGGCCTCACTCAGGGATGGGCCTGAACCAGGCCGCGCCGCACGCCCCAGCAGCGGGCTAGCCAGTCGCTCGCTGCCTGCTCTGCGCACCATGTCTGGGGTTATGGCTGACTAAGCACCAACATGCTGGCGAGGGGAAGTGGGGCAGGCTGCACGGTGCTCCGCTGGCCCTCAAGGCTGCAGAGAGGACAGGGGCAGAGGGGGGAAGTGCTGCAGAGACAAGCCGGGGGTTTTCCTGCATCGTTGTGGAGGAGCCTGGACAAGCTCAGCACCGAGAGGAGGTCTCTGGCCCCGGACTAGGATAATGCCTCATGTGGCTGGCTCAGGGATCAGGAAAGATGGGACCTTGATTGCCGAGTGGAACGTAGATCCCAGCCCAGTGAAGGAGTCTCAGGAAGTGCTGCCCGGCAACGCGAAGCATGTAATGGGGACAGAATCGTGTGGCCAGCACTCAGAGGAGACCCAGGCCTGGAAGCAGCAGATGCAGCCTCATGCAAGCAAACCCCAGTGCAGTGCCCATGCTCCAGCCTAACGGAGCGCAGGGAGAGGTGGCCTAGACAGAGCAGCCGCAGGCAGGGAGAGGAAACTAGCCAGCAGCACGCGGGAGGAGCATGCCGGGAAGGGTCACATGCACACGCACGCAGCCTCCGTGTCACTTACCAAACAGGGGCAGTTTGGTGAAGTCTGAAAAAGGAAAGAAAGTTTAGGCAGAGGAGAATCAGTGCCGAGAGAAGGAGCAGAGAGCGTGAGAGCTGGAGCTAGAGATGCCACCCATCCACTTGGGGCGAGCCTGCCTGAGCTGAGCCCGAGGGGCACCGCCAGCAGAGGAGTGGGTAGGCCATTCCCATGGCGCTGGCTGGGATCCCAGTATTCGCAGAGACCCCACTCTGCGGGGGGAGGACGCTGGCTGCATGCCAGAGGGCCTTCCCCTTTTCCCCCTTTGGGAGGGTACTGATCACCCACTAGACTCCTCCACCCAGGTGAGCAGGGCACAGGGGCAACAGCTGGGAACCCCGCCCCCGCAGTGTGCTGTCTCTACGGGGTTCGTCAGCATGCCGAGTCCCTCTCACGCGGTGCTGCCCCCTCCTGCCGGCCCATCCGCTGCACAGCCCTCCTGCACACCAGGACAGCTTCCCTCCACACAGCTCCCAAGCAACCCCGCTCCTCCACGGGGAGGCTGGCTCCCGAGCCCTAGGAACCATTCCAGACCCACAACCGGCCTTCCCCGTCACACACAGCCCTTCTTGCGCAGGCCGGGGGCCCAGGCACCCCCAGGAGGATGGGCTGTCGATGGGCTCCCCCTGGACCGACCCACTGCCTGGAACACACCTAGAGCGCCTGAGACCATGGATCGGCCCCAGCTCAGGTCAGTGTGGGGACGTCTACACTGCAAAGGAAACCCCTGGCACCAAGTCTGAGACCCAGCGAGGGGAAAGGGTCTCAGAGCCCGCACGGGAACATCCACACTGCTGGTTTCAGGCCCACAGCACCAGCCTGAGTTACTTGACCTGGGTGCTCAGACTCATTGCTGCGGTGGTTCATTTATTTTGCTGTGTAGACGCATTCTGGCGTATCTCTGCTGAGACAGGGGACGGGACAGGGAGTGGGGAGGGAAGAGGAGTCTCTGCCTCAGTCCCTCTGGCCTCGTGGTGCCCCCTCAGACTCGCGTTCCCTCCGTGTCCTGCCCAGAGCGTCCCCCAGGCCTGTCTCGCACCGTGCCCCAGCAGGAAGGGTTCCCCAGGGCCAGCACACACTCCTCAGTTCCCGCCAAGCTGAGGCAACTCACTTGAAAACGCTCCTCTCCCCCAGGCTGGGGTGCTCCCTCTCCTCCGGGGAGGCCGGCGCAGAGAGCCGCACATTGGACGTGCTGTTGTAAACACTCTCGAAGCAGGGCCTGAAACGGCAGCAGCACAGACTCAACCTACGCCCCACAAGCCAGCCCCCCTTTGCAGCCATGCAGCCAGCAGGGCCTGGCACGCCCCGAGAGGGGCTCTTGCTGTTACATTTCAATGGATCACACACAGCACCCCATCATTCACCTGCAGGGGGCGCACACGGAGACTCGGGGCCTTGCCGCAGACACTTCAGCCAGGGTGCCCACCCAGGCCAAGCGCCCGGACAGGAGCCCTGCAGGTCCAGCCCTGAGGAGTGGGGGATGGAGCAGATCCCTGGCTGGGCACGCCCAGCCCACTGCCCCAGGTCTGCCCCAGCCTCTGCAGTAGCACCCAAACCCTTCATCAGCACAGAACAGTCCTGCCCCAAACACCCAAGGCTTCGCGGTGGGCATTGAACCCCAGCTCTGTTCCCGCACACTGCACACAGCTACTGGCCAGCCTGCCTCTCCCTGCCGAACGCCCAGTACTCACGGAGCTGGGCTGCTCTCCGTCACCGTCTCGGCAGTGGGTTCCCTCGGGGGGCTGGAGGGCTCAGGCAGCTTGTTGTCCTCCACGGCTGGGCTTGGGGAGCTTGCACCGGCTCCAGCATCCACGTTGCCACCCAGGGAGCGCCGGCCCCGCCGGTTCTCGTCTGTTTTCCTCCGCTCCTTGCGCACCCCTGGTGGCAGCTCTTCCACTCCATCTTCGTGTTTGAGCGAGCTCTGCGAAGAGCAGCACATGGGCAGAGCGTGCCTGCCAGCCGCTGTAGGGCCCTGCTACCCCATGCTGTCACGGGGCTCCCTATGCCCACCGGGCTCAGCTGTTGCCTGCCTGCCTTTGCTCACTGACCTATTCCGTCTCCACGGCGTTAAACACACAACAGATTTCTAGCCCTCACGGCTATGGAAATAACCTCCCAGCTTCAAACAAGCGTGAACCAAGGCTGCCTCCTCTGCCTGAACCTGCTGACAGCCTGAACCAACGGCTCCAAGAGGCGTGAACACCCCCAGCACCCATCAGCCGCACTGGGGAGCAACTAACATCTAACGTCACACAGGATGCTGATTGTGACAACAGGGGGGAGTTCAGCTACTGCAGCCTCAGCACAACCCCCCTGTGACCCAGAGACCTTCTCCATCCCCTCCGTGGGCTGGGGAGGGGGGCTGGGATCATGCCCGGCTGGGGGGAGATACAACATTGCTGCTTGGGGCAGTGACCCCAGGCTCACCGGGAAGCAGTGAGATTTCCACCAGGCCGTTCAGGAGCCTAAGCGCTTGGAGGCTTGAACATGCTGGGGGTCGGCAGCGCTAGGCCTGTCCTAACAGCCCAGTGACCTGCCCAGCCCCAGAGAGGCTGGAGCATCTGTCAGTACCTGGCAGGTCCTCACCTCCCGGAGCAACCTCCAGGGCATCTCCCTGCAGGCAGGGTGCTCCCGTAGGTGTGGTCAGGGCGATCCCAGAACCCCTGAGTAAGGGCGGGGAGGTGAGGGAAGTCCTTCCAAGCCCCTGGCCTGCACCCGAGGGCAGGGGAGATGGAGAGGCAGGGGGCTGCGGCCCATGGAGAGGGGAAATGCACTCACTTCGTAGATTGCAAACTGCTGCTTCACGTCAGGATCCAGACCCTTGTTGTGTATGTGGCGCTGCACAATGCGCTCCATCCCCTGCTGCTCCAGGCAGTCTGTCACGTCGTAGAACGAGTCCTGGTCCGGGAGGGCTGCCAGCGTCTGAGCAACACCAAGGGGACGCAGTCAGGCCAGCCCGCGCCACAGGGGCTAGCAGGCCTCTGCCCACACCTCCCAGCCCAGGCACCAGAGCGGGACTACACAGGTGAAGGGCAGGGGTGGGAGGAAGGAGCAACATGGGGGCCACTCCCAGGCACGCACAAAACCTGCTCCATGCCACAGCCGCCAGCTGCTTGTTCTTTGGCCTCTGAGCAGCCGGGGGTCGGTGGGATGTGCCGGGCCGTGGCCGCTCTGCCTCGCGGTACTGACCTTGTTGATAAGTGTCATCGCGAACACCAGCAGCTCCGTGTCAGCCCCATTGCGCTCCTCTAAGATTGCAACCAGGTTGGACCATGGATACGCACCTAGGAAACAGCACCACAAGCCTGGCAAACAGGATCCCTGAGCAGGGCAGGCTTCCTCCTCGTGATCGGTGCCCCCCATCAGCCAGCAGCCAGGCAGATCGGCCCACTTCTGGGCTCCCTCCGCCATCCCTCCCCCGCGAGGAAGCGTCAGAGCCCCCCCACCAGCTCGTTACACTGCACGTCCCATGGAGAGTTTTGCGCCTGAAAGAGGATCCCTACACAACCTTTATTCCCCTCCTCCTCTGTCTTCGCGGCAGAGTTAACCCGGGCTCTGACCGGGGTGTCGCCCCCTCCCATCCCCCTCTCACTCCAGTGTGCTGCTGCTGTAAACCCAGGCTAGCTGGCCTGGCTGTAGCTAGAGCTCAAATTCTGCCTTTGCTGGGGCTGATCACAGGCCCACTTCATAGGGAGGACCCAGGCTAAGCCACGCGACTGCTGACAGTCCTCCACCTTTCCCACAATTCCCCCCAGGTGCCCAGGACAGACACGTTCCCCCACAACTCCTGGGAAGGAACATCTCACTCACTGCAGCACGAGGCAGCCTGGGACGTGCCCCAGAAGTCCCAGTGCCACACAGGTGAGTGCGGCACCAGTGCGGACCGGGTAACTGCAGCCTGGCGGTGCAGTGTGGCGGCTCACGCCATGGCGCCGATCACAGGGCACGCTCATCCCTGGGACATCTGAAGAGGTGGGGTTTTTACCCACGAAAGCTTATGCCCAAATAAATCTGTTAGTCTTTAAGGTGCCACCGGACTCCTTGTTGTTTTTACCACTGGGACAGACCCTTCAATACCCTGACCTGCCACCAGAGGTCGTTGTAGCACCACACGCAGCTCTGGCAGCTTCCTTTCCAGCCTGAGACACTGCCCCTAGCCTGGGGCACCCCTGGCTAGGGGCACCCCTGCCTAGTCACCCTCTGCAGGATGCAGCTGGGCAGCACTTTGATCTCTTCCCACCCACAGGACCATCCCGCCCCCCCTTGGGGGTCACAGTCCTACCCAGAGCCTGGGCACGGCTCGCCAGGGCGGGGGCCAGCTGCTGCAGCAGCATGGGTGCGCGTGCCCGGGGAAGGTGGCGTGCCCCGGGAACAGAGACGGCTCTCATGGCACGCAGGCAGGAGGCTGCAGAGTTACGGTGGCAGGTTTCCTGTCTCGCGGCAGCTATCTTCTAAAAGAAGAACCCAGCCCCCGGCACACCAAGGCTCAGGCTGGATGGGGAGCTCACAGGCCGGGCAGCCAGGGCTGCTGCCCCAAGGGCCGGCTCTGGGCAGAGAGCACACCGAGACAGGGCAGCAGGGCGGGCTGAGGCCGGGGAGGGAATGGTGGGAGGGCAGCAAGTTTCCATCTGAAGCACAGAGCTGCTGCTGAGCCTCCAGAACATCACAGTGCCACGCAGCCGCTGGGCCTCCTCTGCCGGCTCAGCCAGCGTGCAGCCTGATGGGACGTTTATAGCCGAGCCTTCTGAATCGCATGCACCCAAATCCCTGCCGCAGGAGCAGGAGGGTTTGGGTACCAGCAACGCCCCGTGCCCCCGGCCTGCCCTCCAGTGCTGGCCTGCACAGCGTGCAGGGCCCGAGTCTCTCTGATGACAGTGTTACTGTGGAGGGGGCCTGCGGGGGGACTCCCTGAGGGGACCCGTCCAGGGCACCCCTATTTCAATCCCGAGGGTTTGCACACTGCAGCTCACAGCCTGCCAGGCGGCTTCCCCCAGGCACGGGGGGTGGCCACGCTCACCTCTAGCCTGCTCCACCGTGTTGACAGCCTGGATGAGGAGCTGGGCATTGGACTCCGTGTACTCCACGAACACCAGCAGCAGCTTCAGCGCCGTTTTCACCACCAGGCGGTACTGAGGAGGCAGAGGGGCGCATTAAAGGGGTGGCGGATGAGGAGCTCACTGTTCCGCACCCGATTCACAGAAAGCAGAGCCAACAGCAGCTACCTCGGTCCTGGTGCGGACGGGAGAGGTCCGGTCCCAGCACACAATGCTCTGGGTGCCAGACAGGCCGCTGCGGGTCAGGATCAGGGCCACACTTTGGCCAGCAAGCTGTGCCGCACAGAGAACAAACTCCAAGGGCTGGTGCCGGCTGGAGCAGAGGCAGCCCCCAGACCGAACTAGCGCTTCTAGCCCTTGCTGTGTCTCTGTCCTTTGTTAGTCTCTAGGGTGCCACAAGGACTCCTCGTTCTTTTTGCTGATACAGACTAACACGGCTACTCCTCTGAAACCTGCCAGGCGGCTCTGCCAAGTGCCCTGAGGGAGGCCAGCCTTGTTCACAGCCCCCCTCTGCCTGCGGGTGGGCACATTTTGTCCCTGCAGCGTCAAACTCCACTCACAGCAGGAAATGGGGGCATCTCTACAGCTTCTGGTTCAAAGAGAAAGGCCCTAAAGGGACCCCCTTTACCAGGATCCTTTAGGTAGGTAGGAAACGACCAAGTGCCAGCGAGCCCTCCTGGGCACACTGTTCAAACACCCCGAGTCGGGTAATGGAAGTTACTGGCTGAAAGTGGAGGTTCTTCGAGACACGGGGTCCCTATCGGTATCCCACACGTGGGTACGTGAGCGCCACACGCCCGAGTCCGGAATGTCTTCAAAGCCATGGCCGCTGACCCACACTTGTGCAGTAATTCTGCTCGCGCGCCTGACCGCGGGTGCAAGAGGCAGGGCAGGTCAATGCTGCTCCGGGCAGATGCGAAGCAGAGGGGACTAGTGGGGAATACAGACAGGGACCACACTTCTCAAAGAAGCGCCAGTTACGTAAGTAACCACCACTACTACTTGGAGGGCTGGCCCCTAGGTGTATTGCACAAGCAGGGCTCAGACCAAAGGGTGCGAGGAAGCTGGCAGCCGAGGTGCTGCCGCCCCTGTGGCGGCCTCCGCTCTTGCTGACAGTTTGAGCACAGTGCGACGTGAAAGCACGGACAAAACTCCACGTCGCCGCCCTGCAGACGTCTGAGAAGGATGCCAGGGAGGCAGCTTGTGCCCACAAGGAGCGAGTTGTGATACGCCCATGAGGGGGAAGCTTTGCTGTTTTGTAGCATTCTAAGATGCCTCCTGAAAGTGACTTAGAAACCCTTTGTGAGGATACGGCTTGTCCCCACAACCTTTCTGCCATGGATAAATGGCATGTCCACAGTATCAAGCCGAAAACTGCCACCATTTAGCCAGGTAGCAGAGCCTAGTAGAATCCTTCCTGCTTTGGGTCAGGAGTGGAGACTGCAGGTAGGGGAGGAAGATATCCTCTGACGTTACAAAGGTCACCATAGGATCTGGAATCCAAGGAGTTCCAGTAGAAATGCCTGAAGGGCCCGGTTTCTCTGACACAGCCAGACAGTCTTTACATAGACGAGGTGGTACTGACAATGTCCCCTGGACCTGGGTCACAGAGGGGCCGCATAGCCTCCTCCATCAGGAGCTTTTTCAGTCGGAGCTCCAGTTCTGGGCAGGAAGGATTTACACACCCTGCACCTGGTAGAGACACGTGCCTCACCCAGACAGCACAGGCACCAGTGATGCTCGTCGCTGATGGAGAAGGAGCGAGGGCAGGAGATGCAGTTCCTGAATCCCGGGACTCAGGCCCTGCGGCGGTAAGAAGGAACTGGAGAGGCGCTGACCCGCACTGCCTCTTGTACCATCGGTTGGGAGCACGAGGCGAGTTGCTGCGCACGTGCGGGTCTACGGACACTGCTTTGAAGAAATGCCGGATTCGGGTGCATGGCGCATACGTGCCCACGTGTGGAACACACCTAGGGACCATCGCTCAGAGGAGGAATGCTCTGGAACACATGTGCACACAGCCACCACAGCGTGACGTCTGTAAGTATACAGATAATAAGCCCCCAAACATGGCCCAGGGCAGAGCATTGTTTAACCTGCCCTCAGCGAGCATGTGCAGAGCCCAGCTGGACGGGGAGCGAGGCACATGCCTGGCACTGGGGGTGAGCGAGCAGGCAGGTTACCTACGCGGAGAGGATTCAGAGCAGGGAGTGAAGGAGCACTCAGCAGCCCCACCCCCTAGCACGCTCCTCGTGGAAAGTGCAATGCCAGTGCACGGAAAGCCCTGTCCTTGACAGATCCCAGCTGCAATAAAGCAGCAGGGAGTGGAGGCTGGGAGCAGGCAGCAATGGCCCAGTGCAAAGGGGTGCGGCTGCGGCGGGGCGTGCTCGCTGTTTCACTCACCAAGCTCCCGCAGAGCGTGTAGAGCCACTGCACGGTCTCGTTGTGTGCGATCACGCCCAACATCCCGTCCACGAACAGCATGATCTGGCTCAGCGCTGCGAGGGAAAGAGCAGTGTGATGCATGGCTAGAAAGGGTTAAACAGCCTGCACAATAAATAACCCTCAAAAGACACATGGAGAGAGAATGTTTGTGTTTTTGTGTATTTACATAGGTATGAGCAGGGTCAACAACATAATCAACAGTCCCTGTCTATGCTGTAGTCTGATAATTCAGAGGTCAAAGGAACATCCTATCACTTAAATGAATTGTAAACATGGGATATCTCAGTATTCATCTCTCTTTGAAATGTACTGTGAATGGTGGAGGAACAAGCAAATGGCCTTATGTTAATGGCCTAAGTACCAGTGAGGGACCTTCTTCAAAGTCAGCCTAATGATCTTTTGTTCCCTGAGGAACTCCCAACTTGTCAAAAGACACAAAATTATATAAAAGATCCTTGGGTCCTGATTCTGTCATCTCAGATCTGCTTAGACTCCATCAGGGGAAGTTTGAGTCACAAGACTGAGGTCCCAGTTATGCTGGTACGCCCTGAATGTGGTATTTGGACATTGGACTATAACCTATTAACTGAATTCTACAGGAACTCTTTGTAACTACAAAGCTCACCATCTCTGCTGTGAATCTGCACCTCAATGAATTGAACTCGAGTCTGTATGTATAATGATCTTTTAACCATACTCTCTCTTTTCTGTTTTTTAATAAATTTTAGTTCAGTTAATAAGACTTGGCTGTAGCGTGTATTTGGGTAAGATCTGAAACATGCATTAACCTGGGAGGTAACGTGTCCGATCCTTTGGGATTGGTAGAACCTTTTCTATGATGAAATAAGATTTACAGAATTTTTCATCATATTTGACGTGGGTACCTGGATGGAGGCCTGAGGCTGGATCCCTTTAAGGGAACTGTGGTGTTTGGATTTCTGAGTAACCAGTGAGGTAATAAAGAAGCTGTTTGTGCTGGTTTGGTGAATCTAAGTATTGGAATATCCAGCAGCTTTTGGGGGGTTTGGCTGCCCCATTCTTTGCAGTTCACCCTAACTGAGTGACCACAGCTGGCCCCCACTAGGACCCCTGTCACAAGCAGTCAGAGCCAAGGCTCAGCAGAGCTCAGCACCCGCCTTGCCCCGCGGTGCAGGGGGCCGTCCTGCACAGCCCCTGGTCAGAGCCCGGCGCAGAGGCACTGCTCAGAGAGGGGCAGAGCCACCTCCCCCGAGCAGTCCTCCCCCTCCAGCTGGGACTCCCACACCCAGTATGTGTGTGTCTGGGCCACTGGGGGCTCAAGGCCCAAAATCTCTCCTCCCCCCCCAACCAGGGGCTCCAGAATGGCAGGCAAGTGGCTCTGGGCCCTGCCAGGGGGCAGGCCAGAGGGCCAGTCCCGTCACCAACCTCGCAGGATGTAGTTCTGGTAGTTCTGGTCGGCCTCGGCCCCCACTTTGATCAAGCATGTCAGCCCCTCCAAGTTCACGAACTCCGGCACCAGGTCTTTATCCTCCTGCAGCACAAACCAGAGATCCCACTGATCTGCCCGCAGGGGCCCCCACCCCAAAGTCATGGCTTCAGGGGGACACGAGGCCGGAACAGGCCCTAGCCGTAACCCACTAAGGCAGGGATGGGGCAGACAGGGCAAGACTGATAGGGAAGGAGTTGGGGGTCAGGAGAGCCCAAGAGCTGCCCATACCCCACAGCTAGAGGAGGTGTGGTCTGACAAGGGGCCAGTGCCAGCCGTGCCTGTGCTGTACCCGAGGGGGGGGGAGCCGGCTGGGGAGTGAAGGGACCAGTGCCGGCGGTGCCTGTGCTGTACCCGAGGGTGGGGGGAGAAGAGCCAGCTGGGGGTGAAGGGGCCAGTGCCGGCGGTGCCCGTGCTGTACCCGAGGGGGGGAGGCCGGCTGGGGGGGGGCGAAGGGGCCAGTGCCGGCAGTGCCTGTGCTATCCCGGGCGGGGGGGAAAGCCAGCTGGGGGGCGAAGGGGCCAGTGCCGGCGGTGCCTGTGCTGTACCCGAGGGGGGGAGCTGGCTGGGGGGGTGAAGGGGCCAGTGCCGGCAGTGCCTGTGCTGTACCTGGGGGGGGGAAGCCGGCTGGGGGGCTCACGGGGCAGTGCCGGCGGTGCCCGTGCTGTACCTGGGGGGGGGGGGGGAGAGCTGGCTAGAGGGTGAAGGAGCCAGTGCTGGCGGTGCCCGTGCTGTCCCTGGGGGGGGGAGCTGGCTGGAGGGCGAAGGAGCCAGTGCTGGCAGTGCCCGTGCTGTCCCTGGGGGGGGGGGGCCCGTGCTGTACCCGAGGGGGGGAGCCGGCTGGGGGTGAAGGGGCCAGTGCCGGCGGTGCCCGTGCTGTACCTGGGCGGGGGAGCAGGCTGGAGGGCGAAGGAGCCAGTGCCGGCGGTGCCCGTGCTGTCCCTGAGGGGGGAAGCCGGCTGGGGGCGAAGGGGCCAGTGCCGGCGGTGCCCGTGCTGTACCCGAGGGGGGGGATCCAGCTGGGGGTGAAGGGGCCAGTGCCGGTGGTGCCCGTGCTGTCCCTGGGGGGGGGGGGGGGGGGGAAGCCGGCTGGGGGCGAAGGGGCCAGTGCCGGCGGTGCCCATGCTGTACCTGGGGGGGGGAGCAGGCTGGAGGGCGAAGGAGCCTGTGCCGGCGATGCCCGTGCTGTCCTGGGGTGGGGGGGAGCCGGCTGGGGCTGAAGGGGCCAGTGCTGGCCCTGTGCTGTACCTAGGACCCTTTGTTTTCAGTTTTTATTTTATTTAATTTTTCTTAGGAATGTATCCGTGTTTACCATCACCACAACCCAAACAGGGGGAAAATCAGTCCAAAAAACAAAAACAAACAAACTCTCCATTTCTCTGGGTAAATATCAGGGGGTTATTTTGGTTGACGGAAAGACGGGAAAAAAGTATTCAGAAAATTAATGCTCTGAATTCCATTCATCAGTGTGGTTTGCTGCAGAACTAAAACAGAACTCAGAGCACAACACTGCCGCTTCTGAGTTTAGGAAAACAATCTCTCTAATCCCTAAATAAAACTTCTCATCTGAACAAACAGTTTACTGGTGTAGAATTTAAATAATTATAAGCTAATAGTTTTCATTTAGTAATTAGGCGACACCATTTGCAGCGCATACACTCAACTTCACCCTTTTCTCCTGTTTTTTTTTTTTATTTATTATTTTCGAATGCTCCCTTGTGTTCTGCAACGTATCCTGACAGATTTTTGTTTTCTTCCCATTTTCGTGTGTCAAATCTTTAAACCGTTATCTGCTAACAGCTTGAAATATGTACGTGGTGGGCGTGAGATTCAGCAGGACATTCAGATGCGCACGCACTTCAGAGTCTGCCTGTGTGCTTGTTTGTTTATTGTGCGTCTCTTCTAGACTAATACAGAGCTTCACTTCGCCAGGCAGCTTTGCACAGACCCACAGACTAATGTATTATCGTAATTACATTTCATAAGATGTGTTTGTATTTTCCTAATAAAGCAAGTTATTTTTTATATACCGTATTGTTCCGAGTATAGGCCGCTCCTGATTATAAGCCGCACCCTTAAAGTTTGGTGCTATTTTAAAAAAATTAAATTTTTAACTTTTTTTAACTTAAAGAAAATCTCAGCCGGGGCCGGGACTCAGAGGGCTCTGGGCTGTCTGCCGCGGCGGGGAGCCCAGAGCCCTTTCAATCCCAGCCGGGGCGGGGAATCAGAGCGCTCTGGGCTGCCCGCCGCGGCGGGGAGCCCAGTGCGCTTTCAATCCCAGCCGGGGCGGGGAATCAGAGCGCTCTGGGCTGCCCGCCGCGGCGGGGAGCCCAGAGCGCTTTCAATCCCAGCCGCGGCGGGGAATCAGAGGGCTCCGGGCTGCCCGCCGCGGCGGGAAGCCCAGAGCGCTTTAAATCCCAGCCGCGGCGGGGAATCAGAGGGCTCCGGGCTGCCCGCCGCAGCGGGGAGCCCAGAGCCCTTTAAATCCCAGCCGCGGCCGGGACTCAGAGGGCTCTAGGCTGCCCGCTGCGGCGGGGAGCCCAGAGCTCTTTAAATCTCCGCCGCGGCGGGGATTGAAAGTATTTTTATTGGTTTTTTTTTTGCAAGATCCCGCTTATAGGCCGCACCCCTAGTTTAAAGACTTAAATTAGGGGGGAAAAGTGCGGCCTATACTCGGGACAATACGGTATTTGAATGACACAAAAGTAGGGTGAAAATCAGAAAAAAAAAGAATAATACTTTTTGTAAAATGTGGGAATTTTCCTGTAAAAATCAATTTAAACTGAAAACGAAGGGGCTTAGCTATACCCTGGAGGGTGGGGAAGGACCATGCTGGCTGGCCTGTGCTGTACCCCATGGGAAAAGGAGGGGGAGCAGCAGGGGGGAAGGTAGCAGTGCTGGCAGTGCCTGTGCTGTGCTCTATGTGGGGGGGGAGCTGAGGGGGAAAGGGGGCAGTGCCGGCGGTGCCCTATGGGGGAGGGGGGCTGAGGGGAGAAGGGGCAGTGACTGGGCTGTGCCCTATGGTGGGGGGGAGCTGAGGGGGAAAGGGGCAGTGCCTGGGCTGTGCCCTATGGGGGAGGGGGGGGCTGAGGGGAAAGGGGCAGTGACTGGGCTGTGCCCTATGGGGGAGGGGGGCTGAGGGGGAAAGGGGCAGTGCCGGCGGTGCCCTATGTGTGGGGGGGAGCTGAGGGGGAAAGGGGCAGTGCCGGCTGTGCCCTATGGGGGAGGGGGGCTGAGGGGAAAGGGGGCAGTGCCGGCGGTGCCCTATGGGGGAGGGGGGCTGAGGGGGAAAGGGGCAGTGCCGGCTGTGCCCTATGGGGGAGGGGGGCTGAGGGGAAAGGGGGCAGTGCCGGCGGTGCCTGGGCTGTACCCCACTGGTTACTGCTGGGTGAGAAGCCGTGGGACAGCGGGTGCTGCAGAGATTGAGAGGTGGGGCTCAAGGCACCAGCCCAAATCTGCAGCCCCCCGTGGGGCAGGGGCTGGGTTAACAAACCCATACTCCCTCTTCTGGCTTTGGGCCAGAGCCCCCGCTCCCCTGGCGCTGAGCCCTGCAGCTCCCTCAGTGCGGAACTGGGGGCAGCGGGAATCGGGCATGGGGGGGAAGGCAGGATACACGGGAGCTGGGCTGATGGGATCCCCCAGCATTACTTATCGCCACAGGCTCCCCATGACCAGCTGCCCCCCGGGAGCCCTGCACAGCACATGGCCCTGGGCACAGGCCCTGAGGTCACTGGGCTGTGGGGCGAGTCAGGGCCCACAGAGGGGCTGGGGGAACGTACCTGAAAGAGCTGCTTGAGGGAGAAGAGGGAGCGCCTCAGCTCCGGCCCCTGGGAGTTGTACAGCTTCTCTGCAAGGGAAGGAGACACGGCCGCTGCATTAGGGGGGTGGGGGACATGGACCCTGGAGCACCCCCCAGCAATGGGGAAAGCCACGAACCCTCCCCGCTGCCTGGGCTGTGCCCTATGGGGGAGGGGGGCTGAGAGGGAAAGGGGCAGTGCCAGCGGTGCCCTATGGGGGAGGGGGGCTGAGAGGGGAAAGGGGCAGTGCTGGCGGTGCAGAGGGGGCAGAGCGCACGCTGGCCAGGCCCCACACTCAGTGCCAGGGCTCAGCTGGGCTCTCTCCCTTTGCAGAGGGGACAGAGGGGGGCTGGTGCCACAGACGTGACTTTCACCTGGGGGCAGGGATCGAAGCTGGGGATACCCCCCTCCCCTGGAAGGAAAGGGTGTGACAGACAGGCTGGGGCGCTGTGCCTGCCAGGCTGGCTGCCCATACTGATGTGCGGGCCAGTGGCCGCTGCGCTTGGGACTGAACCACCCAGGGCCCGAGGGGCGCCCGTGCCGGAATGAGGCTTCGAGGGCTCCAGCTGGCAGGCTGCCCGGCGCTGCCCGGCTCTGCCCAGCAGGACAGCCCTGCTTCCTGGCCTAGCCCTGCGCCTGCCACCTACCGCAATGGCCGGTTCGGCCCATTTGCCCCCCAGTACAGGGGGACGCTCCTCAGCTGACTCCCAAGGGGTCCCAGACACCCATCTCCTCCCCTCGGAGTGGTGGCAGGAGAAGCCCGCCCGCTGGGACTCCGGGCTGCTGCAGCACAGAGGAGGTGAGGAGGGGTTGGGGCGAGGTTCCTTGGCCTCCCCGTGCTGAGGTCTGCGTGCTGAGGTAACCCCTCATCTTGCGGCCCAGCGGGTTTGTGCTCAGCCTGAACGCTAGGCAGCACCGTGCGCTCCGGGAGGGGTTAGCGCAGAGCTCAAGAACCGTCAAGCAACTGAGCTGGGGCCGGCTTGGAACCAGTTCCCGCCAGGGGAGGCTCCGGATCCCATTCTCTGCCCCACAGCGCTAGGCCTGTGTCCCGCTTCCTGAGCCGGTCAGTTCCCCACGCCCCAGTAAGAGAGGTGCTCTGCTCTCTGCAGGCTGCAGCCCTCGGGAGTCAGGGTGGCACCTGCCATGCTAGAACCCCTGCAGAGTGACACACACTCAGGCCAAGCACCACCACGAGACCACCCACCCTGCTCCTGGGGGCAGCCAGACACGGACGGGATGCCAGCCCGGGGCACAGTTAGACACCATACGTAGGAAATGACCCAATTGTGAAACCAGGGCTAACAAACACTTCCAGCTGCAGCGGATGCTTTGAGGAGACGGATGCAGACACCGCACTCCTGCTGGGGAGCCTGACTGCGCCCCCAGACAGCTTACAGCGTGGCTTGCATGGACAGCGCCCTGCACCCCCCAGCTGAGAGGGTGTGCAAGGAGAAGCTACGCTGTGCTCTTGCCCTGGCAACAACAGCGAGAAAGCGTCCGACATCAGAACCACCTAAGAACTGAATTGTCCCCATAAGCTCCAGAGCCACCACCTCCCCACCCCCCGAGCCCAGCGTTCCCTGTACCTACTCCCTGAGCTCCAGACCCACAGACTGCACCCTGGTACACCTGCTGTTTAATTTGACCTTACTACTGATCACTTCGTTTGAGCCTCTTTTTAAAATTTATTTCTATCAAAAACCTAAGCTGTGAGCAGCTTTTCCATTAAACGTTTTCCAAAAAGCAGTAATTACCCTGACAGATAAATAACTTCAAAGGTACGGTTCAAAGTTCTAAAAGCGATACTTAAGCCGTTTACAACATTTTTTAAACAACTTAATGATTATAATCTTTAGAAACATCTGCACCTTTAAGGCAAAATTGTGGTGCAATTTGTTTTGACGTTCCGTGGGATATACACGACAGCAGTTTGTCATACACAGAATTGCAGCAACGTAAAGCAAGTTTGTTTTTTTTTAATAAAGGCTTTAATACTTAAATTTAAGTGAGGGATAGAAAGAGATTTGATGTCTTTTATAACAGGGGTTGAAGTATATTTTTAACATGCTTTAAAGCAAGATTTGTTATATTCTTTTAGTGGTAAAAATTGTGTCTGAGTTCCGTTTATATAGACAATATGCCAGGGGCGGCCAAACTTACTGACCGCCTGAGCCGCATGTGTCAACCTTCAAAAGTTCAAGAGCTGGGGCACGCCTGCCGGGGCTTGGGACTTCAGCCCCATGGGAGGTGCCAGCCAGGGCTCAGGCAGAAGCCGGAGGCAACATGTGGCGGAGGGGTCACGTGCCTCCCCCCCCGATTTTTGCCAAGGTTTGCTGGTCCTACTTGGTGATGTGGTGTCACGAGGCCTCCTTGCTTTTGCTGCTGCCTCTCCCCATGGAGCTAAAGCAGCAGCCCCGCTCTGCAGCCTTGGGGGGCGTTGACTCAAGCTGTTGGGGGACCCAAACCTTTCAATTGTACCCCCCACTCTCAGCAGGCACCAGTTGTCTCTGGCAGAAGCCCCTAACCCCACCACCCAGCTGCAGGGCAGAACAATAGTCCCACGCAGGGCTCTAAGCCAGAGTGCACGATCCTTCCCCCAGCAGCAAGCTGCACTTGAGCTCTGAATCTGCCCCGTAGGGGTGCACATACTCCCCCCCCCTCCCTTGGCTCCCAACCCGGGACCTGCAGGGCGCTAGGACAAGAGCTCCCTCCCTGCATTCTCAACTGCTGCTTTCAGCTCGGAGTAAGCGTGGAAAAGCCTCCTGGGCTGAAAGGCCCCTGCTCAGTCTCAGTCCTGAGCTGAGTTTGCTCCGTTTGCGAAGCTCCTGGAGCCCCTGGCTGCAGGCAGGCCCTGCTGTGTCTCCTCCCCTGTGCACTAAGAGGAGCCCGTGGCCCCCGGGACCTGCTGTCAGCCTTGGGGTCTGGGGGAAGCAGACACAAGGGCTGGCAGCCAGGGAGCAGCTACAGCCCGGCAATGGCGGGTTATCTGGAACTTGCCAATTTCCTGTTTTCTTTTTGCATAACAATGCTATAAATATCTCCCCTGGCTTCCTACGCAGAGGAGAAACAGGAACTCTGATGAGACCCATGGCCTCTTGCTCTCCCCTGGCCCGCAGCCGGGCTGGCTCCCCCCCCCAGCAGTCCGAGAGGGCGGGCTCTTTCCATCCAGGTGGAAGGTGACACTCCTAGGACACAATGGCAGAATCCCAGGGGACAGCCCATCAGGGCTTAGTGTCTCAGACCGTGCCAGGGGCCAAGCTGCCCAGCACAGCAGCACTAGCACTTTGCCAGCACAGTCTCTGCTGGGCACCCACTCCCGCGGACAGAAGGCACTGCAGAAAATCAAGCACGTCTGCTCTCAACACAGAGAGTCCATGTCATGGTTGCAGGACACAGATGGACAGTGCAGACACCTAAAGCCAGGCAGCACAGGATCCACCACATCACGTCAGACACTGCTCCGTCTGGTCTGCTATACCACCTCCCAGAGCAATCAGCGACTCATGCAGCCGAGAAAGGTGAAAACCTCTCCTGCCGCACCTGGCAAGCTG
Organism: Mauremys mutica; assembly: GCF_020497125.1. Taxonomy (NCBI): domain Eukaryota; kingdom Metazoa; phylum Chordata; order Testudines; family Geoemydidae; genus Mauremys; species Mauremys mutica. The sequence continues at coordinate 7,537,441 of NC_059085.1, forward strand.
TACAATTCTGTACATGCGGCAGATTCCTTCCTGACCCTTGGCACAATCAGCTCATGTCCTGCAGCATGAGATCTGATTGCCCCTCTTAGCTCCCAGAGTGATGGATCAGCGGCACAAGGCTCAATGTCTTATGGAGATCAGAGCACAGGAACAGCAGTTAAGGTAATAAAGGTAATAATTGGAGATATACCTATCTCCTAGAACTGGAAGGGACCTTGAAAGGTCATCGAGTCCAGCCCCCTGCCTTCACTAGCAGGACCAATTTTTGCCCCAGATCCCTAAGTGGACCCCTCAAGGATTGACCTCACACCCCTGGGTTTAGCAGGCCAATGCTCAAACCACTGAGCTATCCTTCCCCCCATGCAGATCTGCATGCCCTATGGCGCGAGTCCCTGGACAATCCTTCCTATGCTCCAAGAGGAAGGTGCACTCCCCTTCACCCACCTCTTCTGGAGTCCCTGCAAGAGAGTGCCCCTGGATAGCCCTTCCCGAGCAAGAGCCCTCAGATTCTTACACCCACCCAAGAGGCGGCTTTCCTGCCCCTGGCCCCTTCTCCCTCTGAGACCTGCTGCTGTCATTACACAGCTGAGAGACAAACTAGGGACGTAGGTGAAATGTCTCCTCCCTGCAGTCAGTCAGTGTGGGAGGAACACTGGACACACTGGAGGTTGGGCCAGATGATGGCAGACAGGTATGTCCAAGGTAACATGCATTGGCAGAAAGCATCTACCTCCCCCCTGCACCACACCCAGGGCCACCCTTAGGCATACAAGGCTGGGTAGGGCACCCAAAAATTTGGGGCACCCCTGGGTCTTAGTGTCCACCCTCCTGTCTTTTCCTATCCCTGTTCTGACCCTTCATAGAATCATAGACTATCAGGGTCGGAAGGGACCTCAAGAGGTATCTAGTCCCACCCCCTGCTCAAAGCAGGCCCAATCCCCAGACAGATTTTTACCCCAGTTCCCTAAGTGGCCCCCTCAAGGATTGAACTCACAACCCTGGGTTTAGCAGGACAATGCCCAAGCCACTGAGCTATCCCTCCCCCCCTTCCTATAGGCTCCCACCACAGCTGGCTGCTGCAGCCTCCCTAGTCTTCCTCCAGAGGGGACCTAGTACTTAAAAGTGAAAAAGCCTCCATCCAGCCTGCCAGACCTATTAGCACAACATTGAAACTGTTGAGAGAGCCATTCAAGGGGTAATGGAGCCATAACAGGTTTCAGAGTAGCAGCCGTGTTAGTCTGTATCCACAAAAAAAAACAGGAGTACTTGTGGCACCTTAAAGACTAACAAATTTATTTAAGCATGAGCTTTCGTGAGCTACAGCTCACTTCTTCGGATGCATAGAATGGAACACACAGACAGGGGATATTTATACATACAGAGAACATGAAAAGGTGGAAGTATGCATACCAACAGGCAGAGTCTAATCAATTGAGATGAGTTATCGTTAGCAGGAGGAAAAAAACTTTTTGAAGTGATAATTAAGATGGCCCATAGAAGGTGTGAGGAGAACTTAACATAGGGAAATAGATTCAATTGGTGTAATGACCCAACCATTCCCAGTCTTTGTTTAACCCACAGTTAATAGTATCTAGTTTGCATATTAATTCAAGTTCAGCACTTTCTTTTTGGAGTCTGTTTTTGAAGTTTTTTTGTTGCAAAATTGCCACCTTCAAGTCTGTCACTGAGTGGTTAGAGAGGTTGAAGTGTTCTCCCACTGGTTTTTTAATGTTATGATTCCTGATGTCAGATTTGTGTCCATTTATTCTTTTGCGTAGGGACTGTCCGGTTTGGCCAATGTACATGGCAGAGGCATTTGCCAACCCCCAGGTACAGACTGCCTGAATTTACTGACAAACAGCTGTGCATCATTGTCATGTTTACTCAGAACATGTTAATCTACAGGACCTTAGTTTAAAATTTGTTTTAAAAATATTTCATCAGTGTGTTAGTGAAGATGATAAAATCACATCTCTAAAAAACCCTTGCACAGATTTTTAGATGCACAATCTGAATATTTATCTTTAGCCTTGAATGCTTGGATCTTCAGACATATCGTTTTTAAAATAAATCCTTCAAAAGACCCCCCCTTACCTAAAATACACATGCGAGCCTGGGCTGCACCGGGCATAGGGGCACCAATTTAATAATACTGCAGAGGGCCCCATAAATCCTAAGGACGGTCCTGACCACACCCTGGATGGGCTCAACTTGCAGGGGCCTTACAGGGGAGCAGCACTGCCCTGGGGCACAGGAGGAGTTCAAACAGCACAGGGGGAGCAACAAAGGGGACCAGAAAACAGCCCAAAGCTGTTGACACTGAGAAACAGCCTCACCCCCTGTGCTCTGTAGACCCAGGCCTGCTTCCCTCACACACCCAGCAGAGCGTGAGAGGGGTTAGAGAGCTGGACGGGGTTTACATACAACATCTTGAAGCCGCAACTGCTAAACTGCTAGGCCTGTCGGGCTTGACATGAGTGGAGTCAGAGGGGACTGACCGAGAGGTTCTGCAGGGCCAGTGTCCACAGTGTCCCCCCCATCCCCCACCTATCTCCTGCAGGCCAGGAGCTAATAGAAATGCTGCATTCCCCAGCAGCCTGAGGAGGTGAGGGCCATGCCGTGCCTGCTGATCTAATGGAAAATTTGGAAGCAAGGCAGATGCCAGGGACAATGGTCTGGGGACCCCGAGAAGACAGTCAGGTCATGCTGCTGACCAAGCTGGCAAAATAAAAGTTAACCAAATTTCGGCCACCCCGCCCCACTAATCCAAGAGTTCGCATGTTCTCTCGCCAGGCCCCCTGGGTTAGAGCTGTGGGCAAATCTCATCTCTGCAGGAACGTGAAGGAGGCACTTGGCGTTCAGACACATCCTTCCGCATGCGTCAGGGACAGGAAAAACTAACGCGACTTCCTGTGCCGGCAGCGCCAAGCCTGCTGCAGACACCACGCAAATAACCATTGCTAGCAGCAACCAGAGAAGGCCTATTCAATGGTGTCTCCCCTAGAGCCCGTCTGGTAGGTCTGGGAGAGAGTTTGCGTTTCACAGGCGTCCCCCAAAGAGCAACAAACACGCCACGATATATCCAGGTAAATAAGGTTTCATCAGCAATCTGATTACAGCAGAAGTGCTGCAAAGGCAAGACAGGAAGAGGGCAAGAGTGTGTGACTGAATCACAGTCAGAAAGGAGTTTAGGAGCCCTGCAGCAGCCATGCACAGTCTGCCTGCAGGCAGGCTCCAGCAGTCAGCCCCCCAGCAAGTCTGCGTGCAAAGACGGCAGCCAGCCTAGCTTTTGCTCTGTAAGCAGCCTGACACACCTGGGTCACAAGTCCAGTTTCCAGCTGAAGACAGGAAGATCCTGATGCCCTGACCCTGAAGGTTCTTCTGCAAACAATGGCTGGAGGGAGCAAGGGTCCTAGCTAATGCTCCTCTCCCACTGACCACAAGGATGCCTGCACCAGAGCAGTGCAGCTCACGTGTTTAGTTTGGCCAAGATGAACGTGTCTGCCCGGCGCAGACTGGAATCCTGCACTTGATCGCTGTCAGAGCAGACTTGTGAATGCTGCCGTTTCAATGCACCCATGACATGGTGTCGGGCTGATGTCCTGCAGTATAGTGTATGCAGCTGGGGGTTTTATAGCTGTACTCATAGAATCACAGAAGATTGGGGTTGGAAGAGACCTCAGGAGGTCATCTAGTCCCACCCCCTGCTCAAAGCAGGGCCAATCCCCAACTAAATCATCCCAGCCAGGGCTTGGTCAAGCTGGGCCTTAAACACCTCTAAGGAAGGAGATTCCACCACCTCCCTAGATAACCCATTCCAGTGCTTCACCACCCTCCTAGTGAAATAGGGTTTCCTAATAGCCAACCTAGACCTCCCCCACTGCAACTTGAGACCATTGCTCCTTGTTCTCTCATCTGCCACCACAGAGAACAGCCGAGCTCCGTCCTCTTGGGAACCCCCTTTCAGGTAGCTGAAAGCAGCTATCAAATCCCCCCTCACTCTTCTCTTCTGCAGACTAAACAATCCCAGTTCCCTCAGCCTCTCCTCATAAGTCATGTGCCCCAGCCCCCTAATCATTTTTGTTGCCCTCCGCTGGACTCTCTCCAATTTGTCCACATCCTTTCTGTAGTGTGGGGCCCAAAACTGGACACAGTACTCCAGATGAGGCCTCACCAGTGCCGAATAGAGAGGAATAATCACTTCCCTCAATCTGCTGGCAATGCTCCTACTAATACGGCCCAATATGCCATTGGCCTTCTTGGCAACGAGGGCTCACTGCTGACTCATATCCAGCTTCTCGTCCACTGTAATCCCCAGGTCCTTTTCTGCAGAACTGCTGCTTAGCCAGTTGGTCCGCAGCCTGTAGTGGTGCATGGGATTCTTCCTTCCTAAGTGCTTGCTGAACCTCAGATTTCTTTAGCCCAATCCTCCAATTTGTCTAGGTCACTCTGGACCCTATCCCTACCCTCCAGCATATCTACCTCTCCCCACAGCTTAGTGTCATCTGCAAAGTTGCTGAGGGTGCAATCCATCCCCTCATCCAGATCGTTGATAAAGGCGTTGAACAAAACCAGTCCCAGGACCGACCCCTGGGGCACTCTGCTTGATACCAGCAGCCAACTAGACATCGAGCCGTTGATCGCTACCTGTTGAGCACGACGACCTAGCCAGCTTTCTATCCACCTTATAGTCCAATCATCCAATACATATTTTTTTAACTTGCTGGCAAGTTTCTGCTGGTTTAGTGTTTGGTTTAGGGTTAGTATCTACTGCTGGTTTCCTCTTGATTCCTGCTGTCTGACAGGCAGTTATTAAAGCACAATCCAGCTGATCTCTACTGCATCCTGAGGTGGCTCAGTCAGAAGCTCTAACAAGGCAAGCAGCAGCCTTCCGAGAAGATTTCAAGAATGCTGATTAGGACTTTTGGTTAACTTGCAGTTCAGGTGACCTTTGCCCCCTCCAGCTGCTGGAATGTCTGAGCACCAGAGATACACAGCAGAGCAGACCCTAACCCGGCGAGAGCCTGGGAGGCCCCAGCAGACAGCAGAGCCCTGACCTCAGCCGCTCTGCAGGGAAAGGATTGCAGAATTAGCGGACACTGCACTGAAGCCCAGTCCCTAGGAGACTTGCAGGCACACGGGAAGGGAAAGGGTAGACACTACAGGCACAAAGACAGAGGGGGATGCTCCACCTTCCCAGGCCTGGGCCCACCGTCCAGGTAAAGACTCCTCAGGGGAAGTGAAAGCGCCTCCAGGGTATGTGCAACCCCACTCAACCCTTCTGGGATCTACCAATGGATTGGGAACCACCGTTTGGGAAAGGCTGGTCTAGGCTGACAGAGCTCCTCAGTAACCTACTCAGCGGTTATCACCTGGGCTCCTACTGCACAGAACTGCAAGTCTTCTCAGTGCGGGCCTACCTCCCCCCACCCCCACAGTGCATCCCGGGGCAGCTGCCGCAGCTGGCCACGTGGAAGAGCGATGCAAGGAAAGGACTGACTGCATTTTAGTAGCTGGACCCATGCAGAGTGAGCAGCACCCCCCACATCAGCTCCCCGTGGGCTGCTGGCAGGGGGGCCCCAGGCTGCAGCAAAGGGGCGGCCGCTCTAGATCTCGTTAATACAGCACCCCTGTGCAATACTCGTGCTCCCCCCACCAAGCTCAGGAACGGGGAGACACCCAGTGCCGAGGAGCCATGCTGGTTCCCAGCACTGGGTGCCTGACCCTCCGTCAGGGTTCTTGGCCACGAGAGACAGTTGTTTGTACTTCCCAAGTCTATATTTAGAGCGTGCCTAAGCGACCCAGAATATTTGTAGCATGCAGCATGTTTTCAGGATCACAGGCAAAAATACTGTTGTACTTGGGCTCTTCGTGCCGAAAACAATTAACCCCTTCAGCCCCAAGAGCCACGTGAGGAACAAGGACCCAAGTCAGAGTTTAAGGCCAGGTCTTCCAGCCTGATCCCCTACATAGCACAGCCCACCAGCACCCACACACGGAACCCGGCAACCCAAATATCACAGCCCACAGGAGAGCAGGTTATTACGTGCCACATGGAGAGAACAGGAAGAACCTAGGTGCCCGAGACCCCTGCCATGGCATGAGATATCCCAGATGATCCTGGCAAGTGACCCACACCACACGCTGCAGGGGAAGGTGAAACCTCCCCAGGTCACTGCCAGCCTGACCCAAATTCCTTTCCGACCTCCCACGTGATAGCAACCAGCTAGATGCTGAGCATGTGAGCAGGAACCAGTCAGCCAAGCACCTGAGAGAGAATGTTCCGTGCCACCTCAGAGCCTGCCCCCATCCTCGCCCAGCTGCTCATCTCCAGCTGTGGCAGTGACAGGGGCTGGGAAAACCCAGCCATGGCAGACAGAGACATGAAGCCGGAGAGAACATTGGAGCTCAGAGGATCATGGGAAAGGGAGCCAGGAGCCAGCCCCCAGGAGCACTCAGCAATTAACCCACGGGCCAGATTAGCCAGACCCCACACAGCCCTGTGTCACAGTGCTCCTGGCTCGAGCGGCCTTGGGCAGGTTAAGGGCAAAGGCTCTGAGGAATACAGAAGGGGCCCTTGGCTATCAGGGACTCACCGAGGATGGCATGGACTCGGACAGAGAGCTGCGTGCGCAGGATCAGAGTTGGCCGCCTCCCTTTGCTGGAACGAGAGGAATGCAGGTAAGTCACCGCGAATGTCACCAATAACCTCACTGGCGGGCAGCCAGGGCCTGCTCACAGCACCGCCACTGGGAACCTGCAAGTCAGCAAGGCCCAGACCCATGCTGACCAATGGGCACCAGCCTGCCTCCACGTTCAGCCCCAGAGCCAGAGCTCCAGCCCTAGCACCTCTGCTCCCCTAATGATCTGCCGGCCACCTCCCCCGCAGAATAGCTCCCCGCCCCACCATGCCCCACTTCCATAGGTTACTGACAGCAGCAGCACCCGGCTATTGCTGGAGCCTGCCAGATCATCACAACCACCCTCAGGAAACCAAATCTATGCAGTTACACACACTGGAGGGGAGGGGCAGCTCTTTGGTGCACTGTCCTGGGGCCTCCACGCACCTCTGCCAGCGTACTTCTGTCCTGATCTGTGGTCGCTCCTGCTTCCCAGGCCTGATCTCTCCCCACAGCTCTGCTGAGGAACCTCAAGTCCAAGGTCCCTCACTCCCCAGAGACTGCCCTAGAGTTTGACCCAAACTGGCCTGTCACCAGGCTCTCGGCCCAGGGGCTCAGTTTAACATCCAGGAAGTAGCTGGCAAAGGAGTGAATCCCCCAAGTGACTCTACCAGCCCCAGCCTCAATTCCAGGCATTCATGCTCATGCCCTCATCGGTCTGCTCCATCCTGCTGAGCAGGCAGAAGAGCAGCATGCATCAGTCTCACTCCAGGTGTTTTATAGGAGTGGAACACATGGGGGCATCTGGAGAAGGCAAAGGTGGGTGAAGCAGGGTCATGTCATCTGGCTGGGCAGTCTCCTGAGTGGAGACGGTGACTCACGTCCCACTCACTTGGCTCAGACAGGTATATCTGCGACTCCAGCAACTTACCTGATCTCCTCGTAGAATCCTTCCAGCTCATCCTTCTGCTCCAGCAGGGACAGATCAAGATCCAGGTACTGTCCAGATGGTGAGACCTGCAGCGTACAGTCCGCCAGCTGCAAACACAAGGACCCCCCAGAGATCAGTGATGGTGCTTGCTAATGGGAGGGAGGAATGCATAGCGTGGTTGTGGGGAGAGCAGGGTCAGTTTTAGGCACCCCAATAACTATACTGCCATTGCAGCAAAGAGTCCTGTGGTACCTTATAGACTAACAGACGTATTGGAGCATGAGCTTTTGTAGGTGAATACCCACTTCGTCGGATGCATGTGCATATTCACCCATGAAAGCTCATGCTCCAATACGTTTGTTAGTCTATAAGGTGCCACAGGACTCTTTGCTGCTTTTACAGATCCAGACTAACACGGCTCCCCCTCTGATACTATACTCCCACTGTACACTTGTACAGGACAAATAGCCAGTCAGCAGCAGGGCTGGGAGTAGAACCCAGGAGTCCTGACTCCCAGACCTCCTGCCCCCACCTCTCAACCATGCGACTCCCTAGCCATTCCCTCATGCTCAGCTGCTGCCATCCCCTTTTGTGGGGCGCTAGCACAGCCACGCAGCACCTTGGGAACGGCTCGCTGAGGATTTAACTGAGGCACTTTAGTTCAGCTCTGGGGGCCAGAGTGTAAGTCACCCACAAGTCCAGAAACTCCTTTCCATGTCCCCTCAGCAGCAGCGTTCTGTCCCGTCCCATCCCCGGGCTCGGGGGTTGGGGTTTCACAGGCCACTTCTCCACATTCCTGTCTTCTCTTCCCCTCACCAGGTTCAGAGATTCCAAAGCCAGAAGGGACCATTGAGACCATCTTGTTTGACCCCTTGTATGCACATGCCAGAGACCTGCACCGAAACCATTCCTCAAGCAGATCCTTTAGAAAAACAGCCAGTCCTGATTTAAAAATGGTCAGTGATTGGTAAATTGTTCCAATAGTTAATTGCCCTCATGCTTAAAACTTACGCCTTATTTCAGTCTGAATTTGTCTAGATTCAGCACCCAGCTATCAGATCGAGTTAGACCTTCCTCTGCTAGACTGAGGAGCCCATTATTAACTATTTGTTCCCCATGTAGAAACTCAGACTGGGATCAAGTCACCCCTTATCCTTCTCTTTGTTAAGCTACATAGATAGAGCTCCTTGAGTCTACCACGATAAGGCAGGTTTTCTAATCTTTTAATCATTCTTGGGGCTCTTCCTTGAACCCCCTTCAATTTATCAACATGTGTCTTGAATTATGGACCCCAGAACTTGTCACAGGAGTCCAGCAGTGGTGGGACCAGCACCAAATACAGAGGTAAAATAACCTCTCTACTCCTACTCACCATTCTTATGCATCCCAGGATCACATCACCTCTTTTGATCACAGCATCCCACTGGGAGCTCAGGTTCAGCTGATTATCCATCCTCCCCCGAATCTATTTCAGAGTCACTGCTTCCATTGCTAGATCACGGTCCCGTGGGTGAAATGCACTGGTACCCTCATCTCTGCAGCGCTTGAGCACGGACCTACAGAGCCCACTGACTGAGCTGACAGCAGGTGAGGAAAGAGGCCCAAAAAGGAATCCCCAAGGAGAGGGGGCGGGGAATAAAGACAACCTATAGAGGGGAGCAGTGGGGCAGGGAGAATTCATCAGTGGGGGTGAGGTGAGAGGAGAGGACTCCGTACCAGCACCTAAAGTAGCGACTAGGTGAACATAAGAACGGCCGTACCGGGTCAGACCAAAGGTCCATCTAGCCCAGTATCTGTCTACCGACAGTGGCCTAGCAAGTATCAGATGGGGAGCCGTGTTAGTCTGGATCTGTAAAAAGCGACAGAGTCCTGTGGCACCTTGTAGACTAACAGACGTATTGGAGCATGAGCTTTCGTGGGTGAATACCCATTTCATCAGGTACTAGCAGTTCTCCCCCACCATCCCTCCAACACACACCCTAGAGATGCAGCCAGCTGCAACCGGGAGTCATGGCAGAGGGACACGTGCACACACCCTCGGTACGCACAGGCACTGGTGACTCACCCACCACCATGATCCTGACAAAGCCTGCACGCTGACTCATCGCTGCCTGGCTGCTTCCTGCCAGTCATGAAAACCACAGCCTCCAGGCTGTGCAGCATTCACATCCCAAAATAAAAGGGGTCCAAGCAGGGGAGCACAACCTCAACGGGTTCAGCCATTCCTGAGTCACAATGCAACCACTCCAGGGGATCGGCCACGTGGCCCTGGCCTCAAGCCAGGTCGGCTCTGCCTGCCATCTCTGCGGTGGACAGAGGTAAGATCCCTCCCTCTCTCCTACAAGAGAGGATGCTCCCTTCCAGCAGGGTGATGGGGAGAGTGCCAAGCAAGGACTGGCAATCTCAGCCCTGTGGAGGAAAGTCAGAAAAGCGACCGTAAGGAGGCTCCCTTACTGAACAGCGTGAGGGGAAAGGGCAGCTCCTGGCCAGTTCAGCCTAGAATTAGAGTCGCTTGCCCAAACACTGCCGCTTCCTCTGACTCCCACAGCCCACCTCACTCAGACACGCAGCTGGAATCATCTTCACCCTCGGTCCAGCTTCTTCTCTCACTCTGGTGCTCTGAATTCTGTACCGGAATGTGTGACAGGAACTCTTGCACTGGGGCCAGGGATTGTCACAGAGACCCTCGCTGGGGAGGCAAAGCGTCCCCCAGGCAAAGGGGAGTGTTCAACCCCAGCACTCCACATTGTGACAGACAAGGCACTTCCTTCAGGGATACTGTCAGGAGACCGAGGGGAAGTAGGAGGTAGAACAACTGGGATCTGGCTCCGGCGCACACAGGTAGGCTTGGCAGCATTCGATTTCAACCAGTAACCGGCGGCAAACATCCATTTCAGCTGACACACCAAAATCAATCCATGGGTAACAGGGGAACCAGCAGGGATTGGGTGTCAGATGGAATCCCGGCTCTTTTCGGACAGGAAATCCCCTATCACAGCTCCTTCTCGTGGTCTGGAAGGTTCACTCTGCATTGACATCAGGGAGCAGACTCTCTGCAAGCCCGGCCCCACGTGCTGCAAATCAAGCTACACGCCCTCGCGCTTGGCCTTTGGAAGGCAGGGCTTTACTGGCCTTGGTATCTTGCTAGGCCAAGTCACAAGCCAACAGTGTCATCACTATGAGAAGGACCTGCCAACCGAGTTCACTGGTGCCGCTAAAAAAGCAGACAGTTTTAATACATCTTTTCTAGCCAGTAGTACACAGGAATGAGTTAGGTCTCTCTTCAAATGCTCCGAGAGCCCTCCAGCGGTGCTCTGTGTGGTGGGCAGCACACACCACCAGAACCTAGCCAGAGCAACTCTCAGGCTACGTCTACACTTACCACTTAAAGCACAAAAAGTCTCTTTTTTGCACTAAAACCGTGGGAGCGCCTACACTTGTTAATGACTTTTTGCGGTGAAACTTCTGAGGTTCAAGAAGAAAACCACCTTCACAAGAGGCTTACAGTCCTTTCTGCTGTTTTTTTTGCGCTGTTGTGAAAGCGAAGACACGTTCTACCAGCATAAACACCTTCTGGCCTCCAAAGGATATCCCACAGTTCCAAAAGTGACCACTCTGCCCAGCATCTCCGCTGCTCTGACGCCAAGTAAACAGACGTCCGCCCCTTCCCCTGTAATTTTAAACTCCCTTTCCCTTTGCTTGTAGATGTGGCAGGGAAAGCAGCCGGACAGCAGGGGTTTAAAAAAAAAAAGCCACGAAAGAAACAAGGAAGTAATGGGGCTGCTGGGACATGAAGCAGGGCAATATGGGGCACTGAGCAGGGACCCCCACCTTCCCACACCACCTATCGAGAGAGCTGCACTGTGGGATAGCTGCCCTACAGCGCTGCTCTCATCCGCGATGGAAGTGCTGGTAGTGTAAACACTCTCTGGTGCCTGAGGAACTGAGTGAGGACACAAACCAGCGCTTTACATTCACCGGTGGAACTTACAGCGCAAAAACTCCGTCAGTGTAGACATACCCTAAGTATAGCGCTAGGCCTGGCACGTTTGCTCCAAATGCTATTTTGGGACGCAGTCACGCTCACCTTCTGCCTTCCTATTGGCAGTGTGGCAAAAAGAGCAAAGGTGGGTGCACAACTGGTTGAAAGACCTCACCCAAAGAGTAGTTAGCAATGGTTCACTGTCAAACCAGGAGGATCTATCTAGTGGGGTCCTGCAGGGGTACATCCAGGGTGCAGTACTAGTCAATATTTTCATTTATGACTTGGATAATGGAGTGGAGAGTGTGCTTATAAAATCTGCAGATGGCACCGAGCTGGGAAAGGCTGCTTGCACTTTGGAGGACAGGATCGGAAATCAAAATGACCCTGACAAATGGGAGAATTGGTCTGAATTCTACAAGATGAAAGTCAACAAAGACAAGTACAAAGTACTACACTTAGGAAGGAAAAATAGAATGGGGAATAACTAACTCGGTGATAGTACTGCTTAAAGGATTCAAGGGTCACAGTTAAGGCTAAGTTTTTAGCATAGATATTTTTTAGTAAAAGTCATGCACAAGTCATGGGCAATAAACAAAAATTCACGGAAGCCCGTGACCTGTCCCTGACTTTCACTAAAAATATCCCTAGCAAAAAGGGTAGGTGGGTTCAGCACCCACTGCTGCTGGGGCTCCCGGGTCCCCCCAGCTGCCCACCAGGGACAGTACAGCATTGGCTGGGAGCTGCCTGGGTGGGGCTGGCTGGGAGCTCCAGCCCCAGGGCAGAAAATGTCATGGATTCTGTGACCTCCATGACATAATCATAGCCCGAGTAAGAGTGGATCACAAATTGAGCGAGACAACAATATGATGCAGTTACGAAAAAGGCTAAACACCATTCTGAGGAGTATTAACAGGAGTCTCGTATGCGAGACATGAGAGGTAATTGTCCTGCTCTACGCGGCACTGAGGCCTCAGCTGGAGTACTGCATCCAGTTCTGGGCACCGCGCTTTAGGTAAGAAAGTGGAGAGAGTCCAGGTGAGAGCAACAAAAACGATAAAAGGTTTAGGTAACCAAACCTATGAGGAAAAGTTAAAGACACCGGACATGTTTAGTCTTGAGAAAAGACGACTGAGATGGGACCTAATAACAGTATGTTAAGAACGATTACGAAGAGGACGGTGATCAATTGCTCTCCATGTCCAATGAAGGTAGGACAAGAAGTAATGGGCTTAATTTGCAGCCAGGGTTAGATACTAGGAACAACCATCTAACTCTAAGGGCAATTAAGCGCTGGAATAGGCTTCCAAGGGAGGTTGTGGAGTCCTCGTCATTGGAGGCTTTTAAGAACAGGTTGGAAAAAACATGTCAGGGATGGTCTAAGTTTACTTGGTCCTGTTTCATCGCAGGAGAGAGGTCATCTAGTCCAGCCAAGATCTCATCCAGCCCTCTCTTTCTCTGATTCCATCAACAATGGCTGTTCTTTTCACCACTCTGCCTGAAGTATGTAGCTAGAGTTGGAATCACGGGCCCTCTGCCAAAACATGCCTCCCACAGCGGGGGGGGGAGAGAAGAGAAGCATGGCCTAGTGGATGGGGCACAAGACTAGGAGCCTGGAACTCATGAGTACTGGTCCCCTTCTTTGGAGACTAAGTTCTAACTGGCAGACCCCAACAATATTTGCACACGGGGAGACTCATTCCCCTCTTGGGCTAGGAGTCACATCGGGTAACCTATCAAGAGCAGCCACTGGCTGCAAGCTGTGATGCAGCTGAAAGGAATCAGGATGGGTCAGTACTTGGGGAGGCAACACCAAGGATCACGTGGGCATGGAAGGAAGTGGTGGTGGAGATTCAGAGTCGTTCTCCTCTCCTGTCAACTGACGCACTCATGCAGTGCTAGAGCGATGTAAAAGCTAACCACTGAACACTTCTGGGGTGTTCCCCCAGTATTTCTCAAATTCCGCCGCAAGTGATGGGGCCTTCTGCCAACTTCAACTCCACCAGTTGGTTCAATTGATCTGTTCCAAACTAACCTGCAGTGCTGCCAACTCTGGCTATTTTGTCGCAATCTTTATAATATTTGTTGTTTTAATTAAGCCCCAGCTCCAGGAGTGATTACAGACATGACAACCTTAGTTTTCATTTAAAAATGAAAGGAAGTTCCTAGCCCTCCTCTTTGCAGAGAAAAGCTTGAAAATGTGACTCCAGTGCGACCCAAAGGCTCAAAACCAGAGGCCAGAGAAAGCAAGCCCAAATTGTATCATTTTTTAAAGGCCTTGTGACTTTTAAGCCAATCTCATAATTTCTAAGGCCTGACTAATGGTCTGTGAACATGTGGGGCTGGCAATACTGCTGCGTCACTAATGGGTGCTGATGGGATTCTTATGTGATTTGTAGGCCACATTGCATCCCCAGGGGTCCCCAAATCATTTACAACATGCTATCAGATTGTTACTATTAACCATGTAGCCTTGGCTTTGCTCTGCGTCGGGTATCGAACCCATGGATCACCTGACACACTGAAGTACTGGTGCGACTCACACGACATGCAGATTCTGCAGAACCTCAGCTTTCACTTAACGAGGCCCATTTCTATCCCTTCCTGGTTACACAGAAAGCATATAGACTCCTTCAAATGGGAACCCAGCGTAGCCAATGTCGTACTGTCTGCCTGAGTGGTAACTCTCATGTGTAGAGAGGACCTATTAAATGTCCACAATAATTAGTTCTTGGCTGATCAAGTTAGCGGAGAAGGGAATGGAGAAGGGGTTGGAAGTGAAACCCAGGGTTGTAGGGAGGGGTGCAAATTGGGAGCTGCTGCAGACACAAAGCCAGGGCAGAGGGAGGGTAACTGAGAAAGGCGGGATGAGGAGGAGGGCCGAAGAGAAACAGAGCACAGAAATAGCGGGTCACCCTAAGTCAAGCATTTCCCACTGACCAATGCAGAACGTGACAATGAGGTGCTGAGCAGAGACATGCCGATGAAGAGATTTATTTCCTACATAAAGGCCATATTCGACTCTCGATCTCTGTGCAAACCTCTCCCTGTCACTATGGGAGTTGTACTGGAGACTGTGGGGTATACGCAGCTCCAGGTTCGCATCCCAGCCCATGTGCTGTAACTAAACACGGAACTCATCCCTCTCCCAGGAGTTGTCTGATGCAGGGGAAGCTCCCCCACACACACTTTTCCCAGGAGTGCTCAAGCCTCGCTAGCAACCCCGCAGTGTGTTAACTGCTAAATCACAGGCAGGTCAGCATCAATGTCCATGCCTGCTTCAGGGGGCCTAATTACATGAGCCAGCCTACTGGGGAGGCCAAGCCCTCCTGGCTGCTGCAGGAACTCGGATGCCAGTTTCTCATGTAAGCGTGGCAGGAATGCAGCTCCACCCGCAGCGTTCGTGGTTTGGATTCTACCCCAGGCACATGTTGTCTCCTAGTGCTAACCCTTGGGGACAGAGACATGTTGTTCCAGTCAGCTCACGAGCTGCATTGTCCTGGGAACTCTTTAAAGGCAGTTCCCATAACAGGGAATTCCTGCATGAGAGGGCAGTGAAAACGGCAGGGTCTAGGTTTGGTTCCTTTCTTTCCACCCAAACAAGGCTCTGGGACACACTCGCAGAAGAAGCCCTGACCAGAAATACTGAAGTCCAGGTGCTGCTGTAACATTGCTGGAGGCAGTCAGTTGAGGGCCAACCACTGCTGTAACGGGGAGAGGTGTCCGGGGTACAGAACCATGTCTCTACTCTGAGTCAGTGTGAGAGCTCAGTTTAAATCTGTCAAGAACTCACCTGTGAAATAATCTTAAAATGGCCTGTCACTTTTACCATGGATTCAAGGGAATGCTGAACTGGCTACAGATTAACACCTAAAGCCAGGAACAATTAACATTACAAAGGGCGTCTGCAAACTAGAACAGGAGTCAGCCATGAAGGGGTGGCAGGGATGGGACATCCAATCCCTGTGTACGAAGATGCGTCCTTGCACCGAGACACCCACTATGTGGATAGACATCCAAAAGAACACGGAAAATGTTTAATCATTCCAATATGAAAGGATTACAGAAAACATACATGAAACAGACATGGGGGAGAGGCCTGCAAAAGCCGTGAGCAGGATTGCACATGACTGCAAAGTAACCTAGAAAGTGCAAGTGGGACAGCTCCAGGGGGATTTGGCACCAGATACCATGAAGGATCGCTGACAAACTGCCCTGATAAGGGCTTGGGGAGGCCAGGACCGGATGGAGCAATCCCACACTGGTATCTACTTAGGTTAGCTTCCAAGGTGCATCAGACTAGCTCTGTGATGGGGACTCTTCAGTAATAGGACTCTCTCGTTCTTCACAAACCTTGTTTCTAACACGGCCTTCCGAGTCTTACATTGCTTTTGAGGCACTCTCACAGTCACACATCCTGGCAGGGGAATTACCAGCTAACCTCTTCTAAGAGGCAGATAGGTCACTGATCTGGCACACTAGACTAAGGTGATATCCAAAGATGTTCACACACACCCAGATACAGGCTACAGTCAGCAGGGGCCTGGGAACAGTTGGCTGATCGTGAGAGCTGGGAGACCAAAGGTTACAGTCAGCTGCAACAGAGATGGAGCTAAAGGGCTCGAAGCCCTCATGGTATGGATAGTAACAAGCGAAGCAGCTCAGTGCAGGATGGAGAGGCCTCCTCTCCCAGCCAGCCCATATGCCCTGTCTTCCCACAGCAGCTGCAGATGGAACTCCAGTTGGCCACGAGTGGAAGGTTTCAGAACTTAACAAAGCTATTCGCCCTGCCTGTTACTGCTGCAGAGACGAACGCAGACCTCACTCCAGCGTGTGCACAGACAGGACGCTGCATGTTAAACCCAGCCAAGCTACAGGGAATACAAGAACTTCCCTGCTTGTTTTAAACCCCAGTTCTTCACCCCAATAGCTGAAACCTGACACTTAGGGTATGGCTACACTTACAAATCTGCAGCGCTGGTAGTTGCAGCGCTGGTCGTCCAGCTGTGCAGGGCCAGCGCTGGTGTGTGGCCACACTCACAGCTACCAGCGCTGGTGTGTGGCCACATTTGCAGCATTTGCAGCGCTGTTGGGAGCAGTGCATTATGGGCAGCTATCCCAGCATTCAAGTGGCAGCAACGTGCTTTTCAAAAGAGGGGGGTGGGGTGGGGCGTAGTGTGACAGGGAGCGTGGGGGAGAGAGAGAGAGTGGATTTTTGGAGCCAACACTGTGTGTTACCTTCCTGCCTTGAAAAATCAGAACATGTTCCCGATCCCTTACCCTTAACGCTTAACTGCAAACAGCCTGCAGCCAATGGACTCCCTCTCTCCCCTCTGCCCCGTTTCTGTCAAGCAAACACTCACTCCCTGCCTGCCTCATTATCTCATTTGATTGTTCACAGACTGATCACAGCAAACAGGAGCTGTGTTTGTAGATAAGCGAGCTACGGAGCTCCAAGTTCACAACAAAACAAAGAGTAATTTATAAAAGCATTTTGGGATATCTGCTAATACTCTGGAGGCCAAAAACAGCGCTGGTGTGTGGCCACACTTGATGACCAGCGCTGCAATCTTTATTCCCCATGCTGAGCCAGGTGTACAGTCAGCGCTGCAGCCAGGGAGTTGCAACGCTGGATGTGCCCTGCAGGTGTGGACACTTACTAATTGCAGCGCTGGAAAGCCTCCACCAGCGCTGCAACTCGCAAGTGTAGCCATACCCTCAGGGTATGGGGACCACACAGACCCTGCCAAGCGATGCAAACGGGAAGGTCAGTCCTAGGCCCGAAGCTCTGACCACGGCCTTTTTTACCAGTCTGACAGGATGGCCTGGGGGGCAGTTTAAAGTGATGATATCCATTTGGGGAGGAAGCTAACACTTTGCAAGCACACAGGTGTCTTACTAGGGAGAGCGATAGTACAGATTATGGGGTTCAAATGTCCCCAATTGTCCCTGGAAACTCCACGGTGGACAATGGTGCTGCCTTCTCCCACCAGGAAGCTCTAAGTGGCTGGGGCAGGCATTTCCACACACGCTTTTGCTAACTGTAAAACTCTGAAAGGAAATATTGCATATAAGCTAAACTAAAATCAGCCACTCTTAAACTGAATTAAGAGTGACCATACAGGGGCTAGCACCAGTTTAACTAAATCTGTTTAAAGCGCACGCACACACACTTAAACTGGTGCAACTTTCTCTAGTATACAAGCCCCCAAATCTGAAAAAACGTCATTTTATTCTCTCCCCAGTTAATCAGTGCTGTGAAGGGGAGAGTTATATGGGACACAGAAATTGAGGCATAACTTCTCTACACAGTCCCAAACAACAAGGGAGTTTTTAGCCCCCGTGTTTGCTCTTTGCCCTGTTTCGGTGGCCCAGGAGGAAAGGCTAACAGTTCGTGCCCAACGATGGTGATGTACAGTGACTGCAGTCCATTGGGCAGACCCCAGTGTTCCAGGCTGGATGCTGTCCTGATGTAATGTATGCCTAATTCTGCTCTTTTTCCTTTCCCCAAATAAACCTGGAACCATGTGTGTGAGGGATCTGAATAAGCTTCTTACGAGTATCAGGGGTATATAGTGGAATCTAGGAACAGAAACCTCAGGAGGATAGTTATTTTAGACAGCAATCTGGGACATGATTTGCCTTTCACAAATGCAAGCTGACTCATACCTATTAGCTTGTACTTTTCCAAATGTAGCCGTAAGCTACAATATCCCAAGTATTTAAAAACCTTTTCCTAATACAGGTGTTCCTACAGCCTCTTACTGAACACTGGAACAAGAGTCACTGTTTTCTGAGCACCAGGTACTTTTTCATTACCAAAACTTATTAAAGGTTCACCCATTTACTCCTCCTAGCACCAAGAGCATCACCTTGTCTTTACCCTCTGCCTAGCTCACTTCTGTCTAGATACTGGCTTTCCACCATAATTCTGGTCTCCTTTGGCTTGTCCTCTATCACACAAAGGCACACTCCTTGGACATGCCATTAATATTCCTTTTATCCAGCACAGGTGTGAAGAAGTCACTTCCACTTCCTGTGATTTGTTTCAGTAACTAGCAATAATTTCCAGCTCTTCTGTGCTATTAATGACCCCACCAATACTCTTATTTTTCAACCCACATGGTGCATTTAAAGAAACTCTGACATATCACTTGATACATCCCCAAGGTTTGCCATGCCGTGATTGGAGAGTAGCAATGCCCAAGATGCCTGAGTGCCCACAAGCACTTGGCTCGCAGGACAGAGACAAAGAACACAACCTTTGCTCCACGTCTGAGGTGCCTGGCCACCCCAGCTGGTTCTGAAGAAAATCCTGCACCCAAGTGGATGTTTCTGCTATGGCCATCAACCACAAAATGGTTTAAAATATTGACATTTAAGCTGTCATTATTAGGTTTCAGAATTCACTCCCTGCCGAGATGAATGGGTTGGCTGTGGCTTTGTTTTATTCTGTGCACCTGCAGAGTCAGAAGGCACTGCATTGGTTAGGTCACAGTGGTTTTCTACCCACCCAGAAAGGCTAGCCATTTGTTTTGTAAAACGAAGGCTGGAAATGCCAGACAACAGCAGAGAGCTCCTAAGATTGCCACACTGGTGCATCTCCACGGTGTTTATTTCTGGCATCACTAGTTATTGTAACCTATCCTTTGCTGTCTGACAGATGGGAACAAGTGGTGGTGTTGACAAGATGCTTGCATTTGCTGAATCAGAATGACAGACCTGCTTGTATACTTCAGTCTAAATACACAGGACCCTTATTTGGTACCCAGTTTATATTTGTGATTTATAAACAGGCCCTAGCTTGGCTTCTGTTTTGAAGACACAAGCACCTAAACCTCCAAGCTGCGCCAGCTGCCTCCCCAACAGCAGTCTCTGAAAGAGGATAAATACAACCTGGACTACATTTTGGTGAAAAGAGAGTACCACAATACTTGTGCTGGGGGGCTGGATAGCCCAGTTCTGCTGCAATGCAGAAGATGAATGCTTAGTGTTTTCCCCAGGGACGCCTATGGGAAACTTAATCTGATAAATTATCCAAGTGAACCTCACTTTACACTGGTGCTGAGAGTCCACGTTAGGGTAAAGATATTGACGTAATGACACCACTGCAAGTTTCTCTAATGCAGACAGGCTCTTAAAGGAGATCCAGAAATTTGGCTGTGAATAAGTTAAACAGGCTTAGTCTACTGGAGGTTTCACTACTCCTTGCTCAGAGGGGTTGTGTTGCACCCAGAATGGTATTAAAGATAAGACCAAAACCAGCACTTTAGAACGCTGGTTGTCCTGCAAGGCAAGGTGGAGGGTGCCCCAGGGCCACCCTCTCCCTGCTGCTTTCTTGCCAAAAGATGCCACTCTACAAATTATGGCTCTTCCAGGCCAAATCTGTGGCCCTCTAAGGACTCAAAGATCTCAAGTGACAGAATAATGGCAGCTAGTAGGGCTCACGAGTCCACCCTGGGCTTACAAACTCCAGCAGGCACACCGAGAAGACTGGAGTACGTGAAGGCAGCATATGGTAAAAAAAGGGGGTTGCAATCTGTGACGGGGAATGCAAACCCCACACTGGTCAACAACGGGCTGTAAGGAGCTGCTCTGGGCTGAGCCAGGCCCACCCCGCCACACCGGCACAGGCAGGCACAGGCTGGGTGGGGCGGGGGAGGTAAAAGGGGAGAAGAACAGCTGACATGGGCAGAGCAGAAAAGAACAGACCGTCAGCCCCTGAGGAAAGGGCCGAGGGAAGGCAGGAGCTTCCCAGACACCTACTGCCTGGGAGGGAGGGCCATATCCCCATATGCCCCGAGAGGGAGGGAGGCATACCCCTCTCTCCCTTGCTAACTCTGGTTATTTGGGTTAACTCCCCTTGCTTTTTGATCAGACGCTGCCCAGAAAGGGAGAGGCTTTCAAGTGACCCGGCTGAAGAGCCGTGGCACAGGAAGAGGCAGGCTGCCGCAGAGGTGGAGCGGCCACCTGCAGGAGACCCCAACAGAGAGAGCGAGCTGCCATGCCTGGCCATGAGGAGGCGCCAGCGAGTTGACCCCTTCATGCAATCATGGAGCAGAGTCCTACCGCCCTTCACAGAGTTTGCTAAGGACAATGGACTATTGCACATGAAACTGAAAACCCTGGAAGACAGCTCAACAGTGACAACATTTCAGGTTATGTGACAAAGGAAGAGTATCACTGCCAGGGTCCTGTGGGATATTTTTCTAAAAAAGCCTAATGGGCCTTGACAGACTCCCAAGTCTTCCTTACCCCACTTAGATTTACATCCCTTCTCGAAATCTCTCCTGCCACACTCGTTATAACATCCCCTCCAGTCCAACATAAAAGATCTTATTACACACAGAGTCCGGCTCAGAGAGGAAAACCCTTGCCAGAGATCTGTTTGCTTCGTTAGGCATCGCTTTTGTTGTTTGTTCCCAAATTAACTCCACTTAGTCACCCTTGAAAAAATAACTCATGACATGACACTGGTTCAGTCCAAGAAAAATGAAGCTGTGGATGAAAGGGCACGTGTCTGGTTCAGAGGAAGGTTTAACAACAAGTTCTGTTATCCACACACGCCAAGGCTCCCAAGCTCATGTGGGAGTCAAATGTATCTGGCCCGTGTTTCCTGCCTGCCTACTCCACCCTCCTGCACTGAGACGCTCCCCTCGCCTCTACTGCTGGCTGCTACAGTGGTGGGCAGCAGGCCGAGTCCTCTTCTCCTTTGGAGCAACTGACGGAGCGCATCCTGCTCTGCCTCTGCTCCTCCCCGGCACTCCTCCCACACTAGGCCTGGCTGGAAGGCAGGCAGAAGCTGGAGGAGCACTGCTCCATCATGGGGTGGGAGAAGAGTATCATCTGGCCCCCTAGACTAGAGCCACAGGGGAAGGCAATCCAGTCCTCCAGGGGAAACAAAAATAACCAGCAATAGGAATTTGAGTGGAAGGAGAGAGAAAAGGAAACCTTTGAGGGGGAAGAGATGGTGGAAGTGCCACAAAAACAGTGGAGAGTAGGCTTGCTGTCCACTCACATGAGATTGGAGGTGAGTGAAAACCCATGCTTCTCCCCCAACCCCCTTTCCAAGGTAAAAAGTGTGGGGGAAGCCAAACTCTGCTGGAATAGGTCCAGGCATTATAGGGAAAGAAGAGGAATGGCCATCCAGCTTGACTGAGGGATGGAGCTTCAAATACAATTCAGATAAGTATTTAAAACCTGGGTGTTTATCTGAATTGATCCCCAAATCTGCACCTTCCAAGGTTTCCCTCCCCCTCCCACCTCAATGGTTTTTATGTGCATTTTGCTATTCTACTGCTGCTTGAGCGTTTGGCTGGTTTTTGAACAATGCATCATTGTGATGCATTCCCTTGTACTTACCCAATGTCACATTGCAATGGGGCAGTTTGCTCTCATCTCCAGTCATGAACCATTGCCCACAAATAAAATGGGTGGTGTCCAGAAAAAGAGGACTGAGATCTCCCTCCAGCCTCTAACTGGGATGCCAATTCACTGCTAGTTATGGCAGCAGGAAGCTGTTCTGGTTGCCCATCGGACCTTTGCAAGTTTAGAATCACCAGTAGATGAGCAGTGTATCGTTTTGTGCTGGATTCCATTAACTCCCCTGTTTTCCATCCCTCACTTATTTACTCTTCCCAGTATTATTTCTTTAGTTCTCCTCTCAGATTTCATGAGGATTTATGGGATGTTTTACTGAATGTGTTTTTTCATCTTCACCCTAGAGTTTTGAATACGTTGGTAAGACACAGCAATGACATTTAGAAGACATGGTACAATCATCCATCCCAAGGAAGGATTCCTCACAAAAGCATGGTGGTACCAGTGCGGATGGGACACCTTAAAGCCAGCAGACACTTAATGCCGTCTCTGCCTTTCTGTGCTCTGGATCAGACAACTGTACGCGTCTCCCCAACAAGTAAAGGCAATACAGTGCAGACGAGGCGCTCCCCGCTTAGCTGTTCACTGCCCTAGGAAAAGCAGGTTGTTGGTTAATAAGTTTCACCTGGATAGCTATTTCTGCTGGCCTCACAAAGTAGTTTCTTTGTTAACAGAAGGTAAACAGCTCCCTGCTGCCAAGTGGGGCAGCACAGAATAGGACAGCGTAAGTGGTCTCCGTTTTGAGTTACAGAGTTCTCTATTCACACTACCTCAACCTGCATGTTAACCCCCTTCCATGCCCTATGCGTAAGGCATTTACCAAAAACGTCCCAGGTTTTACAAAGGCTATGGGTACGTCTACATCGTCCAGTTTGTACTGATTGTCACTGGAATTTTGATCCGCTTAAATACAAAACGAAGTGCCTGAACTCCCCAAATCCAGCTCCCCACTTTGGAAGGAGACAGTAGCTCACTAATCTAAGCCATCCAGGTTACCAAGCTGGGGAAGGGGAGGGATAGCTCAGTGGTTTGAGCATTGTCCTACTAAACCCAGGATTGTGAATTCAATCCTTGAGGAGGGCACTTAAGGATCTGGGGCAAAATCAGTACTTGGCCCTGCTAGTGAAGGCAGGGGGCTGGACTCAATGACCTTTCAGGGTCCCTTCCAGTTCTATGAGATATGGAGATATACCTATCATCTCATCTTCCAGAGCTGGGTCAGAAGTATTCTTATATTTCTCTACTTCTTGTTGTGTTTTCTGTCCTCCTGTCCCCCAATATTTACCCAGAATACTGCGAAGTTCTTTTTTGAACCAATTTTCACCCATTTTAAATTTCTTTTTAAAACAAACCGATAAATTCTCAGGAAATTTTAAAATAAAACCTGAAAACAAAGGGCCTTACCTAGGTGCTCCCAGCAGGCTGTTAAGCAACACTGCCTCAGGGGCTTCAGCACTGCAGCCATTAAGCCTTTGTGTTACACCTTTGTTTCCCCTGAATAGACACTTGTATGCAATAGATTTAAAAACTCTATTAAGATGATGTTTAGAAAAAGTGACCACCACAGAGTTTAAGGATAGAAGTTTCTTCTTATGAGGGAATAACATACAGATTATCAAGGGGGGCAAAATTCGGTTTAAAATCAAATGGCATAAGAAATACATAATCTGCAATATCCCCGACTGGGAGTAAAAGGTTAATGGGTCAAAGTGCAGACATTGAGATACGAGGGTATGCTGTTCATAGAATGGCTATGTTCAGGTGTAGAGTATGAGTGGATACTATGAGGAGGATGGGTTGACCCTGTGAAAGTAGAATGAATTATATTGTAAAAATAAGAATGGATTAAAGAAATGTTGTATGTACCTTTAAGCAGAAATAAGAAATGTTGAAATACAGGTGCCAGGAAAAGAAACATTAGGCATAAACAATGGTGCTAATGGCGAAACATTAACAGAAGATCGGTAATAGTTAGTAAGGAAATAAGATATGCATGCCTAGTCCAGGTAAACGTATCTGATTCTGCTTCCTTTGTTATCTTGTTAAGTTCTCATCCTTTTATCTGTATAAATAAGATAGTTTGTTTTATTAGCACAGCGCTCTGCTAATAACACCCAGATAATGTGAGCACTATGCAAGACACAGAGTGGTCTGACAAACTGTGAGTCCTGAGTCTAACTTTGACAACCCTTATCTGGTGAGATTTAATGTTTAGTGAGTTTATGGTTCCAGTTCATACCGTCCAATGGATAAAGTCTCTCAGTCCCTTTCTCATAGTTGAAGTACGGTGTCGCTTTGGATTACACGTTTGCCATCTTTCCACTACAGCCAGCTTTCCCTAGATTTCCTTCCACACTCTGACCTATGGAAAATTAAAGTTCTTTCATTCTTACCTATTTGATTTCTCTCTAAATCAGCAGACACACAAGGCAGGGTAGCACACCACGTCACATGCCATGATGTGCCCCAATAGAATACTACATCATCCAGGCCCAGACGAGGCAGACCGAAGATCAGAATTAGTCAAATTATACAGATACCATGGGACATGGAAATGATGGTGTGCTGGACAATTTGAGATTCCAGCAGCTCATTCCCATAGACCAGCCATAGGCCTGTTTACAGAAGGTCAGACTAGAATGATTCCTTCTGGCTTTGGAATCTCTGAATAGTGCCGGACTGAGTAACTGCACACTAAAAGCACAAAGCCTTCTGCCATGTTCAGGGCCCTGCTCCCACTGAAGTAGAGAACATTCCAAGTGCCTGTTCACTTCCTCCCAGATAACCCACTTAAGAGTGCCGGGAAGGAAACCAGACAATTTCCAGTTAATTTTAGCCTGCCTTGCAGAAGGGCCCAGATAGTCATTCCAGAAACCTCTGAAGCCTCAATGTGCACACATATGCCAGTCACTGTTAGCTTGCAGATCTGCTTATCCCCAACTCCACCTCTGACAACAGGCTCAACCAGGCCTTCAGCACCTCTTGCCTTATCTACTTACGGCCACTCCCCCACATAGCATTCCAGCTCTCCAGAATGCTGCTGCCATTTCCTCATACATTCAAAGCATGACCACATCAAACCCATCCTCAGACACTTAGACTGGTCCCTGTAAGGAATGGGAACCAGCAGAAGTCAAAGTTTGCATTGATTTACAAACCCTCCATAGAAGACTTCATAAACCTCCTCTCTTCTCTCCACCCAGATCCTTCCCCTTTGCACCAGCCTGCTCTGTGACCACACACAACCTTGTCGATGCTGGTCCAAGAGCTCCTCCTTTGCAGCTCCTGTCTGCTCTGACTGCCTTACTGTATCCCTCTGCCATTTCTGAAGCTGTGCCTCTACTTTTTGCCTATCCTCTTAATTTCTTGTCTCATCTAGCTCTGGACCATTTTGGGATGCACTTTGTAAGAAACATACCATAGAATACATAGGTTATTCAAAGAAAAATGCAATCCTTTGTCGAGCTATCTACATGTGGAGAGTTAACACTCATGCCCCATTAGCCAGCAGTTCAGGGGTTTTGTCACCCCATCAACAGGATAGAAACTCCAGATGAGGCAGCTAAGGCACCAACATGGCCAAGGTTGCATATGAAAAAACAGAGGAGCTGATGCTCATCTTCACAGCTGACACTGAAGAACAGTCAAAGGGTGCTGCACTGTGAGAAGTAGGATCATTCCAGAGAGTTTCCTCCCACTTGTGCCCAGGGGGAAAGCTAACAATTGCAGGCCACTATTCAAGAGTGTGAAGACAGTCCAGAAGTCCTGCTCGATCTTGCTCTTCATTAAACCAGTTCTGATTTTTCAGACTGTGTAAGAGCTATTGTGGCACCCTGAATGGCTGACACTTTTGCCAGTTAACAGAATCCTCAGTGTACAAGAAGCGTTATATAAACTCCAGATGGTGCAGGAAGCAATGCTGGTGACTCAGAAGACATCACTGTTTCCTTCAAGTCAGTTCTCAGTCTATGCATCATTTTGGTGTTGGGGGCCCTGTGCTACTGGAGATGACATTTCAGAATACAGATAAAACTGTGGTTAAACCAAGAACACGCTGCTAGAGGAATATTTATGCTACACAGGAATAGCGGACACAGGCCCTAACCAGCAAGCTACAGGCTATGTTTAAATACAAGACCTTATGCCAACCGTTTCCATTCTTTGTGTGCATAGGGGGGTTTATCAAATGGGTTTGAGCTTGGATGCTGAGGAGCAATGTCTCCCAGTTGCAAGTCTACCAGTACAGTTGCCTGATGCTGCCAGGTCTCCCTGGGAAATGAGAAATCCAGTCTGAATGGATTTCACCTGACTAAAGGTTTCAAACCAACCAAAGGACAAGCCAACCAACTCCTCCATGAATGACAAGACAGCTACTAGAGGTCAGGGCAGAAATCCTGCCAGCCCATCCTCACTAACCCAGCCCCTGGTCCCTCCTCGGTACTGCCCAAACAATTCACTGTAATGGCTCAGCTCCAGGGCCTGCTCCTACCAAAAGCCTATGCCCAAGGTACAAACCTGCACCAGCCTAGTGAAGCAGGGATGGGGAAAATGTACGCAGGCCAGTGAGTTCTACACACTCTGTTAAAGTATCAGGGGGTACCCATGTTAGTTTGTGCCCACAAACACAACGAGGAGTCCAGTAGCACCTTAAAGATTAACAGATATATTTGGGCATAAGCATTTGTCGGTAAAAAACCCACTTCCTCAGATGCATGGAGCGTTGAGACAGCCAGGGGGCTGCACAAGATCGGGATGTCCACACCCAACAAGCCCAGCCCATTCATAGGCCCTGCCCTAAACCCCCCCCCCCCCGCCCCGCCCCAACCATGCAGGCCCCATCACCACCCTGCTTCCTCCAGCCCAGCATCCCCTGATCCTTTGCAGGCTCCCCACACCATCTCACTTCCTCCTGCCCTGCCCTCCTCACCAAGCCCACACGGGCCCTGCCACCACCCCACTTCCTCCTGCCCAGCTCCCCAACCTCATGGGGATCCCACCACCCCAGCCCCAGTAAAGGCTAGTCTATCCCCCCCTTCCTCCAGCCCAGCCCCCCTGGACCCATTGCAGGCCCCCTCACCACCCCGCTTCCTCCAGCCCAGCCCAGCCCAGCCTCCGTGGACCCACTGCAGGCCCCCTCACCACCCCCCTTCCTCCAGCCCAGCCCCCTGGACCCATTGCAGGCCCCTCACCACCCCACTTCCTCCAGCCCAGCCCCCCAACCTCATGGGGACCCCACCACCCCAGCCCTGGTACAGGCCCTATCTCCTGCTTCCTCCAACCCAGCCCCGCCCCCCTGGACCCATTGCAGGCTCCCTCACCACCCCCCTTCCTCCAGCCCAGCCCCGCCCCCCTGGACCCATTGCAGGCTCCCTCACCACCCCCCTTCCTCCAGCCCCGCCCCCCTGGACCCATTGCAGGCCCCCTCACCACCCCCCTTCCTCCAGCCCCGCCCCGCCCCCCTGGACCCATTGCAGGCCCCCTCACCACCCCACTTCCTCCAGCCCAGCCCCGCCCCCCTGGACCCATTG
Source organism: Mauremys mutica (assembly GCF_020497125.1). Taxonomy (NCBI): domain Eukaryota; kingdom Metazoa; phylum Chordata; order Testudines; family Geoemydidae; genus Mauremys; species Mauremys mutica. The sequence continues at coordinate 7,564,882 of NC_059085.1, forward strand.
CAGGCCCCGCCCCCCACCGCCGCACGGACCCCACCCAGCGCTGGCCCCGCTCACCGGCAGGGGCGCGCCCAGCAGGCGGTGCAGGGCGGGCAGCTGGGCGCCCAGCGGCAGCGCCTCCGGCAGCGGGTGGACGGGCGCGCGGCGCGGCTCCGGGAAGCTGGCGCACGAGAAGGGGTCGCTGTCGTCCAGGTACTGCAGGCGGCAGAGCGCGGCGCCGGGCCCGGCCGCCATGGGCGCAGCGCTGCTCCCCGCGCGCCCACCCGGCGCAACTGCCCGCGCGCCGCCCGCCTCAGGGCAAGGCCGAGCCCGCGCCCCGCCCCGCCCCGCCCCGCCGCCTGGCCCGGCCTGGGGCGGGGCTACGGCTCCCCAGCCAATCGCTCGCCGGTAACCGGGGCAACCGGCCACTACAGAGCAGCCGATTGGCCAGCGCTGCCGGCTGCGGCTAACGGGCCCCGCGGAGCAGCCGCCCCGGGACCGTGGGGCCCAGCGCACCCCAGCGGCCGGAGCAGGCTGTCCCCGCCGCGGGCCGGGCCGGGCCGGGCGAGCTACGTGCGGCTGCTGCTGCTGCAGGTAGGGGGCAGCTGCACCACGTGCCCGGGGGCGCGCGGCAGGGGGACAGTGGGAGGGGGCGCAAGAGTGAGGAGGGGAAGGGGGCGCAGGGGGCTCGGGAAGGAGAGCAGGGGGGCGGGGTGCAGGGGGAAGGGGAGGAGGGGTGCAGGGGGAAGGGACGGGGAGGGTGCCCAGGAGGGGGTGCAGGGGGAAGGGGGCACAGGGGGCTCGGGAAGGAGTGCAGGGGTATGGGGTGCAGGGGGAAGGGGAGGAGGGGTGCAGGGGGGCGGGGAAGGGAAGGGGAGGGGGCCCAGGAGGGGGTGCAGGGGTCGGGGGTGCAGGGGAGGAGGAGACGCAGGGGGAAGGAGGCACAGGGGGCTCAGGAAGGAGTGCAGGGGTATGGGGTGCAGGGGGAAGGGGAGGAGGGGTGCAGGGGGGCAGGGAGGGGGCCCAGGAGGGGGTGCAGGGGGAAGGGGGCACAGGGGGCTCGGGAAGGAGTGCAGGGGTATGGGGTGCAGGGGGGCGGGGAGGAGGGGTGCAGGGGGGCGGGGAAGGGAAGGGGCCCAGGAGGGGGCGCAGGGGAGGAGGAGACGCAGGGGGAAGGGGGTGCAGGGGGCTCAGGAAGGAGTGCAGGGGTGCGGGGAGGAGGGGGCCCAGGAGGGGGTGCAGGGAGGAGGGGGGCTGGGAAGGGGAGGGGGCCCAGGAGGGCATACAGGGGGAAGGGGAGGAGATGGGGCACAGGAGGGGGTGCAGGGGAAGGGGGCGCAGGGGAGGAGGAGACGCAGGGGGAAGGGGGCACAGGGGGCTCGGGAAGGAGTGCAGGGGTATGGGGTGCAGGGGGCGGGGAGGAGGGGTGCAGGGGGGCGGGGAAGGGAAGGGGGCGCAGGGGAGGAGGAGACGCAGGGGGAAGGAGGCACAGGGGGCTCAGGAAGGGGTGCGGGGAGGAGGGGGCCCAGGAGGGGTGCAGGGAGGAGGGGGGCTGGGAAGGGGAGGGGGCCCAGGAGGGCGTACAGGGGGAAGGGGAGGAGATGGGGCACAGGAGGGGGCGCAGGGGAGGAGGAGACGCAGGGGGAAGGGGGCACAGGGGGCTCGGGAAGGAGTGCAGGGGGAAGGGGAGGAGGGGGTGCAGGGGGGCTGGGAAGGGAAGGGGAGGGGGCCCAGGAGGGCGTACAGGGGGAAGGGGAGGAGATGGGGCACAGGAGGGGGTGCAGGGGATGGGGGCGCAGGGGAGGAGGAGACGCAGGGGGAAGGAGGCACAGGGGGCTCAGGAAGGAGTGCAGGGGTGCGGGGAGGAGGGGGCCCAGGAGGGGGTGCAGGGAGGAGGGGGGCTGGGCAGGGGAGGGTCCCAGGAGGGCGTACAGGAGGAAGGGGAGGAGATGGGGCACAGGAGGGAGGCACAGGTGTTTGCAGAGAAGGGGATACATGAGCATCACCATAGGCACTAGGAGGGTAAGGGGTGCACAAGCGGGGTCATGTGATGGAGCATACATGACACGTGCTAGCTGTTGTACGGATCTGTGCCATGAGGGACTGTGCGGGCGGTTAGCTCAGGATGGAGCTGTTGTCTTCCCCAGACCCCTTGTCTGCCGTGCGCCACTGGCTCTGCTCAGGTTCCCTCACCCGTGTGCAGGGCTAAGCCCTGGCAGAACCGAGTCACCAGCCTGGGGCCTGGCCCTTCCCAGCACTAGGAGAGAAAGGACACCTGGGGCTCAGGCTCTCAGTAAAGTTGCTAATCACCAGATGTGCCCACTAGAGGGTGTTTGGAATCCCTGGCCCGCGGTTCTTTGATGAGCCAGCGTGCTAGCTGCACAGCGGTGGCTCTTGCGAGGCCTGGCTGAACATGGCACTGACACACCCACAGGGCACTGCTCAGGCCACTCACATGGTCAGTGCTGTCCTGGAGCCTTTGGCGCACATGGGGCTGATTTCTGCCCCTTGGCTGTTGACGACCTTTGACCCTGACACAACTGAAAGACCTCCTAGGGCCCCACGTGTCAGCAAGCACACCCCGGCACTCACATGTGCTCAGCTCCATGGACCTGGGGAGTCCCAGGCTGGAGTCCCAGCAGAGGAGTCTGGCAATGCACATTTTTCACAGTTGCTGATGAAATGATGGCCCCTGTCACTCACACATGGATTGCAAATTACTGTGGCCAGCTTTTATTTGACCCTGTTCTGTTCTGTAACAATCTTTTCTCTTCATTGAACAGATCACTGGGATGGCGAAGGAGTAACTCAGGGAGGTACAACTCTCTAGTGCCAGTTCCACAGCCAGTTGGAACCGCCATGTGCCTCTGTGCTGCACACAACAGACTTAGAGTGCTTCACAGCTGTGGCTGGGGCAGAATCCCCATCACCTGCACCAAAGCACAGGGCCCCGATGCCTGAGCTAATGGAGAATCTCTGCTATCTGTTAGCAGTGCAGGGCCCATGACAGCCAGGGAACTATGAGAGGTACATGCATATACACACCAGGCTGTTCATTACACACTTGCCTATATAGACAAAGCTTGCCTCAGAACCAGCTGTTCAAATCTTCCTTTTGACATCAACATAAGAAATCTCTGTGCACCAAGTGCTTCCATCCCGTAACTTCCAGTCTTTGCGTGGGCTTGTCTGAGATGGTTGGGACATTGTATAAAAAGAAAGACGACCCTGTTTACACTAAGGTATCACCATTCATGCACAATTGTGATAAATCTTATACAAGTATGTCTTGTAAGGTATCCATGAAAGTGTTATGAGCTGCTAAGTATTATTTTCCTATTTAAATCCATATATCATCATTGTATCTGAAGTTATGAAGATTTGCTGTGTGTTTGTATCTCAAATGTGTTGTGTTCCTGGATATCACCCACAAGACAAATTTGCATCAAGGCTAGTCAGCCATGTGTTGATGGCCAATAAGGAGAATCAACTCTTCAGTGAGCCCTCCTGAGTACTCTCAGAAGGCATGCTGACACTAGATGACCCATGACTCAGCAATGGCATGTAAGGACAGGTGATCCAAGACTTTGTTTGTGCCAGTAACTTTCCATGCTCATAGTCTGAGGATATAAAAGTGGAGACTGTGACATCACTTCTTAGCCTCTTTCCTGCTCAACATCTCTGGATTATGATTTCTAACAAGAGTTTAGAACAATGGACTGAGGGCCCCAATATTTGGGATGAACCAGAGCCACTTATTACAAACTGGCAGATTTAACATCATTGCTATTAACCTGATCTACAAACTCTGAAACCACCTGTAATGTATATGATTCATTTAAACCTCTTAACTCTTCCTTTTTTGTATATTAATAAACCTTTAGGTTTTACTTACTAAAGGATTGGCTACCAGCATGGGTCTGGATGAAATCTAAAGTATATTTTGACCTGGAGTGTGTGTCTGGTTCTTTGGAACCAGAAGAACCTAATATATGTGATTCTTGGTTTAAATAATCATTTATCACAAGTCTGGATGGTGCATGAGGGGCTAGAGGGCCTGAAGGAGATTCTGTGGCTTTCTGGGATCATTAATAGTTCTGCCAACTTTCTTTAGAAAATTTCAGGTGCACTGGTAATCCTCAAAAGTAAACTCTCCCTAAGGGTGTGATAAATTGAGTTAGTTTAGCACTTTCTGTGATTTTAAAGGAATTTGCCAGAATCCCTTTGAGGCATCCAGCGTGGAGAATACTGTATCTCATTTCACTTTGAGGAGCAAGTCAGCCCGTGTCAAGAGCATTTTTTCCCCACAACTACTTCTTTTGTCTTTTTAAGATCCACACGGATTCATATTTTTCCATTTTTCATTATAACTGGTATCACTGAGGCACAGCATGCTTTTGGCTCAGCAATTTTCTTGATTATGCCAATCATTCTATTCTCTTCAATGCAGTTTCCACTTTATGAAGTAGTGGGATAGGAATCATGCGAGATGTATGTACACTATACGGTGCAGCATTGTCTCTTAAGGTTATTTGTACTGGATCTCCTGTCAAAAGTCCAATATCACCAAATATGCCATTGAGTTCTTCCACCTTTCTCACTAGGCCCATCATAGGGTGTTGGTTTGTGGTCCTTTGATCACATACAATCTGAACACAAAGCTTTTGTCTTTGTAAGCAAATGCATGCAGAGCTCTTATAAAACATTCAACACTTCCTCATGGTTCTTGAATTCTTTGGTGAAAACATGCTCTTTCATCAAATCACATTTCTCTGAGGTATAAAGTATGCATCAAACATAGCCAGAGCCCTTTAATAGTTGTCTTTGTGGCTGTCTTCAGTAAAGTCAAAGGATTTAAAGATATGCTCTGCCTTGCTTCCCCATAGCATAAACTAAATACCTGTATATCTCCAGGGTTTTTTTGTGGAATTTAATTGCAATTCAAAAACTTTCAAAATACTGCTTCCAGCCTGTCTATTGTGATGGTTTGTGAAAGCTGACATTTTCTGGGGTATTGAGGAGTGGCATGTTGATGAGATCCTGCATTATGTTCCTTCTGTCTGTAATCTTTGCTGTTTTCCATATGTTTCTGTTCTTAATTAACTTCTGACACCTGGCATGCTCCTCTACCAGCTGTGGACTGGCTACAGAGCTTGCTTATACACTCCACCTGTGTTCATACATTCCTTTAATGTTCTGCCAGGTGTGGGTGAGGTTCATTTAAATCAGATATTGTGCACAAAGTGTCACCTAGTGGCTGAATAATGTAATACAGATTGGCTTAGCCGCTGTAATGGAATGCTAGAGTCTGCTTGGACAGAACTCAAAGTGGAACAGACGTAGCAATCAGCCCTCAAAAGCAGTGTGATCAATAGGGTGACCAGACAGCAAATGTGAAAAATCGGGCCAGGGTGGGAGGTAATAGGAGCCTATATAAGAAAAAGACCCAAAAATCAGGACTGTCTGTATAAAATCGGGACATCTGGTCACCCTAGTGATCAAGGAAAACAGAAGGGTGCTGAGTAAATAGAGCTGCTAGAGAATCAGGATCTATGAGAAAATGCTGAGGTTAGTTGGACTAAGGAATGACAAGGATCCTGTATGGCCTTTCTGGAAGGATGCCTGGAGTTCTGTCCCCAAAAGATAAGGGAATAATATAGTTGTATCTCTTGTAAACCTTCATGAGGGCAGGTCTTCACTACCCCCCAATCCGGCGGGTAGAGATCGCTCTATCAGGGATCGATTTATCGCGTCTCATCTAGACGCGGCTAAAGCCATCCCTGAACGTGCTCCCCATTGACTCTGGAACTCCACGAGAGGCGGAAACGGAGTCGATGGGCGAGCAGCAGTGGTTGACTCACCACTGTCCTCATGGCCAGGTAAGTCGACCTAAGATACGCCGACTTCATCTACGCTATTTGCCTAGCTGAAGTTGCGTATCTTAAGTCGACCGCTCTCCCAGTGTGGACCAGGGCTAAGTCAGGGTGTGAGCTGCTCAGCGCCAGCATCAGGAAGAAGTCTCCCCAAACAGTCTGATGCTGAATGGAGTCATTAGAGAGGTTTCCACTTTCCCCTAGCACTTCCAACATGGGCAACAAGCTACCTAACCACGTACGCTATTGGTCTGTTCCACTGCAGCAGTTCTTGCACATTCAGTCCCCTGCTAATGCAGGCCAGTAGGGTGTACTATTCAGCTAAAGTATTCACTTGGAATATTCTAGAAATATTTGAAAATATTCAGTGTTTGGGTATTACAGCAGAGCAGCAGTACTCCTCCCATATAGGTTTCTATGCCCCTTTCCATGCCCCCCACCATCAGGGATCTGGGGGCCTTGCTGTTCTCATGGTCTGTTCCCCTCCTCCCAATATGAGCAGGTATCAGTGGGCCCCTGTTGTTCTGAGATTATCTGAGCCCTCTCCCTTCCCCCTGGGTGTGTGCCTCTAGGGGTGTCTAAGCCACTTTCCCTGACCACCCCTCAATGTGGGATCTGATCCCCTGTCCCCCCTGGGGGGGTGTAAGCCCTTTTCGCGGTGTGCCAGGATTTGAGGGTCCTCTTCCTTCTGAAAGTGTCTGAGCCTGTCCCCCATGTGATCTGGCAAAAGGGGAAGCCCTTCCTCTCTGCATGGGGAGCTGAGAACAGGTATGCAGGGAACATGCACCAAGAACACACTGCTGAGACTGAGGTCAGAAGATGTAGGACAAGCATATCACAGGCTTTCAAGCACTGGCCCCAAGGGGTGGGGTCAATAAGGACACCCACTGAGATTAATGGAGCAGCTCACCTATCAGAGCTCTTTCAGGCTGTATTCCTCTCCCCCTGTTCCCATTCAAGGGAGACCATGCCATTGAGATGTATGGGCCACTTCACACCTCCCAGAGCCTCTTGTGCTTTCAGGATTGGCAGGGATCTCAGGAGGTATCTAGTCCAAACCCCTGCTCAAAGCAGGCCCAATCCCCAGACAGATTTTTACCCCAGTTCCCTAAATGGCCCCCTCAAGGATTGAACTCACAACACTAGATTTAGCAGGCCAATGCTCAAACCGCTGAGCTATCCCTCCTCCCAGTACAGCCCTTGCTGATGATTAATTTAATATAATATTATAGCGGAGTACCAGCTCTGATATAGTTAAGATTGAGAAGACTTTTCTGTTTAAAGGTCGATTCTTCTAAAATTGGCATGCTTCCTCAGCTGATCTTGAAATCTGCTATGGTTCATAGGGGTACAGGGTAGGGTTAGTGATCCAAATTTGGGGCTATTTGAGTGAGATGGTCCCGGAATATAGCCCCACAAATAAAACAGCTTTCCCTGGGGGGCCATGTGCCAAAGGTTGCCAATCCCTGGGATAGACAATGGCCCATCAGCTTCGATAACATGTGGCTGGACTTGTCCTTTGTCTTTGAGAACAGGTTCACCCACTTCCTAGACCTGTCTCGTAAACACACCTCAGTCATGGTTTCAGCTTATGTTCATAAATTCACATATAATGTTGTTAGATACATTTCACCATGATGTAACTGACCAGCAAGTTATTAGTTTTCAAATGATACCTCCCAAGGTGTACTTTGTACAACGATGATTATAATAGCATGAGAATACAGGGATACATTCCATCATAGAAGCCCAGAAGGTGGGTGGTAGAGCAGCCCAAGTGGGATGAAAGAACTCTTTGTGGGGTTAGACTTTTGTTATTCCAGATGGGGGGGACGTTTTAATTATTGACTTGGCTGGAAGGCTAAGCCACAGGTGGATATAGCCTCCTGAGTCAATGAGTGCCACATTAGAGGTCAGGATAAGGACCCAAGGACTGGAACCCAGGTGTACAGAGCTTGGGGCAGCTGATATCCCCACAGTGCTACCAAGAGGCTATGCAGAGGCACACCCAGGGAGCACTGTGGAAAGTAGGTGCCACAGGAAGTACCTGCCAAGAGACCCAGAGTGACAGTATCCTGCTGCCCTCTGATTGGCCAAGTGCCCCTACTTAACCCCAGGGGTTGCCCGAGGAAGTTGTCTGGGCAGCCACACAGACGTGCCCTGCTGCAATGCCAGACTTCCCAGCCTGACTTCAACATCAATTCTAGCCCAGTGCTGCCTCTGAGCTCCTGTCTCTGACCCCAGCCTGACTCTGACTCTTGTTTATGGGACCTGGCCTGGCAATTCCTTCTACTCTGGCCCAGTGACAATTGTCCCCAGTGGGCAGACCTTAGCCCAGTGGTGACTGCTAGGCCAAACTGCCTATGTCCTGGCCCTTACAGTCAGAGCAGGCCCAGGCCTGCGGGATTGCTGCCCTCGCTGCAGTGATGAGGGGGATTTGCCCTGTGCACAACTGAGGGTAGGGCCTGTGCCGAGTGCTGCCTCTCTCCGAGCTCTAGCCTTGCTGCCAATGGAAGGGGTCGCTCTGGCCCCACTCCGACGGGGGAGTTAATGGCCCCCAGGAGCAGCCTCGAAAGATGTAGGGATGATTATAGTGACCAGAGGCCTGGGCCAGTGCCACTGAATACGGGGGAATGAAGCAGCACCTCGTTGCTAGGGACAAGGAGTAGAGGAGATAAATGACCTATCAACTGAGGCCTATGGCAGGTGAACAAGCCCACAGCCCTGCACCTTTGTACATTACAAAGGTAACTAGATGCTTCCACGCACCTTTGTGTCCTGCTTTGTCTGCAGAGACCAGGTGTGTCTTGCTGCTGCTGGGCAGGGAGCCAACAGCCTTAGGCGAGTAGGCAACACAACAGCCTCGGAGACAGAGAATGGAGCTCAGCGACTGCCCTTCTCCCCCTGCAAAGAATCCTCTGCAAATGAATCCCCTCGCACAGGAAACACACACACAGCCTTGCTGGGATCCTGGCTGGCTGGTCACCGGGGGGCTGTGACATGCCACTGGAAAGATTCACAAGACTTATTGCGAGGCTCCCCACCCCAGCCCAGGAGGAGGGTCCTGTTGTACAGATGACTGCGGTAATAGTGTGACAGCAGAGAGGAGTGGCTGCATTCCACGGCTCGGCATGCACAGCCCTACTATCCATTTATCTGCAGTGTTCGTCATTCAGCCTTGGCCTGTTCGTCCCCAAACAGCTCTTCCTCCTTGAGCTGTCTCTGTTAAATAATGAGCGGTGCAGTCGTGTTGGTGCTGTGTTGGTCCCCAGGATATTGGAGAGACAAAGTGGGGGAGGAGATATCTTTGTGATGGTGCTGCCCGTGGGAGCCAGCTGAGGTCACTCAATCAGGGTGAACTGCAAACCAAACGGGGCAAACAAACCCCAAATGCTGGTGGTTATTCCAATACTTAAATTTACCAAGCCAGCACAGAACAGCTTCTACAATACCTCACTGGTTACTCAGAGTCCAAACAACGCAGTTCCCTTAAAGTGCCCAGCCTCAGGCCTCCATCCAGACACACCTGTCAGATATGATGATGATTCCTGAAAATCTTACTTCATCATATAAAAGAAAAAGTTCTTCCAATCCCAAAGGATCAGCCACATACCCAGGTCCAATTATAACTTAGATCTTACCCAAAATATATGCTACAGCCAATTCTTATTAACTAAGCTAAAATTTATTTAAAAAGAAAAGAGAGAGAGTGTTGGTTAAAAGATCAATATACAAACAGACTTGAATTCAATTATTGAGGTTCAGATGCATAGCAGAGGTGATCTTGTAGTTGCCAAAAGTCCTTTCAGATATAGTTCATAGGTTATAGTCCAATGTCTATATTCAGGGTGACTCCAGTCAATGACTGGGGATCTCAATCCTTGTGGCTTAAGGTTTCCCCCTCTTGAAACCCAAAACAGATCTGAGATGATGTAGGATTGTGTCCCAGGGTTCTTATACATTTCCAGCAGCCTTTCGGCCTGAGAAAACAATAGGCTTAACTCCTTCTCCCAAACATCCTGGTAATTAGCACAGAGTAATTTATCCATTAAACAGTTCAGATACAGGTTATCACAACCTTCAAAGAGACACATAGACAATAATACTATTTCACTCAAGTGTCTTCATAAATGTTAATATTCCTTTTTTGATCTTTGAATTAAAACTATAGCAATAGACAAGACTTGTTTGCTTACATCACAAGACTTGAGCAAACATCTACCCTTCTACCTCTAACAATGCAGACTGCATTTCAAAGCTCTATTCATTTACATATCTTTCTAACCAGTCCTTAAGGTTCACCCATGGGTTAGGTCAGTCTGAGTTAATTAACTCTTTCTGGCCCTGTCACCTTCCAATGAAATATTATATTGCACTCATAACGTCACAATCTTCTACTGGACCAAATTCTGTTGGTGAGAGAACAAGCTTTGGCGCTTACACAGAGCTCTTCTTCAGGTCTGGGAAATGGAGCAGCTACAGTTTAGGTTTCATCCTAGGTGAGAGTAGCCTGAAGACTGAGGGCAGAGCATTGTGAGGTTGTATCTCACATACTCTGGAGGGCTTTCTAGCTCCATATTGGCCCATGGGCGGGGCGGGGGGGCAGACACTTTAAGCATACTCCATATCCCAGCGCTCATCTTCCTTGTGCCTGAGGGTTGGGCATGTGCTGCCTGAGCGGAGTTCTTACTTCTACTCCAAGAAGGGTCTTTGTAGCAGTGGCAGTGTGGAACTCCGTGCTTTGCTGGGTCCCCTGTGCTCGGTGTGCCGGTGGGAAGATGGGGGTCGGACAACCAGCCCTGCAAACTCAGCTTGGGGTCTGTGGGCCTGTTTCACCCTCAGGCCAGTGCAGAGCCAGTTACTGAGTGAGCCGGCATCTCCCTCACTCTGAGGTTGCTGGGGCCCTGTCTCAGTTACCCTGTGACAGGCCCTCTTCACTCTGGTCCTAGTTAGGTTAGCCTGGCTGCAGTGGTCATTCCTTGGGGCCTGTAGCGGGATGGTCACCCCGCTCCTGCCCGGAGGGGGAAGCAGCCACAGCTGAGGCCACGCCCCCAATCAGGCCACAGCTGGCCCTATAAAAGGGCCGTGAGCCAGGAGCCCAAGAGGAGATACTGTCTAGCTTCATTGAGAGGGAAGGACCTGGCTGCCTGGGAAGCCGAGAAGGGTACCTAGGGTGGAGCAGGGCTGGGGAAGGGCAGAGGGAGCTGGGGAGCTCTGGCCTAGCAAAGCCCCAGGCTGCAGGCCTAGATAAGGGCCCACAAAAGGGTACCGGGGCAGCCCAGAGATAGGCAGAGGCAGCTGGTCCAACCCCCCTTGCCGATGATGAGTGGTTTATAGACTGCAGTCTGTCCCAGGCAGGGCCGGCTCCAGCGTTTTTGCCGCCCCAAGTGGCAAAAAAAAAAAAAAGGCCGCGATCGGCAGCACTTCGGCGGCAGCTCTACCGCCGCCGCTTTATTTTTCAGCAGCAATTCAGCGGTGGGTCCTTTCCTCCGAGAGGGACTGAGGGACCCGCCGCCGAAGAGCTGGACGTGCCGCCCCTTTCCGTTGGCTGCCCCAAGCACCTGCTTGGTGTGCTGGTGCCTGGAGCCGGCCCTGGAAGCGGGGGCTAGATGGTGACTGGCTGTAGCCACTGAGGCAAGGGGAGGATAGAGGATTGGGGGCTCCCCTGGGTGGGGAGACCCAGAATGTGGGGAGGGTACTGCAGAGGGCAGAACCACCAGAGAAAGGGCACTGGGTCCAGGAGGGACATGGGGGCCAGTGGCAGGCCAGACATCAGCAGACAGAGGGTGCTCCCGAGCTGGAGAAGAGCTAATTCCCTGGACGACCAGCAGGAGGCGCCGTGCCGGTGAGTCGTCGCCCCGCCGCAGGGGCCTCACAGGCTTTGTTTTGTAATCCGCTATTCCATGTAGTGTCAAACAGTAGCATCCTCTGCTCTCCTGGCATTCCTCAAACTACTGCCATGGCTGCTTGGGCATCACTGTCCACCTCCCTTTCCCAGATTAGAACCAGTTCCTTCCTGCACGATATAAACACCAGAGCCCATCACTAAGAATAAGCCACCTCTCTTTCAGGCCAGCTGCAGAGACCAACCAAGGGAGAGGTTTGGTGGCGCCTGGCTGGGGAAGACCCAGAATCTGATTTTCAGAGATGCGGCTGCCCACAGCTCCTGTTGATGGCACTGGCCACTCAGCATCTCTGGAAACGTGGCCATGCCCTGTATGGAGCCCAATGTGCCAACTCATTAGCGCTAGCATGTCACAGGGCAAAGCTACTTTCCCCTGAACTGCTGTCAAGGTTTCAGAGAGAAATCCCTCCTCCGCCAGTGCTTTCCAAGCCATGGTCCGCGCCCACCAGCAGCTGGCAGATGAGGATTGGCTGATCTGCCAACCAAGCAATTCTTTAAAGAATGAGGGCTGCTGCTGCTTTGTTAAAAGTAGAGACCAGCTGATTAGTACAGGGTTTTTGTTTGTTTTTCCAGGGCAGAAAAGGTGAAATATTGAAACCTGCGCATCCCATGACAGGCACCCTGGCACTACTCCACAGCTGCTGAGCACGTCTGTCACTGCTGCAGAGGAAGCTTGCAGCGCCATGGCTCAGTGAGTCCATAGAGCAGGGAGGCACATCTGTCACTGCTGCAGGGGAAGCTCACAGCAGAATCCTTTCAGTGCTACCAGAGAGCCACTGACCACTTCTGCAGAGGAAATTTGCAGTGCTATGTGCTTCAGCACTACCATGGAGCTGCAGGCAGCTGTGCAACTGCTATGGAGGAAACTCGCAGTGCTGGGTGTATAAAACACTCTGTAAAATCTGCCTGTATTTTTGGCAATGACAATTCAAAAGCTTTGGAAGCATCTTCTCTAGGCTGTGAAAGCAGGTTTTGCCGGCTAAGGACATGACGTCAGTAATGTTGGGAGAAAAGGCAACAATAATTTGACCTTCTTCCTTTATTAATAATGGGCCTTTTCACAGAACACAAAAGAACATTAGAAAACATCAAACCAGTCAAGGCTAGAACAAGATGTAGCCACTTCTTTGCTCTGCCGTTAGATGAGTGCCTGGGGTGCAGAATGTTGCCAAGTGGTTGACGTATGTAAGGTATGAGTGTGACAGTGCAGTCGATTTCTTATTGTGGAATCTTTGCCACTTGAATCTCTGCAGATGTTTAAATCTTTGAAAACAGTCTGTTGAGAAGCGTGGCATTGATTGGGCGTGCTGTGCCAGAGCCCCTGACAGTCATTGCTTGAGCGCAAGGGATACTCTGCATTGGTTGCCATCAAAACCAAATAAAGATATAAGCCAACCACACCTATGGTTCAAACTGTTATAGGGTGACCAGACGTCTTGATAAAATTGAGACTGTCCCGATTTTGAGGAGTTTGTCCCGCGTCCCGACCAGAGTACGGTTGGGATGCCATTTGTCCCGATATTTTGTTTCCTGGTCTTCGGCGGCAATTTGGCGGAGAGTCCTTCAGTCATGGACGGTCTTCGGCGGTATTTTGGCAGCGAGTGCTTCTGTCTTTGGTGGCAAGGTTTATTCCCACCGCTGAAGACCGTCCATGACTGAAGGGTTCTCCGCCGAATTGCCGCCTAACTCCCGGATGGGTGAGTGTGTTTAAAAAAACAAAAACACCCACGGTGGTCCCGATATTTTCCCCTTAACATCTGGTCACCCTAAACTGTTATCAGTCAGTCTTACCATTTCAACATACCCTCTGCAAAACAGCTAAAAAGTGACAAGTTTTTAAAGTGTTTATATACCAATGCTAGGAGTCTAAATAATAAGATGGGTGAACTAGAGTGCCTCATATTAAAGGAGGATAGGATATTGATATAGTAGGCATCGCAGAACCTTGGGGGAATGAGGATAATCAATGGGACACAGTAATACCAGAGTACAAAAATATATCAGAAGGACAGAATCGGTCGTGCTGGTGGGGGAGTGGCATTATATGTGAAAGAAAGCATAGAATCGAATGAAGTAAAACTCTCAAGTGACCCAACTGTACCATGGAATCTCTATGGATAGTAATTCAGTACTCTAATAATAAGAATATAGCAGTAGGGATATATTACCAACCACCTGAGCAGGATGGTGATAGTGACTGTGAAATGCTCAGGGATATTAGAGAGGCTATTAAAATAAAAATCTCAATAATAATGGGGGATTTCAACTATTCCCATATTGACTGGTGTGACAAAGTTCCTCCTCTACCTTGGTGGGTCCTGCGCTTATTGCCAGATTTGCTTGCCTCACAGATTCACCCTGTGGGTCGGGAAACAGCCCAGAGACCTTCCCCTTTGGTAGAAGCCACAGTCCAGGTCAATTCCTCCTGGGTTTGATCCGGAGTTGGGAGGTTTGTGGGGAACCCAGGCCCATCCTCTACTCTGGGTTCCAGCCCAGGGCCCTGTGGACTGCAGCTGTCTAGAGTGCCTCCTGGTTCAGCTGTGCGACAGCTACAACTCCCTGGGCTACTTCCCCATGGCCTCCTCCCAACACCTTCTTTGTCCTCACCACCAGACCTTCCTCCCAATGTCTGGTAACGCTTGTACTTCTCAGTCCTCCAGCAGGATGCTACTCACTCTCAGCTTCTTGCACGCCTCTTGCTCCCGGTTCCTCACACACACTTCCTCTCCTCTGACTCCCCCTGGCCTGCTTGGAGTGAGCCCTTTTATAGCATCAGAGGGGCCTTAATTAGAGTCAGGTGCTTAACAGCCTCACCTGACTCTTAGCAGGTTAATTGGAATCAGGTGTTCTCATTAGCCTGGCTGCCCTGGTCACTCAGGGAACAGAAAACTGCTTATCCAGTGGCCAGTATATCTCCCTTCTACTACTCTGCTCTTCCCAACTGGCCTGGGTCTATCACACTGGGTACATGTCACCTCAGGACAGGATGCAGCGATAAAGTTTCTTCACACCTTAAATGGCTGCTTCTTGGAGCAGCTAGTCCTGGAGCCCACAAGTGAAGACGCAATTCTTGATTTAGTCCTAAGTGGAGCACAGGATCAGATCCAAGAGGTGAATAGAGCTGGACCGCTTGGTAATAGTGACCATAATATAATTAAATTTAACATCCCTGGGGTGAGGAAAACACCACAGTAGCCCAACACTGTAGCATTTAATTTCAGAAAGGGGGACTACATAAAAATGAGGAAGTTAGCTAAACAGAACTTAAAAGGTACAGCACAAAAAGTGAAATCCCTGCAAGCTGCATGGAAACTTTTTAAAGACACCATAATAGAGGTTCAACTTAAATGTACCCCCCATATTAAAAAACATAGTAAGAGAAACCAAAAAAGTGCCACCGTGGCTAAACAACCAAGTAAAAGAAGCAGCGAGAGGCAAAAAGGCATCCTTTAAAAAGCAGAAGTTAAATCCTAGTGAGGAAAATAGAAAGGAGCATAAACTCTGGCAAATGAAATGTAAAAATTATAATTAGGAAGGCCAAAAAAGAATTTGAAGAACAGCTAGCCAAAGACTCAAAAAGTAATAGCAAAAACATTTTTAAGTACATCAGAAGCAGGAAGCCTGTTAAACAACCAGTGGGGCCACCGGACGATCGAGGTGCTAAAGGAGCACTCAAAGACGATAAGACCACTGCATTGCGGAGAAACTACATGAATTCTCTGCATCGGCCTTCATGGCTGAGGATGTGAAGGAGATTCTCAATCCTGAGCCATTCTTTTTAGGTGACAAATCTGAGGAACTGTCACAGATTAAGATGTCATTAGAGTAGGTTTTGGAACAAATTGATAAATTAAACAGTAATAAGTCACCAGGACCAGATGGTATTCACCCAAGAGTTAATGTGAAATTGCAGAACTACTAACTGTAGTCTGTAACCTATCATTTAAATCAGCTTCTGTACCAAATGACTGGAGGATAGCTAATGTGATGCCAATATTTAAAAAGGGCTCCAGATGTGATCACAGCAACTACAGGTGGATAAGCCTGACTTCAGTACCGGGCAAACTGATTGAAACTATAATAAAGAACAATATTGTCAGACATATAGATGAACCTAATTTGTTGAGGAAGAGTCAACATATTTTTTGTAAAGGGAAATCATGCCTCACCAATCTACTAGAATTCTTTGAGGGGGTCAATAAGTATGTGGACTAAGGGGATCCAGTGGATGTAGTGTGCTTAAATTTTCAGAAAGCCTTTGACAAAGTCCCTCACCAAAGGCTCTTACGCAAAATAAGCTGCCACAGGATAAGAGGGAAGGTGGTCTCATAGATCGGTAACTGGTTAAAAGATAGAAAACAAAGGGTAGGAATAAACGGTCAGTTTTCCGACTGGAGAGAGGTAAATAGTGGTGTCCCCCAGGGGTCTGTACTGGGACCTGTGCTGTTCAACATATTCATAAATGATCTGGAGAAAGGGGTAAACATGAGGTGGCAAAATTTTGATGATACAAAACTACTCAAGATAGTTAAGACCCATGCAGACTGCGAAGAGCTACAAAAGGCTCTCTCAAAACTAGGTGACTGGGCGAGGAAATGGCAGATGAAATTCAATGTTGATAAATGCAAAGTAATGCACATTGGAAAGCATAATCCCAACCATACGTATAAAATGATGGGGTCTGAAGTAGCTATTACCACTCAAGAAAGATCTTGGCGTCATTCTGGATAGTTCTCTGAAAACATCCACTTAATGTGCAGCGGCAGCCAAAAAAGTGAACAGAATGTTGGGCATCATTAAGAAAGGGATAGAAAATAGGACAGAAAATATCATATTGCCTTAGGGTGACCAAATCGCAAGAATGAAATATCAGGGCACATTGGGCGAGCAGGGGTGGGGGGAAGAGCCACAGGTGCACAGCCCCGACCGGAGCCATGAGGGGGGACACACAGCCCTAGGAAGCTGCAAGCGGGGTGTACGGCCCCTGCTGCAGCCCGCACCACATGCCATGGGGCAAAGACTCAAGGACTCATGGCTCCAGCTCCAGCCCCCAGCAGAAGCCCCGGGGCCAGGGGCACAGGACTCTGGCTCCAGCTCCAGCCCCAGCCCCCAGCAGAAGCCACGGGGCCAGGGGCACAGGGCTCCGGCTCCAGCCCCCGGCCGAAGCCGCAGGACGGGCGCAGGATCCTGGTTGCAAAGTCAGACCCAGTTGCAGGGCAGGGGAGCGAAGGGTCGCAGTTCTAGCCCTGGCTCCAGCCGCAGTCCCAGAGGGGAGGCCCCCAGTCCTGCCTTCAGACCTGAGCTAGAGTTACTATGGTGCGGTGTGCAGTTACTGGTGAGAATATGCTTCAGGTTGGCAGGTTGTCTGTGGGCGAGGACTGGCCTGCCACCCAAGGCCTCTAACTCAGGAACCAATCCATGCAACAAACCTCGATGCCAACTCTGCCCACAGAGGCACAGGACTCTGGCTCCAGCTCCAGCCCCAGCCCCCAGCAGAAGCCACGGGGCCAGGGGCACAGGGCTCCGGCTCCAGCCCCCGGCCGAAGCCGCAGGACGGGCGCAGGATCCTGGTTGCAAAGTCCGACCCAGTTGCAGGGCAGGGGAGCGAAGGACTTCACATATCTACACCAGCGACACCATCACAGGACCTAACCAGATCAGCCACACCATCACCGGTTCATTCACCTGCACGTCCACCAATGTAATATATGCCATCATATGCCAGCAATGCCCCTCTGCTATGTACATCGGCCAAACTGGACAGTCTCTAAGGAAAAGGATAAATGGACACAAATCAGACATTAGGAATGGCAATATACAAAAACCTGTAGGAGAACACTTCAACCTCCCTGGCCACACAATAGCAGATCTTAAGGTGGCCGTCCTGCAGCAAAAAAACTTCAGGACCAGACTTCAAAGAGAAACTGCTGAGCTCCAGTTCATCTGCAAATTTGACACCATCAGCTCAGGATTAAACAAAGACTGTGAATGGCTTGCCAACTACAGAACCAGTTTCTCCTCCCTTGGTTTTCACTCAACTGCTAGAACAGGGCCTCATCCTCCCTGATTGAACTAACCTCGTTATCTCTAGCTTGCTTCTTGCTTGCATATATAAACCTGCCCCTGGAAATTTCCACTACTTGCATCCGAAGAAGTGGGTATTCACCCACGAAAGCTCATGCTACAAAACGTCTGTTAGTCTATAAGGTGCCACAGGATTCTTTGCTGCTTCTACAGAACCAGACTAACACGGCTACCCCTCTGATACTTAATTCTCAGAGTATTTATTATGGCATACACTTCACATGCTGTCATACTCTCATTTTCCAAACAGAGCACAGTATCATTGAAGATTTTCAGGACATTCTTGAGGAAAAACAGATGAAC
Source organism: Mauremys mutica (assembly GCF_020497125.1). NCBI lineage: Eukaryota > Metazoa > Chordata > Testudines > Geoemydidae > Mauremys > Mauremys mutica. The sequence continues at coordinate 7,583,023 of NC_059085.1, forward strand.
CCCTCACCTTGTTCACCATTTTCCATGTCCGAGAACAGCATCCATAGCAGGGGTCGGTAACCTTTCAGAAGTGGTGTGCCGAGTCTTCATTTATTCACTCTTCATTTATTCACTTTCGCGTGCCGGTAATACATTTTAACGTTTTTAGAAGGTCTCTTTCTATAAGTCTGTAATATAGAACTAAACTATTGTTGTATGTAAAGTAAATAAGGTTTTAAAAATGTTTAAGAAGCTTCATTTAAAATTAAATTAAAATGCAGAGCCCCCCGGAGCGGTGGCCAGGACCCAGGCAGTGTGAGTGCCACTGAAAATCAGCTCGCGTGCCGCCTTCGGCACACGTGCCATAGGTTGCCTACCTCAGATCCATAGAGATGTTGGGCACTTCTCACTGCCCAAAGAAACAAAGTAGCACTTAACAGCCTGCGATGCATTTACAAGCCTGTTTACAGCTGGGAAAAGACTCAACCAGCGCGTCGGAACGTGACGCAGTAAAGTGGCATACTCCATATCCACAAAGTCAAACATATCCTTCAATGCTGCTACTCTCTTAGCAGAACTGCTGAAATGATTGAACGTCTTAATCACCAGAGTTTCCATGTCAACTTGTAGGGTATTGCTACCATGTTTCATGGCATTGTGCACAACATGGGTGGGCAGTTTGCAGGCAAGATATTTTTGTTTTGTTTTTTTAAATTCTGGTACACTGATTGTTGCTTTCCATAATTCACGTTTGCATTATGAGCACAGTAGGAAGACACTTTGTTTAGGTCTAGTTTGTGTGTTGCAAGTTTTCCAGGTAATGTGTTGCTTATTGCCTCTGCGGTCTCTTCGCTTTGCTCATAGAAGTCTAACAGTTTATCTTGGATCCCATGTTCAGGTCTCCTGTATCTCAGCGATAAGGGGAAAGTTTTCACATTGCCCTTGTTAGATGCATCTGTGGCAACTGAGAAATAGGGACCGTCTGGCTTGCTGAGGTCAAAATTCTGTTGAGAGGTGACAGCACATTTTTGATCAATACCTCTGCTTTAGTCCGGCCACAGCTGACATGCTTTGCAATCGTTGAATCTGGATACAAAGTAGGTGCCAGTTTAAGTTCACAGTCACACGAGCGATAGGAGTGTTGATGGACAACTGTGTGGTAAACTTGAGTTAGCTCAACAGCGATAACCTTGTTACTGAAGGATTCATTTGGCCGGCTGAAAAAATGTGAGACTAGGGTATTGCTCTTGTGAGTCTTGGCGTTTTGTTCATGATTTTTTGAATCAGCAGGATGCTTAATGTCAGACTTCCTGCCATGGCAAATGTTAAATTCCTTCTTGCATACTTCACAAAAGGCTTTTGAATCACCCTTGTAGGATTTCCGAATCCAGGTGTAAGTGGCTTCCCATTCTGTCCTGTATCAGAACTGTCTTTGTTGGATTTTGGTAGTTGGTTCCTCCCTTGCTGTTGCCATTTTGGGTGGGGTTTTCGGCTGAAGATCATTAGCTAGCTACCTAGCTAGCCACTGAAAAGAACCGCGCAGTCTCTGTGCTTCTTACGTGTTATTATGTGTCCACTGTAGTTTGCCCTACGGTATGCACTGTGGTTCAGAACTGTAAACGACAGATCCCTACCGTAAACTGTGTTACACCTGAAAACAACCTGAAAAACCAAAATTGCCAGTAGATAACAGATCCCAATTGGGTTTCACGGGACATTCCCAATCCACTAATTTTCTATTTCACTACTAAATTTTAAATTTTACCTATCAGGACAAATGGTGCCCCGATTGTACATCGGGCAGATGTACACTGCCAGGTGCAATCCCTGCTTGCCAATGTGGGTAAGTGAGTGACCTGGGCAGCAGCTTAGCAGCGCTCAGCCCGGGCCTGCCCTGGGTGGAATCAGCATGTGCAGAGGCAGGTGCCTCCTTTCCTTGGCTCTGCCATGAGCTAGGTGGCCCAGTCTGCACACACTCTGCTGGGGGTGGGCCCATGCTGTGCCACACAGCTCCCCTGCCCAGTGCCCCCTGGATCCAGTATGCCCAGAGCCCCCCCACAATCCCCTCACATTTCCACCACAAATGCACAGTGCTGTGCACAACCCCCCTGCCCAGCACTCCCCACACCCACAGCTGCCCAGCACCGCGTACAGAACCCCCCACTCGCTAGTGTCCCAATACGCACAGATTTCTCCTCCCTCCCTCCATGTGCCCTTCCCCACAGCCCCACCACCACAACTACACAATGCCCCACACAGACCCCCCCTGCCTAGTGCCCTGACACACACAGATCTCCCCCACTGCCTGGCACCCCCCCAACAGGCCCCCACTGCCTGGCACCCCAAAACACACAAACCTCCCCCAGCGCCCTCCACACCCTCACAGCTCAGCAGCCCACACACACCTCCCAGGGCTGGTCTACACTAGGGGAGGGTGTTGATCTAAGATACGCAACTTCAGCTACGTGAATAGCGTAGCTGAAGTCGAAGTATCTTAGATCGATTTACCTCGGGTCCTCACGGCGCGGGATCGACGTCCGTGGCTCCCCCGTCGACTCTGCTACCGCCGCTCGCTCCGGCGGAGTTCCGGAGTCGACGGGAGCGCGTTCGGGGATCGATATATCGCGTCTAGATGAGACGCGATATATTGATCCCGATATATCAATCCCAATAAACTGATCGCTACCTGCTGATAGGGCGGGTAGTCTGGATGTACCGTCAGACACTCACTCCATCACACCCTGCCCCTTTCCCTGGCCGCACTCACCAGCCCTGCTGGGAGGTCTCTGGCTCTTAGGGTCAGAGCGGCAAGGGGGGTCTCCAGACTCTCCACGTGCTGCGCCCGCCACAAGCACAAGCTCTGTGGCTCCCGTTGGCTGGGAAAAGCGCCAATGGCAGCTGCCGGAGCCGCGGAGCGGGGCTTGCAGGTGCCGGCAGCGCACAGAGAGCCACCTGCCCCCATAGGCGGCAGGTTTGTAAAATTTGTGGTGGGGCCCAAAATGGTGGTGCCCCCCCCACTCCCGCCCTGTAAGCCGATATAAAATGAAGCTACAGCCGCGGCTGAGATTTAAAGGGCTCTGGGCTCCCCGCTGCTTCCGGCAGCCCAGAGCCCTCTGATTCCCAGCCGCGGCTGAGATTTAAAGGGCTCTGGGCTCCCCGCTGCTGCCGGCAGCCCAGAGCCCTCTGATTCCCAGCCGCAGCTGGGATTTAAAGGGCTCTGGGCTCCCTGCCGCAGCGGGCAGCCCAGAGCCCTCTGATTCCCGGCCGCGGCTGGGATTTAAAGGGCTCTGGGCTCCCTGCGGTTGCAGGCAGCCCAGAGCCCTCTGATTCCCAGCCGCGGCTGAGAATTAAAGGGCTCTGGGCTCCCTTCGGTTGCAGGCAGCCCAGAGCCCTCTGATTCCCGGCCGCGGCTGGGATTTAAAGGGCTCTGGGCTCCCCGCGGTTGCAGGCAGCCCAGAGCCCTCTGATTCCCAGCCGCGGCTGACATTTAAAGGGCTCTGGGCTCCCCGCTGCTTCCGGCAGCCCAGAGCCCTCTCATTCCTGGCCGCGGCTGGGATTTAAAGGGCTCTGGGCTCCCTGCGGTTGCAGGCAGCCCAGAGCCCTCTGATTCCCGGCCGCGGCTGGGATTTAAAAGGCTCTGGGCTCCCCGCAACAGCGGGCAACCCAGAGCCCTCTGATTCCCGGCCGCGGCTGGGATTTAAAAGGCTCTGGGCTCCCCGCAACAGCGGGCAACCCAGAGCCCTCTGATTCCCGGCCGTGGCTGGGATTTAAAGGGCTCTGGGCTCCCCGCGGTTGCAGGCAGCCCAGAGCCCTCTGGTTCCCAGCCGTGGCTGAGATTTAAAGGGCTCTGGGCTCCCCGCTGCTTCCGGCAGCCCAGAGCCCTCTGATTCCCGGCCGCGGCTGGGATTTAAAGGGGCGAAACCTAGCTCCAAATATTGGTGGAGCAGGGCCCCTGATTTTGAATATTCCTGGGGCTTTAGCTCCACGAGCCCATATAAGTTGGCGCCCATGCCTGCCCCCCCGCCCTGACCCTAAGAGCCAGAGGGACCTGCAGGGGGGCGAGGCGGGGAGACCCGGTGGTGCTTACCTGGGGCGGCTCCCGGGAAGCATCCTGCAGGTCCCTCTGGCTCCTAGGGTCAGGTAGGGAGGGTAGGAGGGGGCGGAGGGCTCTGCCTGTTGCCGGCGCCTGCAAGCTCTGCCCCTGCAGCTCTGATTGGGCAGGAGGGAGCCAGTGCAACACACAGAGACCCTCTCCGCCTCTGTGCCTAGGGGCCGCCCACACTGCAGGTTCCTGCCGACGGGCGGGTGCGCCGCCAGGAGCTGTCCCAGAAAGCGCCGCCACGCCAGCCCCAGGACTTGGGCGGTGACTCATGGTGAGCGGTCTCCAATATCAGGACAAAGGGCGTCCCGACCAATGTGAGACATTTAAGACAAATGTCTTAAAATCAGGACTGTCTTGATAATATCGGGACGTCTGGTCACTCTATATTGCCTCCATATAAACCCATGGTACGCCCACTTCTTGAACACTGTGTGCAGATGTGGTTGCTCTTCTCAAAAAAGATATATTGGAATTGGAAAAGGTTCAGAAAAAGGCAACAAAAATGATTAGGCGTATGGAACAGCTTCTGTATGAAGAGAGATTAATAAGACTGGGACTTTTCAGCTTGGAAAAGAGACGACTAAGGGGGGATATGATAGAGGTCTGTAAAATCATGACTGATGCGGAGAAAGTAATTAAGGAAGTGTTATTTACTCCTTCTCATAACACAAGAACTAGGGGTCACCAAATGAAACTAACAGGCAGCCAGTTTAAAACAAACAAAAGGAAGTATTTTTTCACACACACACAGTCAACCTGTGGAACTCTTTGCCAGAGGATGTTGTGAAGGCCAAGACTATAACAGAGTTCAAAAAAAGCTAGATAAGTTCATGGAGGCTAGGTCCATCAATGGCTATTAGCCGGGATGGGTAGGGATGGTGTCCTTAGCCTCTGTTTGCCTGAAGCTGGGAATGAGCGACAGGGAAAGGCTCACTTGATAATAACCTGTTCTGTTCATTGGCCACTGTTGGAAGACAGGATATTGGGCTAGATGGACCTTTGGTCTGACCCAGTATGGCCATTCTTATGTTCCTGAGAGCCCAAGAGGAAGACGGTTGAGCTGGGGAGAAGATAGACAGACGTGGCGAGCTTAGGGTGAAAGGGGGGTGAGGAGGAGTGATAGGGTGGGTGGTGGTACCACCATGCTCTGCTACCCTAAGGCACTGGAATAGTTCTGAAGGTCACATGCTGAGAAAGGCCGGATAGCAGGGCTTGGCCACGCTGCCTGGGAAAGGGGCCAGTGACAGCCATCAGCAGAGCCCTTTGTCTGGGGGCGGGTGTGAGGATTCACAGGGAGCAGATGTGGGGGGTAGGAAAGGTCAGGCGATGGGAATTCAGGGGACCAGGTGGGGATTCGGGGGCAGGAATGGTTTAGGGGGCAGGGTGGAGCTGAAGGGGCAGGTGGGGGTCCAGGGCTGGCGGGGGTCTGGGAATTGGAGAGGTTGAGGGGCAGATGTGGAGCTAGGGGGGTTTAGAGGCAGGTGGGGTGTCTGGGGGTTCGGGGCAGAGGTGGGGCTGGGGGACATTCAGGGATAGGTGAAGGTTGGGGGAAGTTCAGGGGCAGGTGTGGGGCCAGGAGGGTTGAGAGGCAGGTCTGGAGCTTGGGCTGGGCTGGGCTGGGGGAGGGGGGGTTCAGGGGCAGGTGGGGTGTCTGGGGGCGGAGGGGGTTTGGGAGCAGGTGTGGGGCTGGGGGGATTTAGGGGCGGGTGGGATGTCTGGGGGGGTTCGGGGTGGGTGTGGAGCGGGGGGTGGTGGTTCCCGGGCGGGTGTAGGGTTGGGGGATGATTTAGGGGCAGGTGTGGGTCTGGGGGGGTTCGGGGTCTGGGGGCCCGGTGGGGGCAGGGGCAGAGGGGGTTCGGGGGCGGGTGTGCAGCTGGGGGGTTCGGGGGCTGGGGGCCCGGCGGGGGCGGGGGTGGGGGGTTCGGGGGCTCGGGCAGAGGGGGTTAAGGATCAGGTGTGGGGCTGGGTGGGTTCGGGGGCGGGGGCAGAGGGGGTTTAGGATCAGGTGTGGGGCTGGGGGGGGGTCCCGGGTGGGTGTGGGGCTGGGGGGTTCGGGGCCCGGTGGGGGCTGGGGGGGGTTGGGGGCGGGGACAGAGGGGGTTCAGGAGCGGGTGTGGGGCTGGGGGCGGGGGCGTGCCTGCCCCACGTGCACGTGACGCTCCCTCCCGCGCTCTCCCGGGGCCGGGGGAAGCCGCAGCCCGGCGGAGCGCGGCGAGCGGAGCGGATCGGAGCGGGCGCGATGCAGCCCCCGACGGGCCCCGCGCTGGCCTCTGCCCCCGAGAGCCCGCCGGGGGCGGCCCCGGGCTCGCCGCTGCTCCGCTGGCAGTGGCGGGAGGTGCAGTTGCCCTGCCTGGTGGCGGGCTGGATCCTGGTGGCCAGTCTGGCCAAGATCGGTGAGTCCCGCCCCCCCCGGCACCCCCACCCCGGGAACCGGCCGCTTCTCTCCTGCGGCCTCGCCCCGGCCACCCCCCTGCACCCTCCCGGGGGCCCAGCCACCCCCCCCCCCGGAGCGCCAGGGCTCCGCGCCTGGCCGAGCAAGGACCCAGGTGTCCGGGGAGGGGGCACCGGGAAGTGTAACCCTCGCCGGAGGGCCCCCACCCCGCACTCCCGGTGCCTCTCGCCGCCCCCAGCCGGCGGAGCTCGGCAGGCACCCAGGGGGCACCGGGCCACTGGGCAGGTGCGAAAGGGTAATGCACGAAGGGGATGGAGCTGGGCTTCCCGCCCGGGGGGGACCCGCAGCTGGCGGGCGCTTGCAAGCCCATTGTGGGGGGAGGGAGGCCCCCCCACTGTTTTCTCCCCACGTGGGGTGAGGGATTGGAAAAGGAGGAGCTGGAGAATAATCCTGCCTCGCTCATCATGCCACGATACAGGCAGTGCCCTGCCCTCTCTCCTCTGGCACAGCCTGTGCTCCGGCTACGAGCTGGTCAGGCCAGGGCTGTGTCTTCCTGTCAGGGCCAAGCACATGGTGGTGCTCCCCGGGCACCACCGGTAACCTCCAGCAGTTCTGGTCACCTTGCCTCCGAGAGGGTACGGCAGACTAGAAGGGCCCGGAGAAGGGCAGTAAACGTGGTTAGTAGAACCCAGTGCGGGTACAAAATCTGTATCCGCATCCGATCCGCATACATGGTCTGCAGGTATCCGCAGATCTGCAGGACTCTAGCGATTAGTGGCATATAAAGACTTCTGCGGGAAGGGAGATTAAATTGATTAGGGCAGTAGAGTTCAGAGGAGAGAGGAATAAAACGGCCTATGACTGGTCTGTACTCAGAGTCACGAATGACCGTCCTAGAGGAGTTTCAGTGGCAGCCGTGTTAGTCTGTATCTCTAAGGTGCCACAAGGACTCCTCATTTTTTTTTGACCTAGAGGAGGTCTCTCAGGTGGTCCTATTCACCCTAGAACAAATCACCCAATGAAATTCAGAGGCACCAAATTAAAGCTGTTAAATTTGTACACAGTTCCCAGCTGTGGAACTCATTGCCACAAGATGTCATTGAGGCCGAGAACATTGCGGGATTCAAAGAGGGTTAATGAGAACATCCACAATGACATGAGATAGGATAGAAATATCTGAGCGATATAAACCTTGATGCCTCACGCCATAAAGCAGGCTCTTCCTGGTGGAAGGAAGACTCTTCCCTGGTGGACTCTGGCTGGCGTGGAAGGGAGAGCGCCACGTGCCTGCTCCTGGGTGAGGACTAGAGCCCTTGGCACAGCAGAGAAATTCTGTAGAGCCATGAGGATGAGGAGGGTGAGTGTGAGACAAGAAGGTCATGGAGGGACACGAGAAGGTGGTGACCAGAGCTGGTTGAAGCTCAGAATTTCTGTTCTGATATTCTGAAATTTCCTTTTGTCCTGAATCAGAAATATTCAAATGACCAAATTAAAACCCTCTCAGAAGTTCTTATAAAAAAATTAGACAACATTGATCCATATGGATCATTGCCTGGGTGTTTTTCCGGTGGAGAGAGGTTCCACTGGAAACGTTCCAGCGGCTGTAGTGGTGACGTGGCTGGAGAGTGGGAGAGGACGGGCATTCTTACAGCCACGTTCTGCATAGAATGACTGAGGGGGAGGCGAGAAGCAGAGTGACCTGAGAGACGAAGGTCATGATAATCCAGGCAAGAGGTGACCCAGGCTCGCACAGAGGAATTGGTTGAGGGGAGGCGCTTGCTGCACTGGGTGAGGAGGAGGAGGAGCTGAGGGTCCCAACTCCTTGGGAATGGTAAGAGAGGGGGAGGTGTTGGTGATACAGGCCCTCGGGTAGGGTAACAATGATCTGGGGCACATCTGGAGGGTGAGTGTGGGGCTGCTAGATCAGTTTCTCCCAGACTGTATGTAAGGACGTGGTTTTGTTTTTGTGGCACCAGGGAAATGACAGTAGGTTCTGTTCTCTTAAGCAGTGGTGGAGCCCAGGTGTGCCCTGGGCCAGCAGAGCGCAAACGCACTTAGCCAGGGAAAAGCTCATCGGGCTATTGCTTCATGGAAGGCGAAGTCGCCATACAGGCGTGGGAGCTAGGGCGACCCCTTGCTGTGTCTCTGGGGTCCAATGAATGGTTCCTGTGTGACTGTGTTCTGCTCCATGGGGGAGGGCTCGCACAGCTCCTCCAGGGACTAAACCCTGTGTCTGGTGATTAAGGCAAAACAGCCAGGTTGTAACCCACCCGGAAGGTACCACCTTCCTGGACGGGCTCCCGTACTGGTTCACACTGGATTCTCCAGAGGCCAACGGACAAAGAAAGGACTTTTGGATCGATAACCCGAGTTTAAACTGACTCAGGACCTGCTTCTGATCCCGTGACCGGACAGGACCTTCTGTCCAAGGGGGCCCCAGTTCTTGGGGCAGGATCGGAAGGCCCTGGCTTACTAGGACCCCACAGGACTGCAGGGTGACCTCTGGTAAGCTTTTAGCATGCTTGTCAGTTCTTGTATTCTTTGTCTATGGTTTCTCTGTAATGCTTTCACCTGAAGAGTAGATGTGTTTGCTGAGAAGGGGCTGGCAATACGCTGCTTGTAGTCCTCCGAGAGACAGCAAAGCGTCTGTTTGGGCAGTCTGGCTTGCTGGGGATATCGCAGTGTAATGCAGGGAACGGTGCAGCCTTAAAACCCCTGCGGGTCTCTGCCCAAGAGAGGGGGCAGCTGGGGGGCTGGAAACCTGAAGTGGCTGCCCTCAAGGGACCCCAGATGGGGAATACAGGTGCAGCGGCCCTGAAATTGTGACACCAGGCTCTACGGAGTCTTCCCTGTCCCTGGTCTGAGTCCTGTTTCTGCCTGACTGAGGTGGAATGAGAGAGAAGCTAGAAGGAGCCCGAGTGTCTCTGGATGGGGCAGCTGCCTCTGGAGGGGGTTGATGCTGCCTGCATGCGCTAGCAGCTGTTGTCAGCTGGGTGGATACAGTTGTGGCCCATTTAGCTCTGCTAGCAGGGAGGCCTTCCTGATGCTCAGGAGGGGTGGCCGCAGGGCAGCACCGGAGTCATGACGAACACCCTTACCCGGCTGCTGGCTCTCGCGTACCCGCAGAATTTGAGCTCTGCTAACCGGGGAGAGAACTGGATCCCTTGGCCGTGTGTTTGTCAGGCATGTGTCTGGGGGTTAAATCCCCTAAGGGAGACGTGTGAGCAAACAGCCAACTAGTTCTTCTGCTCTCCCTCGGTGGGGGAAGAAGGAATTCTGAGCTGACAGAAGGTTGCTGAGTCCCCCCAGCTGATGATGTCCAGTTAGCTATGCGAGGGTTCAACGCCCACCATGGCTGGTGGAGAGGGAGAGTCCTGTTTTCAGAAGTACTCGACCCGAGACTCTGTAAAGGGGCCCCCTGGCCTGGTGTGTGATGGCTGGAGTGCTGCTGACAGCGAGAGGTCTTCTCCCCAAACACTTAGCTATTGCAGTGGGTAGAGCCCACACGGATCCCTGCTCCCCTAGCCGCAGGCCCGTTTCACAAGCACCGGGATACACGGAAAGGCAGTACACCAGCGTCTAGCCACGGACCCTGCCTGTCTTCTTACTTCTCGGTCCATAAGCGAGCTCCTCGCTGGTGACCACTTGGGAAATTTCTGAGGCCCATTCAGGGACCTCTTCTCATTGCCATTTTCGTGGGATGCTTAAAATTGTACAGGGAAAAGAATGGACCGAAATCTGTGAGGGGAAGGGTCATCCTTGTCAGGACAGCCAGCCTTGTGTCCAGTGGAGAATTTTCATCCTGTTCCAACACTTCGTTGGAGGTGCCAGAGCTCAGGCTGAAGCCAGGGCTCCATTTGGAGGCTTTTAAGTGGCAGGCGTGCCACTTGTCCGAAGTTTTCTGGGAGCGATGCATTTGTGCACTCTAATTGTCGTGCCTGTCTGCAGTGGCGGATCGGAATTATTTCTGTAGCAAGGTTGCACAAAATCAAAGGGTTTTTCACAATGAATAAACATTCTCCTGGTTGTCCTGTCCTTCATCTCCGAAGGGCAGCTTTCCGTGCAAGGCCAGCCAGTCATACATGGGCATTTGGGCATGTCGCTGACTAGGTTGGCACTCCTTATTTCCTGGGTATAGGAGTTTTTCAGAGGTTTTTCTGTGGTTTCATGTCAGCAACGTTCTCCTTTTTTAACCACCAGTGTATCAGAGCAGTGTTTGCCTCTGAGCTCTCATAGCAACTGCAAATCAGCCTTGCTGCACGGTATTTTGGATGCTATCTGTGGTGCTTAGGCGCTGAAGTTAATTCACGGGTGGCCAAGTTACAGTTGCTGTGGGAACCTTAATTTCTCAAATTCCTGCTTTTTATGTGTAAAATTAGAGCTCCCCGCCCTCCCCCCGATCGCTGCACCATGACTACAAAGGAGTTTGCATTTCTGCATTGGTTTGTACAGGTTGCGGGTGGTTTTGTGGCACTTGTGGAGTGAGTATCCAGCCACATGGCACACAGCAGGGGTGGGCAAACTTTTTGGCCTGACGGCCACATTGGGGTATGGAAATTCAATGGCGGGCCAAGAGTGCTCATGAAATTGGGGGTTGGGGTGTGGGAGGGGCTGAGGGCTCCGGCTGGAGGTGCAGGTTCGGGGGTGGGGGGCAGAAATGAGGAGTTCAGGGTGCGGGAAGGGGCTCCGGGCTGGGGCAGGAGTGCAGGGGCGAGGTGAGGGCTCTGGCTGGGGGTACAGGCTCTGGGGTGGGGCTGGGGATGAGGGGTTGGGGGTGCAGGAGGGTGCTCTGGGATGGGACCGAGGGGTTCGGAGAGCGGGAGGGGGATCAGGGCAGAGGGTTGGGGTGTGAGAGGGGGTTAGGGATGCAGGCTCCAGGTGGCACTTACCTCAAGCAACTCCCAGAAGCAGCGGCATGTCCTCCCTCCGGCTCCTATGCGGAGGTACAGCCAGGTGGCTCGGCACCCTGCCCCGTCTGCAGGTGCCGCCCCTGCAGCTCCCATTGGCCATGCGGAGCTGCGGAGCCCCTTGGCTGACCCTGTGCATAGGAGCCGGAGTGGGGACATGCCGCTGCTTCTGGGAGCTGCGTGGAGCCACAGCACATGTGGAGCAGGGCAAGCCCGTGGCTGGAGTGCCAGAGCGGGGCAAGCCCCGGACCCCACTCCCCCACAGGAGCTCAAGGGCTGGATTAAAACATCTGAAGGGCCAGATGTGGCCCCTGGGCTGTAGTTTGCCGACCCCTGTGTTAAGGCAACAACCGTTCACGTGCTTGAGGAGCTGGTACCCAGTTCCTCCCCCACTGAGGAGAGCGACAAAGAGGACATGGTCTGCCACCACAGCCTGTGTGATTCCTGCAGGCTACTCTGTGGGAAGGCGAGCACCGGCCCTGCGAGCAGCATACACATGTTAGGGCTTTGTCAGTAGTAGCCAGCACCCAGAAGCTCCCTGGCAGCGCAGCCAGCCGCACTCAGGAGGTGGGCACCCCAGTCTGCATTAGCGGAAGCTGCTGTGCCAGGGAGAGCCCACGACAGCTGTGGCAGTCACAGGAGGAAGGGCTGTCTCCTGGCCAGAGCTGCTCTCTGGGGAGCCAGATGCAGAAATGTATCTCCCAGGAGCCCAGAGCAGAGCCCCAGGCAGAGAGGGCTGGGTGCCCTGGGCTGCAGGGAGCTGTCACGTTCTTCCACTTGATGCTGGTAGCTTTTTGCTTGGCCTTTTCCAACTCTGCTGTGGCCTTGCCCGGGCCTCTCTAGATGCGCTTGTGTCTGCCCTGCGACTAAACTCCCCCTGTCCAGAGACAACCCACTCCAGCCCTGGCCCATGGCACTCTTTGGGCCTGACTTGTATGACTGCAAAGCCCCTGGGCTCTAGAAGTTGGGGAGAGCCTGGCTGTCGTCCCTGTCCCCTCTCTGAGTGCTCTGTGCCTGCTGCTGGTGCTTTGTCCATGCCGGAGGTGAGTAATGCCATGTGTTCCTCTCTTGAACTTGGCTTGCGCGTTTGCTCCGGGGCGCGGAGCCAAGCCAGTGCCGGGCTTGTGCCAGGACCTCCCGGGGATGCTGACCCTGGCCCAGGGAAATGGAGGAGGGGAGAAGGCAGAGGAGGGGCTCAGGGATGGAAGGGAAGGAGCCGAGATGGAGAGAGGGCTGGGAAGGAAATGGAGCAAAGGCAGGGAACCCTGTGTGCAGGAGAGAGAGAACAGCAGTCGTGGAGACAGGGGCCGTAGCAGGGGCAGGAGAAGTGGGTGTGGGGGAGAAAGGGGTAAAAAAGCAAGACAAGGCCGGTGGTGGGTTTGGTCTGTTCCAGCCGGCGCGATCCCCAAATAACCGGCGCCCTCCCCGCCTGTCACGTTGCTGCTGCAGCCCCCGCGCAGCTCCGCGGGAACTGCTCCTCCCGGGTGAGTGGGTGGCCTTTGCTCTCGGTTCCTGGCTGCTCTGAGCTATTCTCAGCTAGAGAGAATGAGCCAGTGCCTCTCGAATGTGTCCAGAACCCACCGCTCCTCTGCCGCTCCTCCCCTGCAGCCTTCCTGACGCCCCCCTCGGTTCCTCCCGCCAGCCCGCTGACCTGACTGTGGCACTGCCCCCAGGCCTCCTCAGGGCAGTGGCGGTTACCGCATGGGCTCACGGGGCCTGTGCCCAGGGGCCCTGGCCAATTTGGGCCCCCCAGAAAAATCTCCGCCTGCCGGGGCCCCTTGGGGCTGGAAGAGCTCTGGCTCCCTGCCGGGGCCCCCCGGGGCTCTGGTGGGGGCATAGAGTTTCTCTGGTCTTGGGGCTGCAGCGGTGGCGGGGTGGTGGTGGTGGAAAGGAGCAAGTGAAGGGCGGGGCTGCAGGGAAGGAGCGGAACTGGGCGGGGCTGTGAGCAGAATGGGGGCGGGGCCACAGAGCTAGGAGTGAAACAGGGGTGGGGCCATGGGGGCGGGGCCACAGGGGAAAGGATGGAACAGGAGTGGGGCCATGGGGGAAGGGGTGGAAGGGGGGTGGCCATGGAGGAAGGGGTGGAACGGGGCCGGGCCACAGGCAGAAGGGGTGGGATGGGGGCGTGGACACGGGGGAAGGGGTGGAACGGGGGCCGGGCCGCAGGCAGAAGGGGTGGGATGGGGGTGGGAGGGGGCGGGGACCCGGGGGAAGGGATGGAACCGGGCCGGGCCACAGGCAGAAGGGGTGGGACGGGGGCGGGGACACGGGGGAAGGGGTGGAACGGGGCCGGGCCGCAGGCAGAAGGGGTGGGACGGGGGCGGGGACACGGGGGAAGGGGTGGAACGGGGCCGGGCCGCAGGCAGAAGGGGTGGGACGGGGGCGGGGACACGGGGGAGGGGGTGGACCGGGGCCGGGCCGCAGGCAGAAGGGGGGGGCGGGGGCGGGGACACGGGGGAAGGGGTGGAACAGGGCCGGGCCGCAGGCAGAAGGGGTGGGATGGGGGTGGGACGGGGGCGGGGACACGGGGGAAGGGGTGGGACGGGGGCGGGGACACGGGGGAAGGGACGGAACGGGGCCAGGCCGTAGGCAGAAGGGGTGGGGTAGGGCCACAGTTCTGGCCCCGGGGGCCCCAGGAGAACTTAATCCACCTCTGATTCAAGGTCAAGCTTTTCATCCTCCCCTTGTGGGCCCTGCCCACCTTTGCTCCTCCCTACTTCTCCCCTTTGTCTCTTACCAGGTGGCCTGGGACCTGTCCAGTAATACTAGCCCCAGACACCCACTTGTTCACCTCTCCCACAAGCGTCTTTGCTCGTTCTTTCATGCCCCCCCACCACCCCCGGTCAGGCCACACCCTCCCCGGGCTAGTTCATGGCACCCAGGTCTCCCCATCACAGCCCTCCTCAGCCCCACACCCGCCGGGCTCCTCCAAAAAATCAGCAGCCTGCAGCTGGCGAGAGCGGCTCCGACTGTCCCCCTGCTCCCCTGCCCCTTCTTTAGCCATCCCGACGGTGCCGGGCGGCTTTAGCTGCTGTGCCGCCTTGCCCAGCATCCCCACCGTGAGCAAGCGCCGCTGTTCCTAACACCCTGCAACAAGAAACAACAGCTCAGGGGAGAGTGACATCGAAGGATGCGGGGAACAAACATCTCCCCATAGGTGAGGGATTGCGCTTCTGGGAGGACGGGGCGTGACCAGGAACTGCGGGAGGAAGAGAGAGGCCCTGTAGGGTTGGGCTGTACAAGCTAAATGAGGCTCGGCCGGGTCGGTAATTGCATGGAAGACCGAAGGAAGGCCCCGGAGTAGCTTTTACTCTACGTAGCAGGTGGCACCTCAGAGAAGGCTACATTTTGGGTGCAGTGGGGTGGTGGCAGGGGCGGCTCCAGGCCCCAGCACACCAAGCGCGTGCTTGGGGCGGCATGCCGTGGGGGGCGCTCTGCCGCTCGCCAGGAGGGCGGCAGGTAGGCAGGCTTCGGCGGCATGCCTGCGGAGGGGCCGCTGGTCCCGCAGGACCGGTGGAGTGCCCCCCCCCCCGTGGCATGCCGCCTTGCTTGGAGCGGCGAAATGTCTAGAGCCGCCCCTGGGTGGTGGTGACGTGTCTTTAATCAGTTGATAAAGCTGGATGACAGTGGGAGGAGTGTGGCCTCTGTAGAGCACGGTTCTGGGCCTCAGGAGACCTCAGTTCTGTTCCCGGTTCTGCCACTAGCCTAGGGTGACCAGATAGCAAGTATGAAAAATCGGGACAAAGGGTGCGGAGTAATAGGTGTCTTTATAAAACAAAGCCCTGAATTTTGGGACTGGTCTTATAAAATCGGGACATCTGGTCACCCTACACCGGGCTGTGGGTGACCGTGGGCAAATAGCTTCGCCCGTCCGTGCCTCAGTTTCCCCCATCTGTAAAATGAAGATAATCAGCCTGACCTCCTTTGTGAAGTGCCCGGAGATCTATGGATGAGTTAGATCTTCACCGTTGCCATTACGTGTTTGTTACGAGGCCGAGCACATGGCTGGGGCTCACCAGATAGTAAAGAAAAAGCTAGAGTGGAATGTGTGAGGCAAGTCTCGACTTTTTGGGTGAGCGAGCGTGCTGGGGATAAAAATATCCGTGAACGGGTGTGCAACGTGTAGCCGTGTGACACTGCATTGCACACGGCATTCTACAACCCACTACGAATACGCTAGCACTTCATGTGAGATTTTTTACACCTTGGTTCTCTCTCAGCACCATGGCTAGTTTGCTGTAGGCACATTACACATTGGTAAACTGAGGCACAGATGTGCACTAGCCAGCTCCTTGCACCTGCGTCAGGCCCCGAGGACGTGGGAATATGCAGACAAATCAGAACTGTGCCCAGGACTGGGAAAATGCCTGGCGTGGCAGGAGGTAATGGAGTCTCCCTCGCCTCCAAAGGCAGCTACAGGACCGTCTGCGTTGTTAATCAGAGTGCTTCCTAATGGCGTCCCGGTCCCGTCAGCCAGGTGGCGATGAGCTGTGCTGAGCAGCTTGTGTGGCCTGGCGGGCTCGGCTCAGCTTAGCCGGGGGGCTCAGCCTGCGGGCCCCTCGCAGCATCCTCAAGCCTTGGAATGTGCTTGCCCTACTCTCCTGAGCCAGCTGCGACACCTGTCCCTAGGGAGCGAATGGAGGCTTCTGGGTGTGCAGCGTGTCTGGTTCAGGGCCACGGCACCTGTGTTCCCCCTCCCTGGGCCCGCAAGGGCACCCACTCTAGGCTCCGGGCTCCTCAGCTGCCACCTCGGGGTCTGGCTGACCACCATACTGGGGTTGGGAAGGAATTTCCCCCGGGTCAGATTGGCAGTGACCTGGGGAGGTTTCACCTTCCCTTGCAGCGCGGGGTGCGGGTCATTTGCCAGGATCATCTGGGACATCTGGAAAAATCATGGAGCAGGTCCTCAAGGAATCAATTCTGAACCACTTAAAGGAGAGGAAAGTGATCAGTAACAGTCAGCATGGATTCACCAAGGGCAAGTCATGCCTGACTAACCTAATTGCCTTCTACGATGAGATAACTGGCTCTGTGGATGAGGGGAAAGAAGTGGATGTGTTATTCCTTGACTTTAGCAAAGCTTTTGATACGATCTCCCACAGTATTCTTGCCAGCAAGTTAAAGAAGTATGGGCTGGATGAATGGACTATAAAGTGGATAGAAAGCTGGCTAGATCGTCGGGCTCAATGGGTAGTGATCAACGGCTCCATGTCTAGTTGGCAGCCGGTTTCAAGCGGGGTGCCCCAAGAGTTGGTCCTGGGGCCGGTTTTGTTCAAGATCTTCATTAATGATCTGGAGGATGGCGTGAACGACACCAAACTGGGAGGAGTGATAGATACGCCAGAGGGTAGGGATAGGATACAGAGGGACCTTGACAAATTAGAGGACTGGGCCAAAAGAAATCTGATGAGGTTCAACAAGGACAAGTGCAGAGTCCTGCACTTAGGACGGAAGAATCCCATGCACTGCTACAGACTAGGGACCGAATGGCTAAGCAGCAGTTCTGCAGAAAAGGACCTAGGGGTTACAGTGGATGAGAAGCTGGATATGAGTCAACAGTGTGCCCTTGTTGCCAAGAAGGCTAACGGCATTTTGGGCTGTATACGTAGGGGCATTGCCAGGAGATCGAGGGATGTGATCATTCTCCTCTATTCAGCATTGGTGAGGCCTCATCTGGAGTACTGTGTCCAGTTTTGGGCCCCACACTACAAGAAGGATGTGGAAAAATTGGAAAGAGTCCAGCGGAGGGCAACAAAAATGATCGTGGGGCTGGAGCACATGACTTATGAGGAGAGGCTGAGGGAACTAGGTTATTTAGTCTGCAGAAGAGAAGAATGAGAGGGAATTTGATAGCTGCTTTCAACTAGCTGAAAGGGAGTTCCAAAGAGGATGGAGCTAGACTGTTCTCAGTGGTACCTGATGACAGAACAAGGAGTAATGGTCTCAAGTTGCAGTGGGGGAGGTTTAGGTTGGATATTAGGAAAAACTTTTTCACTCAGAGAGTGGTGAAGCACTGGAATGGGTTCCCTAGGGAGGTGGTAGAATCTCCTTCCTTAGAGGTTTTTAAGCTCAGGCTTGACAAAGCCCTGGCTGGGATGATTTAGTTGGGAATTGGTCCTGCTTTGAGCAGAGGGTTGGACTAGATGACCTCCTGAGGTCCCTTCCAAGCCTGATATTCTATGATCTCACTTCATCCTTTCCAGGCATCTCGGTCCCCCCTTTTCGCTGCCTGAGGCACATAACATGACACCAGGATAAGGGGGACAGGGAAGGCAGGAGATGGCACGGAATGAACCCTGAACAGAGTAGAGCTCTCTGCTAAGGTTAGCACTTTATGGCCCGTGGGCAGATACAGTGTCTGCCCCAGGAGGGGAAGCCGTGTCCTGTTAGCAGCAGCATTTCCTGCTCCCTGATGCGTAGGTGGGATGGGACTCCTGGGATGGCTGTGAGGACTAGAGGTGGGGAGGGGTGTAGGTCTTCAGGGGGAGCCGGGGGGAGCTAGATTTCCCATCGCTCTGATCCCCAGGCACGCCCCAGAGTTTGCTTCCTGTGGGAAGCAGATTCTGTCTCCTGCAGTGAGCTGAGTACGGCGCCTTCCCCAGGGCTGTGTCTCTCATGCACACGGGCCCCTTTGGCCAGTCTGGGTGTTGGAGCTAGTGGAAGCTACCTGCAGGCATGGGGCTGACGGGGCGAAATGGCCCCTTCACCTGGGCTGTGTGTGGCTGAGCCTGAGGGCTGCTGTTTCAGCAGTGAAATCCCTCTCCGCTTTCAGACTGCGGACTGCGGACTGGCCTGGCGGCCCAGCTCCGCCCCATGCAAACCGCTAGCCTGTTCTCCACCTCGGGAGCCGGGGGTGCCAGTGGGGATGGAGGAGGAGGGTGCACATGAAAAAAATGGAAAATGCAGGTTGTGTTCCCCCGGGGAACGTGGCTCTTTGCACGGGGTTTGCGCCCTGGGTGCAAAGGGCTCTAGATACCGATCCTGTGGGTGTTCAGTGGAAGGGCTGGCTGGGGCCTTCATCTTTCTCCTTCTTCTCAGAGCTTGTGCTGGTAACGTCAGGACTGGGCCACATGCCCCTCGTGTCTCTCCCTGGGGCTGCTCCCAGGGCCCAGCTGCAGGGTGTGCTCTGAGCCCGAGGCCCGGGCGTGACCAGCCTGGCACACCCTTTCCTCCACAACAGCTTTGGTTTGCGCTCCGCTTTCTGAGATGTCTAAGGCCCAGCCTTCCTGTCGTGCTTGCTGTGAGGGGACAATCTGCAGCCCTCCGTGGAATTGCCATGGGCTCTCCAGGGCCATTGGAGTCGCCTACCTGGCGTTGCAGAGTTGGCAGGAAATGGCCCGCGAGCCCTCATGCTGGGGTCAGTTTTTCCTCCTGGCTCTGTCTGCAGAAGGGCCAGTCCCGTTCTAAGTCCTGGCACCGCACCCAGCGAGGCGAATGCCCGTTTACCTGAGAGGAGAGGACTGAGCGGGGACAGGCGAGCCGTGTGCAGAGCCCCGGTTAACTCTCGCTCACCATTCACGGCACTTCGTACTTCCCAGTGCCAGGACCTGACTGTACAGTCAGAGGCAGGTCACCCCCACACCCCCAAAAGCATCCAAGGGCATTTCAGACGTGCTGCCCTGAGGGGGCAGTGGCCCAGTGCAGAGAGGTAGTGAGAGCGGGGCCGGAGACGCCGCAGGGAGATCATGCGGCCCCTCAGCCAGGCCAGCGCACAGCATGGGGGTGCTGGATCGTTCTGTGGGTATAAATACATGTCTGACTCACTCCTTGGGGGTGTTGCTGCAGAGGAGGGTTTCTGGGAGAGATGCAGGTGCAGGCAGGGTGATGGCCGGGCATGCCAGCTGTGTGAGAGACAGCGTGAGGGGCACACCCAGCATTGGCAGGGGAGGCGATGGGCCAGCATTAGTCAGGGCTTTGAAGGTGAGGATGAGAAGCTGATGGTTGATTTGGTGACGTAGGGGAAACCATTCAGAGGAGGCTGGTGTCAGATTGACAGGCCAGGAGGATTCGAGCACCTGCATTTGGGGCAGGTTGTCACGAGGTGGGGGTGAGAATTAGACACATTGTGGAGGAAAAGTGTAAAGATCTTGACCTGCCCTAGACGTGTGGGGCGAGGGAGAGGGAGGAGTCAGCTGTGGTGAGACCTCCGGGGGGAGATAGGTCACGAATGGAAAAATAGATGTGTGTGTGCCATCAGCATGGACATGGTAGCTGAGGCTGGATGAAGGGGTGAGACCCCCTAGGGAAAAGGTTTGAGGGAAGAAAAGGAGAGAGCCCTGCGGGGACCCCAGAGGGGACAAAAGGCACCCAATGAAACAGAGAGGAAACACATTTAAAACTGATGCAAGGAAGTAACCTTTTCACGTAACACACATTCAGCCTGCGGAACTCACTGCCACAAGATGTCAGCGAGGTCACGAGCTTTGTAGGATTTTCAAGCAGCTTGGATAATCAGAATAGGTCTGGTGACTAGCAGCGGCCTGCATCACCCTCAGCATTGGGTCCTGCTTGCCCTCGGGACCCAGCTTAGATGCAATGCCCCTTGGCAGCGCTTACAGTTCAGAGGTGTCTGGGAAAGACACCCCCATGCTGACAGGCCCTGGGTGCTGTCTGGGGCATAGGCCGAGTCTTTGTCTAAGCATCTCTTGCTGTGATTAATTCAGTGAAGACAACTATGGCCTCTCATGAAAGCTGCAGGGAGGAGTTAGATGAACAGAATTGAATTGCTCCGGTTGGAATTTAGCCAGGACTGTGAGGTTAGTAGCCCCAGTCTTAGGAAACGGGCTACAAGGTCCTGAAGATGACTCAGTTTTATGTCTCTTCCAAAAGCCTGCACCTCTGGCAGCACGATCCCGCAGGTATGTGCTGGGGCATTGGGGTCAGCACTGACTGAAGGGGAGAGCGCCCCCTGCTGAGCCCCCACCCCACTGCCTGCAGCATAGCGCCCTCTAGCACCATGCTGGGGCACTGGGGTCAGCACTGACTGCAGGGGAGAGCGCCCCCTGCTGAGTCACCAACACCAAAACCCCAACAATTGCCAAGTGGGGAGGGAAATCTATGGGGTTCCAGCAGGGCCTGCAGAGGGGGCCCTGGAGAGGGGGAAGAGGCCATGTGCCCTGAGCCCATCTGAGAGTGACAGTCACACAGCCTGAGTGCTGATGGTTTGGTTTCCCATGCCGCAGAGTGTTTCCCCGTGCGTTCCCGTGATCTCATGGGGGTGGGCGCTCAGCAGACAGAGGGCACAGTCTTATAGACTCATAGATTTTAAGGTCAGAAGGGACCATTATGGTCATCTAGTCTGACCTCCTGCACAACGCAGGCCACAGAATCTCACCCACCCACTCCTGTAACAAACCCCTAACCTATGTCTGAGCTATTGAAGTCCTCAAATCGTGGTTTGAAGACCTCAAGCTGCAGAGAACCCTCCAGCAAGTGACCTGTGCCCCACGCTGCAGAGGAAGGCGAAAAACCTCCAGGGCCTCTGCTGACCTGCCCTGGAGGAAAATTCCTTCCTGACCCCAAATCTGGCGATCAGCTAAACCCTGAGCATGTGGGCAAGACTCACCAGCCAGCACCCAGGAAAGAATTCTCTGTAGTAACTCAGATCCTCCCCATCTAACATCCCATCATAGACTTTGTGCCTGCATTTCAGGGTGGCACTGGTGATCGACCTGAAGCCAGGAGACGGTTTCCCAGCAGCGATTGGTAATGGGGAGACCACTGTGTTGGCACGTGTGTGTGCGGGAAGGTGCCATGTTACCAGAGAGACGCCCGTGCCAGGGGCAGCGAATCCCATCCCACCCGCAGGGCCAAGGCAGCTGAGACTGGCTGATGGGCAGTGCTCGCTCCATGTGCTCACTGAGGATGACTCCGCTCGCTCAGTGATCCTGTTACTACCGACTGCTGCAAGCCCTTCTCCAGCGCCCAGCCGGGGCCAGTGCTGGGGGCTAGGGATCCTCATGCCAGTGCGAGCAGACCAAAGCCACGGAGCTCAAAGGCTTTGGAGCTACCCTGGAGCTGTGGGCAAAGCTCAGTGATCCCTGCCCAGCATCATGCCAAGCCTGGGACGTGCTGGGCATCTCGGTGAGCCGAACAGTGGACGTCTGCTGCAAGGTTTTCAAGTGTTGATCAGTAACGTGCTCCCAGACCGGGGGAGGATCGTACTTGGCCACGGCTCCAGGCCTCCTAGTTTTTAAGCTCAAAGAAAACACCTAAAAGCTCCCAACACCCAAACAACATGGCCCCGGTAGCACCCCAGACTGAGACCTCTAGGGCACTCACTATCAGGCCGGGTACCGATCCCTTGGGCAGAAGTCACTGTCTGTGCCTGTTCGCTTGGCGGCTTCTTGGGGAAGATCATGGCTGGTCTTCACTAGGCTGGCCAGGGGGACCCTGTGCTGCAATGTAGTTTCCAGGGGAGATCGTCTTTGATGGCAGAGGGTATGACAAGGCCAGCAGCATACTGCAAGGTTATGTGCTGCAGAAGGAGTCCGGGCTTGGGGTCTGACAGTGGCCGAGGGTAGGCAGGTCCCAGATGGGCCTGCTAGAAAGGGGACGCCGAGGGGACCCTTCTGTCCTGCCCGGCGTTGCTGTGTGCACGCTGTTTGCCCTTGTCACACAGCTGGCGGATTGGCGTTGCACTATGAGCCGTTTGCCCAACAGTCCCGTTTGGTAGCCGTTTAAGATTCAGTCCCAGACCCTAAATGGAATAAATCACTTAGAAATACCCTCTCAGTCCAGTGCCACTCTGGCATCTTTTTTGCATGTTGTATTTTTTGCACATAAGTCACTCTGGGGGAAGCTGTGCGCTGCTGTCTGAGGATTTGAGAGTGTGTGTTCTGCAGCTGTTGGTCAGACGTGGCCTCTTTGCTGGCTGAGGCTGCCGCACAGAAGGCTCTTGCGGCTGTTTGAGAGCCGTTCTGTTCTCTGCGAAGGGGGCGTTAGTCCCGCTGACCGTTCCTCGGGGAAGCGTCTGGGCTGCAGGACTGGGGTGAACAGAGGGCTGCCTGCAGGACAACCAGGAAGACTGATCAATTGAGTCTTCAGTTTCTGTACAATACCAAAGGTGACAATTTGGAAGAAAATAACAGAAAATGAATTACTTGGTGTTAACAGGAAATAGATAGAACCTAGGAGTCAGATAATAAACTAACCGCTGAACCTCAGCACGGCAGACAAGGGCCTGAAAGAACAGAGGGACTTAAATGTCTCTGCTTCTTTAGAGCATGAACTAGGAGTGCCCTATAGCCAGCTGCATAGAGTGCCAGGACACCTGTGCCCAGCTGGGCCATGGGGCAGCTGGGATGTCCTGGGTCACCAGTGCCCAGCTGGCCTGTGCGTACATGGACATGGGGCAGCTGGGATGTCCTGGGACACCGGTGCCCAGCTGGGCCATGTGTACATGGCCATGGGGCAGGCTAGGATGTTCCCTCATTCCCCTGGACCCCACGTAGTCCTTTGAGGAAGCCCTGTTGCAGTGTCAGTGCACTGAGGATGGTGGCACGCTCCCAGAGTGTTGCAGGCTGGGGCTTGGGGCCCCGCAGTGATCCCCTGTTCCCTGTCTGCACTGCAGTGTTCCAGCTGTCCAAGAAGGTGACGTCCGTGGTCCCAGAGAGTTGCCTCCTCATCCTGCTGGGGCTGGGCCTCGGGGGCATTGTTCTGGCCATCGCTAAGAGAGCCGAGTACCAGCTGGAGCCAAGCATGTTCTTCCTCTTCCTCCTGCCCCCCATCGTCCTGGACTCGGGCTATTTCATGCCTAGCCGGCTGTTCTTTGACAATCTCGGGGCAATCCTGACCTACGCGGTCATTGGCACGCTGTGGAATTCCTTCGCCACCGGAGCCGCCCTCTGGGGCGTGAAGCAAGCGGGGCTGATGGGTAAGTGATTTGGGCCCCAGGATATCTGCCCCTCTCACAACATGTGGGGCCGGTGGCAGGGCAGCCGGAGTTGGATGGTAACTGAACTGGCCATGCCACTGGCCATCCAAATCATGCCAGGGAGGCCTGGAATGATCTGGGGGTTCATTAAACAACATGCTGGGATGACAAAAGAATAAAAAAACCCCACGAGCGAGTCTGTAGTGAGCTGCGCACACACCTACGCTGCGTTCTCGACCCCCATGCTTCCCAAGCGTGCCACTGAGGTGTGTTGACACCATTAATATGTTCATGAATCAGATGTATGGTTTTGTGGGCCACTTCTGGTGCTGAAGCTCTGCTGATGGGTAGGCGTAAGAGTCTGTATCTTCCAAACTATATGCATAGTTTTGATCTTTCTTCAGTTAATTTTAGCTGCCAGAATCCCGAAGAGGCAGCCAATGTGCTGAAATATTGAGCCATAATCGCTTCTCTGGTTGGCAGTTTGAAATGTTCTCTCTTTTTTTTTCACCTTGTTGAAGTCTCGCTGATCTAAGCACGTGTGTAGCTGGCCGTTGCTTTTCTCCACAATGACTAGGGAGCTCACGCGTTCCGTTGGCGCCTCCATTTTTGGTATTACTTGCATTGCTCTCAGCCTTGAGTTTATCACGGAGTGCAAACGGCACCTCTCTAGATGGATGGAAACTGGAGGGGCCTGCTTGTTTATCCGGATTGTATGTTCACCCCGCAACAATCCAACCCTTGGAACAGATCATGATATTCCCAAAAGAGTGCCCCATAGCCAGGGTCAGTATGATCTTGGAGTGAGAGCACCTGTTTTACCAGATTGAGTTTTTCCGAGGCAGCCCAGCTTAAAACTGATGTCACATCCTTTGGCACTGCAGTGAATGGGAGCATGTACATGTTGTTTTTATGGTTGGTGCAAGCAATTCACCTCCCCTTCGCTGGTCTATTTGTTCCAGTTTTGGTCTTATCTTCAGTCTCTCATAATCCTGTTCAGACAGAACAGTGACCTGAGCTCCTGTGTCCAGTTTCAGTGGAATTGTTTCATTCGCTGTCATGGGCAGTATCCAGTCCCTCTCATCAGGCTTGCTAGATCCCAGCACGTGTGTGTAAAAGTCCTCAACTAGGTTGTCTTCAACTTAACGCACGTCACTTTTCTGCTTTTGGGACCTGCAGCATTTTGCAAAATGATTGTTTTTCCTACGTTTATGACAGTTTCCCAAAGACAATGCACCGTTTGGGGCCATGCTGTGACTCACAACTTTCCATGTAGCTGTCTGCACCCAGTGTCCCCAGCAGTGGTTTTCATAGTGAGTGGTTCCACGCTTTGATTTTGCCTTTTCTGGCTATATTCTTACTACACGGATAACCCCTTCTGGTGAATTCAGCTCTTTGGCTTGTGCTTTCCAAGTTTCTGCTGCCCTGCCTATCTGGAGAGCTGCTTTTTCTAAAGTTAAATCTTCACAGAACTCTCTCTCTCTTAACACACAGACTCATTTGTGGCATTGCAGACAATCTCTGACCAGAGACTCACCAAAGACACACGTTTTAGTGATGCTCCTTAATTCTGTGACGTTGCTCTCTGGTGTCGTCAGCTTTTCATGCATGTACAAAATCCGTCTGTCTCAAAGGTCTCACTCCTTTTCGGCATGCAGTATGTGACGGGATCCCCGGGGTGTAGCCTGGGACTGTGGGACTGCTGTGCCCCCTTAACTCTCCAGCCTGGGCTGTCTCTCGCAGTGCTTTGCTAGTGACCAGCAGCAAACCCCTCCAGGCGCTGTGATCACTCAGCACAACCGGGTGTGAAGCCCTACACCCAGCTAGACTGCATGAATGCTCCCAGAGCCCACTCATGAGTCACACTGAGAAAGGCACCAGCCCAATTCCCTCCAGCTCCCTGGCTTGCACCTTCTAGCTGTACCGTCTTGCACTGCTCAAGACGAGGAGTGCAAGTTTATTAATTGGTTCACCACTTCATCAATGGAAAGTGGACATACGCCAGCCTTTGTAAAACCTGAGCAGATTTACCAACACTTCAGGCAACTCATTGGTAAAGATAAACAATAAAACAAATGTATTGACTACAAAAGATAGATTTTAAGGGATTATAAGTGATAGGCAAAAAGTCAGTGTGGTTACCAAAAGAAAAGAGAATATAAGCACTCCGTCTAAACTCTCAACCCTATTAGACTGGGCAACATTTAGATTAAGCAGTTTTTCTCACCCCCCTGGATATTGCATTTCATGCCTGAAACCTGGGCCAGTCTCCTCTGTTGGAGTCTTCAGTGTTTTCAGTGTCCTTGTTGCTTGCAGCGTAGGTGGGAGGGGGAGAGAGGAAAAGATGCAGGGCTGCTGTGTTCTGTTTTATACCCTTAGTCCATGTGCTTGGAAAACATGTCCGGGGGATTGCTGAGTCCCCAGGCAAGGTTGAGCAATTCCCCTGGGGTGGCCTCATGCAGGTGAGTCATCGCATTGTAGCTCCCTTGCTGGACAATGGCTGTTGCTGATTGTTTGACATCCCACCCGGGTGTTGGTTATTTTCCTTGCTGTTGCCTCTGGGGAGCTAATATCTGGCCGATTCCCCAACTTACAGCATGTTTTAGTGACAACCATACGACACAATCTCTTAACTTTATATGCACTAATGATCTACATATTTAGCTAGAACAAGGACTTTCAGCAGATCATAAACTTACCCCTGATACCTCCCATGGCATACAATTATATATAAATGCGGAATATGAGAGTTACCGAGTGCTCCCCCAAGGTATAGAATGTCACACAGTGCTCCTCAAATTGTGAGTCTTTTACTTCATGCTTTC
The DNA here is from genome assembly GCF_020497125.1 of Mauremys mutica. Classification (NCBI taxonomy): domain Eukaryota; kingdom Metazoa; phylum Chordata; order Testudines; family Geoemydidae; genus Mauremys; species Mauremys mutica. The sequence continues at coordinate 7,609,103 of NC_059085.1, forward strand.
ATCTTCTTCAAATTTAAAGTTGTTATAAATATCCAACAATATGCAAAAAGATTGCTGATTTCACTTTTATCATTTTTCTGCTCTTCCCCTGTGGCTGCTAAATACAATTCAAACCGCTGTCGGAATTTTTTCCAGTTGTCTGCGATGTTGCCTGGCAATTGCAGACTGGATGGAGCTTGCAAATCATCCATGTTTGGCTTTTTCCCCTTCTTAAGCTTGTCAAGCTTCGACTGTGCTCACAAGATACATACAAAGGCCTTTGCTCGTCTCTGTTTGCTGCTCCATGTGCTTCCCTTGCCTCTGCTTTTCATTGCAAGCCCAGGAGTTAACCTCAGACTGACCACAGGCTCCCTCTCGCTCAGCACCTCTGACACTGTGAAGTGATCTGGGGGTTCATCAAACAACGAACCAGGGAACTGGGCCAGGGCAGGGGTGCTGCAGGGCAGGGGTGCTGCATACTCCTGGCATGGTCCTGCAGCCAGAGGCTCCGCGAGGTCCAGGGAGGGTTCACACCCACCATTGGGGAGCTCAGGGATTTTAGTGGAGAAGTTCCTCTTATCTGACCCCTCATCCCCATGTGCCCCTGAGCTCTTGGGTAGCCACCGACTGTGCTGTGCCCGTTACAGCCCCGGCAGCTGCAGCACATCCCAGACATGGCTGATGCATTGGCTGGCAGTCACTGCTCAGACTGAGCCATCACCGTCCCAGAGCTAATCCTCCCCCACTCCCTGCTACTCACCCCTTTCCCCCAAGGGGCTGCTTGGTGACTCTTAGAGGCTGCTGCTCCCTCAGGACCAGCCCAGTGCCACTCCCTGGACCCCAGGGCAAGGTTTTCACATGTGCATTCTCTCTCCCTCAGCCCACAACCTCCTCACCACCCCCTCCTCTGGTATCCTCCCCAGGCTGCAGGGAACTGGTGGGGTCCCAGCACTGCTAGCAGAACCCCATCTAGGCTCCAGCACCTCGGCACACTTGGGTGGGCAGACAAGGGGGATGGTGATGTCAAGGACAGCTCCTAGCAGCTCTGCCAGGGTGTTACCCTGAAATTTAGGCTCTGGGGTGCCCTAAAATAACCACCCTATTGTCCCCTCAATCTGCTCTTCCTGGGGTCTGGGTCTCCAGAGTTGTTAAGGAAACACTTGAAGGACACGGATCTAACCTTCCGATAGAGTGATTGACACAGGAGTATTCTTGTAACTAATAATCCCTAATACAATATAATCTAAAGTCCTAAATAAGACACACATCCCTTATTGCAAGTTAAAAGAGCATTCAAACCACAACAGCATACAATTTAAATGATTCTAAGCGAAGCACTTTTCTACAAATGGCCAGTCTGTAACCAATCATTGACAGTAGTTCTTCAATTATACTTTAGATTTTACATAAATAAATGTCAATTAATAACAATATTCTATGCATTCTTATTAGTGCGCGCACACACACTAATACTTATAATAAAACTAACGTATTTTGTAAATCCTTTGGCATCTTTCTTTAGTTGCTGCTGCTTGCTGCTGAAGCAGCTTCTCCCAGAAGGGTTCTCCTCAGGATTTTAAGCTGTCACTCTCTCTTCACAACTTTGTAGCTGCTGTTAGTGTTCCAAATTCACTCTTCCTCAGCTCCGTTTCGCTGTTCATAGTTGTTGCCACTTGGTTCTCTTGGTGGATTCTCTCACTCTGCTACAAAATTTCTTCAGTGGCTCCTCTGTCTGCTCTCCGATCTCTCTTTCCCAGCAGCCACTCTTCTAACTCCTTTCCAGCAGTTCTTCTTGCTGGCTCCTCCCTCTTACTCCGTCTTCTCCCGATCGCTCTCCTCGCCGGCTCCTGACTGACTGGCTGCCCATCAGCACAGTAGTATTTATACTGTTCTAACCCACATCACCTCATCTTCAGCTACCAGAAGAAGCAGCCCCAAACTGGCCCATGTCAGTTCAGGCTGAGGCTGTTAACCTTTCTGTCACCCCTTTCATTCTGCAAATGCTCACAGTTGCTGTTGACTTCAGCATTATGATTCTGCCGATCCTCTCACCTACTGGGCCTTTTGCCAGGGTACCATCTTAGCACTCCTGGGCAGTCTGCCAATTAACTGAACTTTTCACCCTATGTTAGCGCTCAGCGTACTCAAGATCTGCATATTTCCTCTTGGAGTGGCCTGGCTCCTGCTTATTCAGAATTGAGACCAAGCAGACAAAATTAAGACTTGAGAATTTCTCTAGGAACAGGGGAGGGTCCTCTGGCATAGCTGCTGCCGACAACAGGGGCCCCGCGTTGTGCTCTGTCTGCTGTGATGTGCAGAGACAGAAACGTGGTATCTCCTGCCCACTCCATGGTCACCACTGAGCAGACACGAGGCTTGTTGTTTATCAGGGCCTGCTAGGCCGGCCTTGCTCTGTGTGCTGTGATAACGGCCTCCCCAGCGCAGGCATCTGCCCCAGCTCTGTGCAGGGCGGGTGGGGTCCCTCCTTCGCTTCTCTCGCTCCCCGGTGTGTCTGGCTGGGCCCTTGGGGCGTGGAGCCTGGTCTGCTTCCCATGGGCAGTGTGAGGCGGGTGCTGCTGGAGATACAGGAGGCTGAAGCTCAGTCCATGCCCCCTTCCGAGGTGCCCTGAGCGGTGTGTTTCTGTCCTGGCAGACGAGGGCGTGGAAGCTGGCCTGATGGACTTCCTGCTCTTCGGCAGCCTCATCTCGGCTGTGGATCCTGTGGCGGTGCTGGCTGTCTTCGAGGAAGTCCACATCAACGAGACCCTCTTCATCATCGTGTTCGGGGAGTCCCTGCTGAACGACGCTGTCACCGTGGTGAGTACGGCCCAGGGCTCTGTGCTTGGGGGGAGTCTTGCCCTCTTTGGCTGGAGGCCTGAGACATCCGTGCTGCAGCTGCCAGATAGCGGGAGCTTCTCCTCTGGTCCTAGAGCTGCCGATTGGAGCGGAAAGTCCCTGGCCCCAAGGCCCAGACCGGACAGGCTCCTCCCACCCTCCGTGGTCTCTACCGTCTGCGTGTCCAGAGCCCTCTCCTCAGTGGGACATCCTGTCCTCCAGGGCATAGGACTGCGCCCAGCTCGGGGGTTTGCAGTCTCAGTGATAGCCCTGCCCTGCTGTGGGGATGGAGCAGTCTCCAAGGTGCCAGGAGATGGAGCAGGGTGGGTAACGGGCCAGCGGTCACCCGAACAACGTGGCTTCACAGCTGGATCAAGCGACGAGCCAAAGGGGTTTGCACACCACACACCACCCCCTGGTACTTCAGTGTGTGCTCGGGAGAGCCCAGCACAGGACTAGCTGGGGAAACGCCCTAGGCAGATCCAGAGCAGGTGGTGGCAGGAGACGTACACTCCCACTCTGGAGTCCCTTCGCCCGGGAAGCCCCGCACCCGGAGAGCCTAGAGTCTGCCGCCTCCCTGCTTCTCACCCGCCCAAGAGGCAGGGTCTGCAGGGCAGGCATCACATGCCCGAAAGGAGAAACACATCCTCACGCTGCCCAGGACAGCGCAGGCTAGAGTCGAGAAGGGGCTGTTGGTCCATCGGGCCCAGGCGTCGGGCTGACCCCGTTGCTTTGCCTTGCAGGTGCTGTACAAAGTCTTTAACTCCTTTGTGGAGATGGGCCCTGCGCACGTCCAGGCCACAGACTACCTGAAGGGTGTCGGTGAGTGTCTCTCCAGCCCCTCTCTGCTAGCCACGCGGTCCCCGGGCCTGCTTCCTCTGCTGGAGGGTGTGTCGAGCGGGCGTGGCTGCCAGCTCCCCCTGCTGGGGAGACCAGACTGGCTGACTGCGTGAAGGCAAGTGCCCTCCATACAGCCCTGGGCCGGTGACAGGAGGGTGGCCTGTGTCACGCGTGCATGGTGGGCCATACAGGACGACGTCCCCTCCAGGGCTTTGTAAAGGACTCACCCGCCTGCCCTGCCCCGTACAACCCACTGGGCAGCTCGCTGGGGTGCCGGGCCATGCACACAGCCGGTCTCCAGGGTCAAATGCTTGAAGATCCCAAGTCCTTAAGAGAACGTGACAGGCTTAGAAAGGACCTGACATTCCCAACTCGCTGTGGGTCTGGGGGGGAGCAGGCCGTGAGGAGAGGGGACGGGCAGGCGGGTGAGCCGGGCAGATGCCGTGCCACTGGAAGGGACTGCGGTGGACTGGCTTCCCAGGGGAGGTGCTGGAAGTCCCATCGCTTGGGACGTGTAAACTGGACGGGACCACGTACTCTGAACAGCCGTGGCCGGCTGGCAGAGACAGGGGAGGTGTGACCCAGGAGCTCTCTCCCAGCTCTCGTGGCTGGGTGAGTCGAGTGAGTCTAAATGGAGGCTGTAGAAGCGGATCTCAGGTGCCAGGGTGCAGCTTCTAACCGTTTGCTTTGTGCATAGACCTGGCCAGATGTGCGTGCTGGCTGTCTGTCTGACAGCGTCCCTGGTGTGCAGGCCGCTTGCCCCATAGGCAGCCCTGCCCCCGAGGAGCTCTGTGGACGGACAGACAGATGGGGTAGGGACCAAAAGCCAGGGGAACTTCCTAACTGGAATAAATTGCCTAAGGCGGTTGTGGAATCTCCATCTTTGGAGGTTTTTACGAGCCGGTTGGACACACGCCTGTCAGGGATGGTCTAGAGCAGTGCTTCTCAAGCTAGCTGATGTGGGGGACCGGCAATTTTTTTCCCAATGTGCCAGGGACCGTTGCCATATCATTATCCTATTCAATGCTCCTATGAGGAAACTCGCTGCGGACCGGCAGCCGATGGCTCGCGGACTGGCACCGGTCCACGGACCACTGCTTTGAGAAGCACTGGTCTAGATAATCCTTAGTCCTGCCAGGAGTGCAGGGAGCTGGACTAGACGACCTCTCGAGGTCCCTCCCAGTCCTACGATTCTATGATTTTATACAAGCCCAATACACCTTAACCATGGCCAAGGGCTCTGGTCAGGAGATGAGCCGGCTGAGGTTACGAGGCCAGTCCCAACCTGCCCCGAGCATCTGGCTGCGAGGGGCCAGCTTGTAGCACAGGGGTGAGCAAACTGCCAGCGGCTTGGGCCCACTGCAGCCTGCACCCCCCCCCCCCCGAGCCATCACCCCCTCCCGCACCGCAACCCCAATTTTGTGAGCATTCATGGCCCGCCATACAATGTCTATTCCCCGATGTGGCCCTTGGGCCAAAAAGTTTGCCCACCCCTGTTGTAGCATGTGCCCATGTCCCGTTTCACAGATCATACAGAGCAAACATCAGCCTCTGGTCTCCAGCCATAGGTGGAGGCTTGTTTTGGTTGATTGGTGTGACGGGTTGGACCCCGCTTCTGGGTGCCACCTGATGTGCTGGGGTTTCACTGAGCCTCCCCTGCTCAGTCAGCCTGGGCTCCCTCTCCCTGCTTTGCTGGATTAGGCTCGCCGGCCTCTCGACTGACACCCACCCACACCCTGCTGCAGACGCAGACCGAAGTCAGCTCCGTGTGAGGGGTTCCCCCAGCACTCACGTGCACACCCCTTTTGGGAGACAAACCCGAAATAACCCTGTCTTGCGCTGTATAGAAATATTTGTACAGCGCAAGCTCGTAAAATTCGCCCCCTCCCTCAATGTGAAGCGAGATGTGCATGACTTCTCCCCCTCCCCCCGTTAGAAATGATAGAAACTGGGGTTATATTATAAACAAGAAATAAGTTTAGTAACTACAAAAGGTGAATTGTAAGTGAATATAAGAGAGAACAGACAGAACCAAGCAGATTACTGACCAAATAAACCAAAATACGCAAGCTAAGCTCAATAGACTTCAGAAACAGGTTACACAATGTAAATTCTCACCCTCAATGTTATTTTAGGCAGGTTGCAAAGTTTCTGTGGTTCAGAGTTCCGGTTATATTCCGTTTCAGACTGGACCCTGTCTCCGTCTGGAGTCCCCCTCGCCTTCCCTTCAGGTGGCTTTACCAGTCTTTCTTCTTGGGCAGACAGGCCATGGAGAGGAGGAGGAGGAGACCCGTTTGCCTTCCTCCCCACCCTTAAATAGGATTTACACAAAGCGGGAATCCTTTGTTCCCCAAACTTGATCCCCCTTCCCTTCCAGTGGAAAGTCACAAGAAGTCCCCGGTAATGTTTAGTGTCAGGTAACAAGACCCCCTGACTCTGTAGGGTCACAGCGTCCATGAGTCAGGGGCAGTATGGCGCGTCCCCAGGAAGGCCAAGCTTTTCACAGTCCATTGTTCTTGCTGATGGGTCATCCGCCCTGTCTGGTTTTTCCATTGTTGTACCTGAAGTGTTAGTAGGCGTCACCCAAAGTAGCATAGTTGAAATCCCCTGTCCAATCCTGTAATTCTTGGGGTATTTATTTATAGATGCAATCCCACTGATTTTTGCTGCCCCCAGATGTTCGGTTTGCCCCGGTGGGCTGTCTGTGTAGCTGCTCTGGGGGGCGAGTGGGAGGTTTGGCAGCTAGGGGATGGAGTGGGGCTGGAGGCTGCAGGGGGTGGCCCCCAGGAAGCGCACAGGAGAAGGTTTTGCTTTTTGTTCCCCGGGGCCTGGTGGCTGCCTTTGATCCTGGGGAGGGGCCGCAGCTCCCCTTTGCCTGCCCCTGTGGGCAGAGGCGGCGGCGTTTGGAATCAGGAGCTGAACGCCTCACTCCCAGTGGACTGTCCCATCTCTCCCGCTCTGCCACGCCAGGCAGCGCCAAGACGTTCCCAGAGGGGCTCCTTTGTCTCCGCTGGAGGCCTCCTCATCAGACGCTGCCGCGCCTCAGGTCTGTGTCCCTTGAGCAGGCCCAGGCCTCGCTCTGTCCTGAGAGAGCTGCTCCCTGCCCCCTATTTCCCTGTGCTGCGTGCGCCGGCTTGTCATATCTGTGCCGGGCCGGCGCCGCGGTACGTGCACGGGCCAGAGTGGGAGCGTCAGAGACACAGGTGCTGACTTTTAGTTTTCCCTGGGGATGCTCCACCCCGAGGGCAACACCCTCCCCCCTCCTCTCCCTGCCCCTGCTCCACCCCCTCCCCCAAGCCCCCGCCCTCCCCCCTCCTCTCCCTGCCCCTGCTCCGCCCCCTCCCCCAAACCCCCGCCCTCCCCCCTCCTCTCCCTGCCCCTGCTCCGCCCCCTCCCCCAACTCCCGCCCTCCCCCCTCCTCTCCCTGCCCCTGCTCCACCCCCTTCCCTAAGGCCCCTCCTCTCCCTGCCCCTGCCCTGCCCCCTCCCCCAAGGCCCTGCCCTCGCCCCACCTCTCCCTGCCCCTGCCCTGGCCCCTCCCCCCAACCCCCGCCCTCCCCCCTCCTCTCCCTGCCCCTGCCCTGCCCCCTCCCCCAAACCCCCGCCCTCCCCCCTCCTCTCCCTGCCCCTGCTCTGCCCCCCCCAAACCCCTGCCTTCACCCCGCCTCTCCCTGCCCCTGCTCCGCCCCTCCCCTAAACCCCCACCCTTGCTCTGCCTCTCCCTGCCCCTGCTCCGCCCCCTCCCCCAAGCCCCTGCCCTCGCCCCTCCTCTCCCTGCCCCTGCTCCGCCCCTCCCCTAAACCCCCTGCTTTTCTCTGCCTCTCCCTGCCCCTGCTCCGCCCCCTCCCCCAAGCCCCTGCCCTCGCCCCTCCTCTCCCTGCCCCTGCTCTGCCCCCCCCCAATCCCCACCCTTGCTCTGCCTCTTCCTGTCCCTTATCCGCCCCCTTCCCCAAGGCCCCGCCCTCGCCCCGCCTCTGTCACTGCATTTTTAACGGGCACGTCGCCGGGCTTTCCTCCGAAGGGGGTTTATTCGACAAGCGACATGCCCGTTAAAACTGCAGTGACCGAGGCAGAGCGAGGGCGGGGCCTTGGGGAAGGGGGCGGAGCAGGGTCAGCGGTTTGGGCATTGGCCTGCTAAACCCAGGGTTGTGAGTTCAATCCTGGAGGGGGCCACTTAGGGATCTGGGGCAAAATCAGTACCTGGCCCTGCTAGTGAAGGGAGGGGCTGGACTCGCTGACCTTTCGAGGTCCCTTCCAGCTCTACGAGATAGGCGCGTCTCCATATTCGTCAGTAAGGAAGAAAGAGCAGCCCCTGTGCGGCGCGTCCCGACCTCTGCACTTAGCCGGGTTCACTGCTTTTGGGGTGCAGCCGTCCTCAGTAGAGGCCTCTCCAGGGCAGGCTCAGCGGGCAGATCTCCGGGCGAGGGAGAGAGGCTCCCTCCGGCGGTAGATACAAGCTGCCTTCTGCAGGGCTCGCGGCTGGGAAGCAAACGGCCGCCGAGAGCCGAGGCTGCAGCCAGCAAGACTCACTCCGTGGGGATCTGCTCTTGTGCCCCCCAGCTTCCTTCTTCGTGGTGAGCCTCGGGGGGGCGGCCGTGGGGCTGCTCTTCGCCTTCCTGCTGGCGCTGATCACCAGGTTCACCAAGCGCGTGCGCATCATCGAGCCGCTCTTCGTCTTCCTGCTGGCGTACATGGCGTACCTGGCCGCCGAGATGGTCTCGCTCTCCTCCATCCTGGCGTGAGTACCGCGCGCCTGGGCTCTTCCCGGGGCGAGAGCCGGCCTGCCCCGGCCGGGGTGGGAGGGACGCTGGGCCCCGCGGGACGGGCGCGGCGCCTCCGTGTGGGGGCAGGTTCCCCGCAGCCCCTGCCCTCCCCTTCACGCCGCGCCTCGAGCCCCACCCGCGGCCCCCTCCCCTTCGCTCCTCGCGCCCCACCCGCAGGTCCCTCCCCTTCGCTCCTCGCGCCCCACCCGCAGCCCCCTCCCCTTCGCATCGCTCCTCGCGCCCCACCCGCGGCCCCCTCCCCGTGCGCTGCGCCTCGCGCCCCACCCGCAGGTCCCCCCCCTTCGCACCGCGCGCCTCACCCGCAGCCCCCTCCCCTTCACGTCGCTCCTCGCGCTCCACCCGCGGCCCCCTCCCCTTTGCTCCTCGCGCCTTGCGCCCCACCCGCAGCCCCCTCCCCTTCGCATCGCTCCTCGCGCCCCACCCGCGGCCCCCTCCCCTTCCTGCCGCGCCTCGAGCCCCACCCGCGGCCCCCTCCCCTTCGCTCCTCGCGCCCCACCCGCAGCCCCCTCCCCTTCGCATCGCTCCTCGCGCCCCACCCGCGGCCCCCTCCCCGTGCGCTGCGCCTCGCGCCCCACCCCCAGGTCCCTCCCCTTCGCACCGCGCGCCTCACCCGCAGCCCCCTCCCCTTCGCATCGCTCCTCGCGCCTCACCCGCGGCCCCCTCCCCTTCGCGCCGCCCCTCCCCCCGCCCCACCCGCGGCCCCTCCCCTTCGCGTCGCTCCTCGCGCCCCACCCGCGGCCCCCTCCCCGTGCGCTGCGCCTCGAGCCCCACCCGCAGCCCCCTCCCCTTGCGCCGCCCCTCGCGCCCCACCCGCGGCCCCCTGCCCTTCGCGTGGCTCCTCGCGCCCCACCCGCAGCCCCCTCCCCGTCGCGCCGCCCCTCGCGCCCCACCCGCGGCCCCCTCCCTTTCGCGCCGCCCCTCGAGCCCCACCCCCGGCCCCCTCCCCTTCGCGCCGCCCCTCGAGCCCCGCCCGCGGCCCCCTCCCCGTCGCGCCGCGCCTCGCGCCCCACCCGTGCCCCCCTCCCCTTCGCGCCGCGCCTCGCGCCCCACCCGCGGCCCCTCCCCGTCGCGCCGCCCCTCGCGCCCCACCCGCGACCCCCTCCCCGTCGCGCCGCTCCTCGCGCCCCACCCGCGGCCCCCTCCCCGTGCGCTGCGCCTCGCGCCCCACCCCCAGGTCCCTCCCCTTCGCACCGCGCGCCTCACCCGCAGCCCCCTCCCCTTCGCATCGCTCCTCGCGCCTCACCCGCGGCCCCCTCCCCTTCGCGCCGCCCCTCGAGCCCCACCCGCGGCCCCCTCCCCTTCGCACCGCGCCTTGCGCCCCACCCGCAGGTCCCTCCCCTTCGCGCCGCGCCTCGAGCCCCTCCCGTGGCCCCCTCCCCTTCGCGCCGCCCCTCGAGCCCCACCCGCGGCCCCCTCCCCTTCGCGTCGCTCCTCGCGCCCCACCCGCGGCCCCCTCCCCTTCGCGTCGCTCCTCGCGCCCCACCCGCGGCCCCCTCCCCTTCGCGCCGCGCCTCGAGCCCCACCCGCGGCCCACTGCCCTTCGCGTGTATCCTCGTGACTGTACCGCAGACGTGTGCCCGTCGCGCTGCCCCTCGCGCCCCACCCGCAGCCCCCTCCACTCGGCGCCGCCCCTCGCGCCCCACCCGCAGCCCCCTCCCATTCGCGTCGCTCCTCGAGCCCCACCTGCGGCCCCCTCCCCTTCACTCCTCGAGCCCCATCCGCAGCCCCTGCCCCCCCCTTCGGCGGTGCCTCGCGCCCCACCCGCAGCCCCCTCCCCTTCGCTCCTGGAGCCCCACCCCCGGCCCCCTCCCCTTCGCTCCTCGCGCCCCACCCGCGGCCCCTGCCATCGCTCTGCGCCTCGCGCCCCACCCGCGGCCCCCTCCCCTTCGCTCCTCGAGCCCCACCCCCGGCCCCCTCCCTTTCGCTCCTCGAGCCCCATCCGCAGCCCCTGCCCCCCCCTTCGCGCCGCGCCTCGCGCCCCACCCGCGGCCCCCTCCCCTTCGCTCCTCGCGCCCCACCCGCAGCCCCCTCCCCTTCGCGCCTCGAGCCCCACCCGCGGCCCCTGCCCTCGCACTGCGCCTCGCGCCCCACCCGCGGCCCCCTCCCCTTCGCGCCTCGCGCCCCACCCGCAGCCCCTGCCCCCCCTTCGCGCCACGCCTCGCACCCCACCCGCAGCCCCTGCCCATCGCGCCTCGCCCCCCCCCGCGGCCCCCTCCCCTTCGCTCCTCGCCCCCACCCGTGGCCCCCTCCCCTCGCGCTGTGCCTCGATCCGCGGCCCCCTCCCCTCCTCTTCGCTCCTCGAGCCCCACCCGCAGCCCCCTCCCCTCGCGCCGCGCCTCGCGCCCCACCCGCGGCCCCCTCCCCTTCGCTCCTCGCGCCCCACCCGCAGCGCCTGCCCCCCCCTTCGCGTCGCGCCTTGCGCCCCCCCCGCAGCCCCTGGCCCCCCCCTTCGCGCCACGCCTCGCGCCCCACCCGCGGCCCCTGCCCTCGCACTGCGCCTTGCGCCCCACCCGCGTCCCCCTCCCCTTCGCGTCGCTCCTCGCGCCCCATCCGCGGCCCCCTCCCCTTCGCGCCGCGCCTCGCGCCCCACCCGCAGCCCCCCCCCTTCACATCGCCAGACAATGGCCCTGCCCCAGTCACCCAACAGAGGGGTTAATTGCTTGTGAGGGGATCTCCAGGGTTCGCCCCCCAGCAAGGTTCTTTGCTCATTCCAGGAGCTGATCTCCAGCTCTCAGACCCCTCACTCGCTTTCCCACCTGAGGTGCTGACTGTCTCCAGGCCCTGGCTGCTCTGCTACCAGAGCTCAGGGCTCTCCCCCCGAGGCCCCGGGGGTGGGGGAGACCCTGCTCTCTAGCAACGGCCCTTGAAAACCTTGAGCTCAGCTTGCTCTAGGTCTGACACAGCAGCCAGCGGGAGCAAAGAAACTTCAGCCCCCTCCCATCACCACAGAACCTCCCGGCTCCCACCAAGGAGGCCCACGAGATTGTAAACGGACCAGTCAGCGGCAAGGAAATAGTCACCCTGGGCGAATTCCAGATGGCACCTCTCCCCACGCCCCAGCCAACGACTGCTCTGGGGGGGAACCCCCCTACCCCGTAGGGGCCTGGCCTGAGACAGCGACACCCTGAACCGAGAGGAGACGCTGGGACTCCCAGGCTCCCTTTGCATTCAGTGTCTCCTCCTCTCTCCGGCCCCCGCGTGCTCCGTCTGAGACTCCCGGGCCCCGGTCGAGTCGCTGGGGCCCTTTCCTAGGAACTGAGCTGGGGGTGCCCGGCCCGTTCTCCCCAGGAGCTGCTGCTACACATGGGCTGCAAAGCCAGTGCCCTGGAGCCGGGCGTTGCATCGCATACGTTATACTGTGATCTCCTGGTCGCCGGGTGGGTTCTGAGCCCAGACTGGTTTGATTTTGTAGGTTCAGCAGCTAGATTCCTGTCACTCGGGAAAGGGCCTTTCCCGGGGACTCTCTGTCCCGGGGACTTGACCGAAGGAGCAGAAATGGCAGCATTGGGACAAAGCTTCCCCCCCATAGTGGCAGGCTCCCTCCTCCCCCTCTGGGAGCCTCTCAGCGCCTCCCCAGCGGGACAGAGGAGAGGCTGTGGGGGAGAGACGCCAGGGCAAGGGCAGCCAGCCGGGGCCAGGCTGGAGCTCCTGAGAGGTGCTGACGCTGTTCCTGTCTGCGGGTAAATTGCCTGGCATGCTGTCCCAGGAGAGCTCCGTCCCTGGGCGATCCACCCCCCCGGCGGCGTTTCGACGAGCAGCCCAAGGCGGTGACAATTTCAGCGCAGAGATCGCTGGCGTCCGGGCTCGCTCGGAGACGTTGGTCTGCGCCCGCATTGACCAGCTCAGACCCAACGGAACCTCCCTGAACCCAGAGACTTGCCTGTGGGAGGCACTGCCCGGGGCGCTGCCGTCCGCGAGGGGCTCCGTGCACGGTGGTCTCTTGCCTCCTCCCGCCCTGGCCTGTTGCCCCAGCCCATGTCAGGGAACATCCTGTAGCCGGGTGCCCCAGGGTCTGATCCGGCCGCTTCCCTCTCGCTTTGTTCAGTCACTGGCCGCGAGCAGTAACTCCGGGGCCCAGGCCACGCGTAGGAAGAGCCACGTAAGGGCCCTGGCAGAGCCTGGAGAAAGCTGCGACTGAATGAGGAAGGGCCGTTTGTGGCTGGTACTGAAGTGCTGCTCTAAGCAGGAGCGCTGGCCCTTCGGGGGCTAGGAGGGGCTCTCCCCGGGCCAGGGCAGGGCAGGGCAGGCAGTGCTCCTGGGGAAGCAGGGGGGCTTTAGGAAGAAGCCATTTCTGCCCAGCCTGGCTTTAGGGCCTGAGGGCGGGCAGAGGGTGGTGGTGGGTGAGGCTGACTGTCCATTCTCAGAGCCCAGAGAGCAGAGCAGCCGTGGTAGCTGGTGTGCCTGGCGCACGGTATGTGGAGAACCACAGGCAGTTTGCGAACCCCGGTGTGCTGGTGGGCTCTGGCTGTCCTTCTCTCAGGGCGTGGGCCTCTGAGCTCTGCAGCGGCCGCCTGGTGAGTTGCTGACGCTGTCTGTGACACGCTGCAGGTGCTGTATGCCCTGTCTCTAGATCCCATGGCCGAGCCTTTGTCTGCCGGGGCACGTAGGCAGCCACACGATGCCGGACGGCAGCACCTTGGAGCTGGACGTGAGACGGGCGTGACTATCACATGGCACAGGGCTCTGCAGGCTGCCACATGGGGTGGGAGCACCGCCCGAGCGACGGCTGGGGCCGCCCAGTGAGGAAGGGCTGGTCCCCCTGCTGCACACGCAGACTCGGCCCCTCTGGCTCAGCTGAGTGAGAGCAGCGGGCAGGGGACCCGGGAGAGGGGGATCCCACTGTGATGAGCGTGCAGGGCTCCTGGCACTTGCTGGCCAGTGCAAAGGGAGTGGGGAGGGGGCAGTGTGGCCCTACCCACGTCTATCCCGAGCTCTTGCTGCCTTCTAGGGTCACCTTCTGTGGGATCTGCTGTAAGAAATATGTGGAAGCCAACATCTCACGGAAATCCCGCACCACTGTCAAGTACACCATGAAAACGCTGGCGAGCAGCTCCGAGACCGTCATCTTCATGTTCCTGGGTATCTCCGCCGTGGACACCTCCAAGTGGGCGTGGGACACGGCGCTGGTGCTGGGCACCCTGCTCTTCATCTTGCTCTTCCGGGCTGTGGGTCAGTCGCTCTCCTGTCCCGTGCCGTCTGCAGCTCTCAGCCTCTGGCTGGGGGCTGTCCGGTCCCCAGGATGCCCAGAGCCCCCTCCTGGCTCGTGGGGCAAACTGCCAGGGGTGGGACCGGGGGGCTCTTGCAGAGGGTTTGTAAGAGCCCTGTCCCTGGCTGCATCCTGCAGAGCACACAACCAGGCCAGGCCCTCATCCGCATCCCTCCCCTTCTCCCCTAGGTGTCATCCTCCAGACCTGGGTGCTCAACCACTTCCGCCTCACGCCGCTGGACCGCATCGACCAGGTGGTGATGTCGTACGGGGGTCTGCGGGGGGCCGTCGCCTTTGCTCTGGTCATCCTGCTGGATGGAGCCAAGGTGCGAGCCAAGGACTACTTCGTGGCAACGACCATCGTGGTGGTCTTCTTCACCGTCCTCGTGCAGGTCAGCATGGCAGGGCCCGGCCGTCCCCAACCACACCAGACCTCCAGCCTGGCTCTGTGCCGGAGCGCAGGGCTAGCTGTGGTGCTCCGGCCCGGCTGCAGGGGGCAGCTCATGGCGAGGTACAAGGCCTGGGTTGGAGGAGGCTGGAGGTAGCACTGCAGGACTCCAATCCTCTGGGGCGGCAGGACTGGAGTGGGGGGTGCTGGGATATGGGCAGACAGCCCTGCCCCCTCTGGGGCATCGCAGGGCCCATAGCAATTCTCTGGGTGGGGCAGCTGCATCTCTCTCTTAGACAAAGCATGCCTTAGAGAGACGGGGCTGGGCGCTCCGCTCCTGCCTGCTCTACCTGGCACCAGCCGGCTCCCCCCGCTGGTCCTGGCACGCAGGCTGGGCACACGCACTAGGCCTGGGGCACAGAGCCAGAGCGCAGCAGGAGAGAGAGAGCAAAAGACGTTCGGCTACTAAAGGGGAGCTGGCACCTCCCCCCCGTGTTCCCTCCCCCTCGCTCTGCTCCTGGTGCCTGTCACACCCAGTTCAGCCTAAGGAGAAGCTGCTCCAAGGTTGCCAGGTAGGGTTGCCAACGGGGGACTGTTTTCTTAGCACACTCCCCCCACCCCCTCAGTATTATAATCATCAGGAATAATCAGCAGGACTCACCTACATTCGCCAGGGGATGTTGGCAGAGACTGCGAGCGGGGAGGCTACCCCCCGGAAGTGCTGACCCCCCTGCCAGACAGAGCCCCTCCCTCCCCCTGCCCCTTCAGGGCAGCTCCGGGCTGCACGGCCCCGTCCATGTGCCCTGCCAGACAGAGCCTGCACAGAGCCAGGGGCGGGAGGGGAATGGAGAGATGCACCTGTGAGTCCTGGCCCCCCTGCTGGCCACGGCCCCGTCTGCTTTCCCTGCGCAGGCTCTGGCCCCCGCCCAGTGCCAGTGCAGCACAGGGCGAGTCCGCGGGGCCCTGCCTCCCGCCCAGACGGTCGGTGGGCAGCCGTGCTCACAGGGTGCCAGCGGTGCCTCCCCTTGTGCTGCTCGTGAGTACTAGTGAGCGGCCCTCGTTCTCCGGCTGTGGGGCCTGCGCCTCGGAGTTGGGTGTCAGACCCTGCAGCTCGGGCAGGCGTCGCCGGCACTCGCGTGTGATGTAGTTTGGGTTAGTTGTGAGCAGGCCACACTAGAGCCCATCCACCTGCACGGGCAGACAGCAGCAACATAGGCCCCTGGGCTTGTGCCCCCCATGGTCCCCAGGGTGAGACTCAGGCGTGGCCACTAGGTGGCACTGTGACCTCGCTAAAATTCTGGTGGGGCGAAGTCCCTGGGCAGGCCGGGTGTGAGCCCTGCCCTGTGCTGCTCTCTGCCCGCCCCAGCCGTGCCAGGCCGGGTGTGAGCCCTGCCCTGTGCTGCTCTCTGCCTGCTCCTGCCGTGCCAGGCCGGGTGTGAGCCCTGCCCTGTGCTGCTCTCTGCCTGCCCCAGCCGTGCCAGGCCGGGTGTGAGCCCTGCCCTGTGCTGCTCTCTGCCCGCCCCAGCCGTGCCAGGCCGGGTGTGAGCCCTGCCCTGTGCTGCTCTCTGCCCCCCCCAGCCATGCCAGGCCGGGTGTGAGCCCTGCCCTGTGCTGCTCTCTGCCTGCCCCAGCCGTGCCAGGCCAGGTGTGAGCCCTGCCCTGTGCTGCTCTCTGCCTGCCCCAGCCGTGCCAGGCCGGGTGTGAGCCCTGCCCTGTGCTGCTCTCTGCCAGCCCCCAGCCGTGCCAGGCCGGGTGTGAGCCCTCCCCTGTGCTGCTCTCTGCCTGCCCCAGCCGTGCCAGGCCGGGTGTGAGCCCTGCCCTGTGCTGCTCTCTGCCTGCCCCAGCCGTGCCAGGCCGGGTGTGAGCCCTGCCCTGTGCTGCTCTCTGCCTGCCCCAGCCGTGCCAGGCCGGGTGTGAGCCCTGCCCTGTGCTGCTCTCTGCCCCCCCACAGCTGTGCCAGGCCGGGTGTGAGCCCTGCAGTCTCCTGAAGGCCGCACAGGGGCAGCCTGCCTGCTCCACCTACAGTTAAGGGCGGCGCCTGCCCCACAGAGATCCCGTCCCTCGTGGAGATAGGGCACGTGGCCTGTCAGAAGAAGCTCCGCTCCAAAGCCAGCAGCCGAGCCTGGCTGGCGAGACTGGGGTTCTTTATAAACCCGCTCACTGCTGCGGTTCTGTGATCCCTGCGCAGACTGGTCCTCGTCGCATCGACGTCAATAGGTCAAGCCACCCCCGTGTGACTCTGCTGCCTTTGCTGGAACTGCCCCCGAGGTGGATTCAGTCCCAGCGTGTTTTGTGATTCATGTTTGTTCCATCATGTCTGGCCATATGGGGGTTTCCCCTTCTTCTATGTGCCCTGGCCTCTGCTTCCTCTGCGCTTCTCCGGGATTTTATTCTCCCAATGACTGGGTGGTTCACCGCGCCGGCTGGTGGCTAACCGCCTGGCTGGGGGCTGCCGGTCCCAAGCGTCCCCTCCCCTGCACTGCACCAGCAGCCGCTCTACCAAAGGCTTCTTCCCTGCCCAAGAAACCAGGCGTCTGTCAGCTTTGCCTGTAGCGGGCAGCGTCTAAGGACCTCAGCCCATACTGAGGTCCCAATTTTAACACCTCCCTGCCCCGGTGTCACTGGGACGGCACCGGAGCCACTTCTGATCGACACCAGCGTGCAAGAGGCATGGAGGCCCTGGTACGCTGTAGGCACATATCTCCTGGTGCCAAGGCCTTGGGGCAGCACCTCCTTTCTTGTGCTGCATCTTGGCCCTGGCTGCCTGTGTACTGGGGCGGAGGGCTCGGCGGGCTCCCCCAGGGAAGCGCTCAGAAGAGGGGAGAGCGGAGCGGCCAAGGCCCAGGGTAGATGCTGCCCAGGCTGGGGCAGCTGGGCCAGCCTCCCCTTGCTGGGGGGAGTTGGGGCTGGCTCGGTGCCCACAGAGCCCTGCTGGGGACGCTCCCCTGCTGACAGCCCTGCTCTGCCCTTTCAGGGTCTGACCATCAAGCCGCTGGTGAAGTGGCTGAAGGTGAAGCGGAGTGACCATCACAAGCCAACGCTGAACGAGGAACTGCACGAGCACGTAGGTAGCGGGGCCAAGCCGGGCCGGCCGGCGTCTCCCCGGCCCTGCCTGCCACGGGCCCTGCCCCGGCTCTCCGTTTGACAGGGGCACTTCCCAGCAGGGATGGGGCGCCAGTTCAGACTCTGCCCCAGGCCCCCCCCAGCACTCACTCACTGTGTTTTCTCTTTCCAAGGCCTTTGACCACATTCTGGCAGCGGTGGAGGATGTGGTCGGTCACCACGGTTACCGGTACTGGCGAGACAAGTGAGTGCCCACGTGTGCTGGGGGCCTCTGCCCCCCCCTCGCCTGCTCCTGACCCCCCGCCACGGCTGCCTCTCCCGTCGCGCTCTGGCCCTGTGTGTTCCCTGGGCCCGTGCCAGCTGTGGGGCACTGAGTGGGGACCCTGGGGCCCTACAGGGGCTTGGAAGGGGACCCCTCGCTCTGCAGGCCTGAGAGGATCAGCGTGAGGCTGGTGTGGGGCTGGCAGGCCCAGTGTTGCTCTCTGCCCCAGGACCCCGCCACAGGCCCGGCTCCCTGGGACTGTGAACGGTGCGTCCCAGCGGGTCTCGGGCCTTCTGGTCCCTGCGATCGCATCCCGGAGCCAACGGCACCTGTCTAGGGGGGCTCACCCCCACTCACCCCAGCCCCCTCACATCACTCAACCACCTCATCTCCCCATCCCTCTGAACCTGACCCCAATGCCTCTCTGCCCACCCCACCCCCTTCATCACCTCAGCTGCAACCTCCTCCTCTCCCCACACAACCCCGACACCCTCATCTCCCTGACTACCCCACCCCTGCCCCAACCCCCGATACCCTCATCGCTCCACCCATGCCCACCCCAGCACCGACCCCCTCATCTCCCCATCCGCTCTGAACCTGACCCTGAACTGCTCGCCTCTCTGCCCACCCCGCCCTAGTCCCAACCTCTTCATCACCCCCACTCCAACCACCTCCTCTCTCCGACCCAACCCGACACCCTCATTTCCCCACCCACCCCCACCACAACTTCCTCATCTCTCTACCCACCGTGGTCCCAGCCTCAACCCTGACACCCGCCCTGACCTCCCAGCTTCTTGGACTGTGATCTTGGGGCCGGGAAGATGCAAGATGGGATTGCTCAGCACACTTTTAAATCCGTGGTGCCCTCCTCTCTCAGCCCCTGCTCAGCACCAGGCCCGGCCAGTTGTGGTGGGTTCGGTTACAGAGACCCACTTGGGACTGTCACCTGATGTGCTGAGATTGCCTCTGAGCCCATTTTCCCTGCCAGTTTGGGACTCCAGAATCCTGCCTTGTTGAGCCAGACACGCTAGCCTGCTGCAACACAGACGCAGGTCTGGTCCACACCCCCAAAGCTGCAGACTTTAACCGAAAACTGCTCAGCAGGTCACCTAGCTCCAGCACCCAAACACCCAGCTCCCAATGGGGTCCAGACCCCAGATAAATCCGTTTTACCCTGTATAAAGCTTAAATTGTCTGTCCTCCATACCACTGTCTGTCCTCTATAACACTGATAGAGAGATAGGCACAGCTGTTTGCTCCCCCAGGTATGAATCACTTACTCTAGGTATACTAATAAACAAAAGTGACTTTATTAAGTATAAAAAGTAGGATTTAAGGGGTTCCAAGTAATAACAGACAGAACAAAGTAAGTTACCAAGCAAAGTAAAACAAAACACACAAGTCTAAGCCTAATACATTAAGAAACTGAATACAGATAATATCTCTCCCTCAGAGATGTTCCAATAAGCTTCTTTCACAGACTAGACTCCTTCCTAGTCTGGGCCCAACCCTTTCCCCGGTACAGCCCTTGTTAGCTCCAGCAGGCATCTTAGGTGAAAAGCAGGGGTTTTCTCATGGCTGGAACCCCCTTGTCCTGCTCCACCCCCTTTTATCGCTTTGGCACAAGGCGGGAATCTTGTGTCTCTCGGGGTTCCCACCCCTCCTTCTAAGTGGAAAAGCACCAGGTTTAAGATGGATTCCAGTATCATGTGACATGGTCACATGTCTGTAAGACCCCCATTTTCCATTACCCACAGGCAGGCTTGCAGGTAAACAGAGCCATGTACAGTCAATTGTCCTGGTTAATGGGAGCCATCAAGATTCTAAACCACCATTAATGGCCCCCACTTTGCATAATTACAATAAACCCTCAGAGTTATATTTCATATTTCTAGTTTCAGATACAGAAGTGGTACATTTATACGAGTAGGATGATCACACGCAGTAGATTATAAGCTTTGTAATGACACCTTACAAGAGACCTTTTGCATGAAGCATATTCCAGTTACATCATATTCACACTTAGAAACATATTTTTAGAAAGTGTACAGCGTGCACCATCACCCCAGTCTTGGGCCTCTGCCATGCTCTGTGAGAGTCCACGATGTGCCGTGGCAGCTTGGCCACGGGGAGAGACCGCGGGGCTCCGTGGGAGATGGAGTCCAGCCAGGCACGAGCCCCCTGGATGACGTGGGGCACAAGGGTGCTGGAGCTCCAGCTCCCATGAGGCACCACAGCCCTGACTCCATTTCCTGATGGGGAGGGGTTCCAGCTCGGGAGAGCCTTCTCTGCCCTGCTCGCCCACCGCAGTCCCTGTGGGGTCCCCTCCTGCCGCCCGCCCCCTCCCACAGGACGCTCTCCCTGCCCTCCCGCCCCTCGGCACCCTGCCTTCCTACGGAGCCGTGGTGCTCTCAGCACGGGGGGCCGCTCCCCCTCAGCTCCCAGCCAGCTTCACGCGCTAGCGGCCAGATCTTTCTCCCCCAGTGGCTGCACAGCTGCTTCCTCGTACCAGCGACTGCCGGGCCTGTGTAAGGAATGCTCCCACCCCACCCCCTCCCCTCACTGCCCCTGAATGAGCATTGCCCCCACCCCCGTGGAATTGTCCTCCCCCAGCGCCACTGGGAATCGCAGCTCGATTGCTGCTGTACCTGTCTCTGGGGCATGTGGCTGAACATTAGAGGAGACGCCTTGTTAACCTGCCCCTTCGGCTGGACTCCCAGGTGTGCCGGGGCGAGGGGGCTGCCCGGAGATCCCTGTGCACGGGAGCTCACCACCTCCTCCTCCCTCTTGTGCCAGATGGGAGCAGTTTGACAAGAGGTACCTGAGCCAGCTCCTGATGCGGAAATCGGCCTATCGGCTCAAAGACGAAATCTGGGACGTTTACTGCAAGCTGAATATCCGCGATGCCATCAGCTTTGTAGATCAGGTACCGGTGCAGCCCCCAGCAGCTACCGCACGCCCTGCCCGGCGGCAGCTAGATCGCAGCTCGGCTGGGGAACGGCGGGGCCTGACCCCTGCAGCTCTCCTGGATGAACCGACCCTGCGGGGGGCACTTCCCCGCCAGGCACAGGGACCAGCTCTGCCCCGGCTCCCAGGCCAACCAGTCCTCCCGTGCTGGCAGCCCACCCCCAGCCAGGGCCCTGGCAGACGCAGCTTGTCAGGCCAGAGCAGTTCCCCTAGGGACAGCTGGCAGCCCCGTAGAGCCAGGGGCAGAAAGCGGGGCCAGTGGGACTCCCCATGCGCTGCCTCCCAGCTGGGCCCCCCTGAGCGCTGCCCCCCGGCTGGGCCCCCCGAGTGCTTCCCCCCACCCGCCCGGACGGGGGCCCCGGGCGCTGCCCCTGAGTGGCCCATCAATAGTAAAAAAACACAAACTGCCAAATATCTCTGAGGGCACCTAGCAATTGCTCCTGGCAGCCAGCTCCGCCCAGCCCCCAGGTGGGGTCATCGGGGGGCTGATCCCCCGGCAGCCAGCTCCGCCCAGCCCCCAGGTGGGGTCAGTGGGGGCTGATCCCCCGGCAGCCAGCTCCGCCCAGCCCCCAGGTGGGGTCAGTGGGGGCTGATCCCCCGGCAGCCAGCTCCGCCCAGCCCCCAGGTGGAGTCAGTGGGGGCTGATCCCCCCAGCAGACAGCTCCGCCCAGCCCCAGGTGGGGTCAGTGGGGGCTGATCCCCCAGCAGACAGCTCTGCCCAGCCCCCAGGTGGGGTCAGTAGGGGGGCTGATCCCCCCAGCAGACAGCTCCGCCCAGCCCCCAGGTGGGGTCAGTGGGGGCTGATCCCCCAGCAGACAGCTCCGCCCAGCCCCCAGGTGGGGTCAGTGGGGGGCTGATCCCCCCAGCAGACAGCTCCGCCCAGCCCCCAGGTGGAGTCAGTGGGGGCTGATCCCCCGGCAGCCGGCCCCGCCCAGCCCCCAGGTGGTGCCAGCAGAGGGTAGCTGGTGGCTGGTGAGGGACACAAGGTGCCAGCAGAACCCTGGCACCTCCCATCTCAGCTCTGCGGGGGGGATCTGCCTGAGCGCAGGTGGGGGCTTTGACGCTGCTCTGGTCTCTTGCTCCCTTTAGGGTGGTCACGTGCTCTCCGCCTCGAGGCTCACGCTGCCCTCCATGCCCAGCCGGAGCTCCATGTCGGAGTCGTCGGTCACAAACCTCCTGTGAGTGCGCTGCCCCCGGGATAGGTCCTGCCCTGGGAGCTCCCGGTCCTCCCGCCCCCGGCTCTGCAGAGGGGTGGCTGCTGGGAGGAATGGCGCCCTCCCTAACCTCCTATGCACCTGCAAACAGTCCAGGCTGCGGCTGACGGGTCCTGCCCGGCTGGCAGATCTGCTGCCGCCTCTGGGGCATTGGGTGCTGCGGTGACCGCAGGCCATGCATTAGGATTTGTCGTTCTCTTCACTCCATCGCTTACTGCTCCAACGCCTCTGCCCTCCAAAACCCCAGGGCTCATGCACGCTCTGGCTGCTCTGCTCCACCGCCAGCTAGCTCCCTCCCGCACTCCACCTACCGCCGCAGCGTTAGTGGCACAGGGAGAAGGGGGGGGCTGGAGTTCTGGGTGGGTTTCTCCTGCGCTGTGTCCCATGGCCGCTGCCATACGTTGGAAGCGAGTGAGTGTGGCTGGGGGTCAGGCCCGTGAGCCGAGGCTGGTGCGGGTGAAGCTGCCGTTACTGGTGACTTCCGGGTGGTTTAGTGTGCTGCAAGGGTGGGAAATGGGAGCATCTCTAAGCTAACAACGTTTTTTGGCGTGTGAATCCCCAAGGTGTTTTGAGGAAGTGTAGACAGTGTGTTCACGCTGTCAGCCAGTGCTGACATCTGCTACGCCCCCACGGCTCCTCGCGCAGGCCCGCTCCATTCCCGGCTCCTCTGCGCTCCTCGGTGGTGACAGATCTTTCCCTGGAAAAGGGGCCGAGACAAAGGACGGGGGGAGATGTGTTCAGTGGGGCTGTGGGAGAGGTGTGGGGCAGGGGGATGAGGGGCGACTGGGGAGGGAAGGGGAGCATGGGAGAAGCAGGGCTCCAGCTGGAGCAAGGTTGGGCTCGGACAAGGTTCAGCAGAGCAGTGTCGCTCTCTGCCCCCCATCTGCCCCTAGAGTCTGTGTGGGAGGAGGGGTGGGGCTGGGGGACAGCAGCGGGGACTGCTCCCTGCACTGCGAGGGACGGGGCAGGCTGGGTGGTGTCAGAGAGGGCAAGGAGCTGGCGTATGGGGCAAGTTGTCGGCTGGCCTTGGCAGATGTGAGCTGGGTACCCGTGAGTCGGGGAATTGCTTCTCTCTGGGAGGAGTGTCCAGGCTGTCCCTGAGTGTGTAGGAGCCGTGCCGTGCCCCGGCTGTGTGCACAGGCGTGCACCCCGGCACACATACGCACACCTGCTTTCTCCCTGCGGAAGGGCTGAGCCGAACGCTGAGCGCTGGCCAGAGGGGGCGCTGGAGAGCAGAGCGCGGGGATCCAGCGAGCTCTGCCGATGCCCCAGGCCGTGTGCTGTGATGGCTCTGGCCTGGAGGCGCACAGAGCTCACCCACTACCTTGGCGCTGGCAGACTGACCGTGCGCCGCCCGCGCGCTGGCTCTGCCCCAGCGGGGGGCGCTGAGCGCTCTGCCCGTGTCTCCCTCGCAGGAGGGAAAGCGGCAGCGGCGCATGTCTGGATCTGCAGGTGATCGACACCGTGAGGAGCAGGAGGGATAAGGAAGATGCCGTGATGCACCATGTGTTACGCGGGAGCCTCTACAAACCCCGCCGGAGGGTGAGCATCCCTGGGCCCCATCACCACCTCGCTGCAGCACCGATAGGAGTCGTAATGAGCCGTAGGAAACACTGGGGGGGGCATAGAAACCAGCCCTCCCCACTCCCGGTATCTCTCACCAGAGCAGGGTGCAGGCCCAGTGCTGGCCGAGCATTCGCTGTATGCAGCAGCCTGGCCCCTGGACGTGTCCTTTCCCAGGGTCGTGGTGAGCAGAACTATTGGGAATCGCCTGGTCCCGGAGCCCTGGGAGTTTGCTTAGCACTGAGCTGGACCGGGCTTCATGCCCACAGCTCGTGTCTCTGTGCCCAGGAGGATGGTGCAGCATTGAGTTAAACGGGCAAGGGAGGCTGAGTAGCCATCAGGCCGGTATCCCTGGGACCGGGGAAATAGAGCAAAACCTAAAACAGGGAGAGGCCCTGTGTAGTGCCCGGAGCGGCCACATCGGCCTGGGGCAGGGGACAAGGGGAGGGATCGGGACCGACGCAGAAGCCTGTCCGTAGCTGGCCCCATCCTAAACAGGAGCGGTTGTGTCAGTCCCACCTGCTGGTCGTTCTTAAGGGCCTCTGAACCCAGTACAGTCGCTAGGCCCCTGGTTCGATTTTCCGGGGGCTTTCTCCCAACCAGCATCTCCCAAACCCCTCTGAGCCGTGGGCTCCTTGTCCAGGGAGCAACTTGCTGCTGCTGACAGGGGTTGGGGGGCGAGGTCTGGGGCTGCCCCTTCCCCAGGGGCCTAGGCCAGCCGTGTGTCCAGCCGTTTCCAACGTTACGGCCAGCGTTTGGCCCCCTTTGGCCCCGCTCCCCCCACGTTCCCCTCTGCTGCGTTAGCCGGGGGCGCAGGTGCCGCTGCTCTGACGGGCGTTGGTAGAGGTCGGTACGGCGGGGTGGTGGCCCGCTCCCAGCTGCGGGGGCGCGGCTCCAAAGAGCCGTCCGGTCCCGTCCAATTCCCGCTTTGGGCCCTGCAGATTGTGGCTCTGACTAGAAACCCAGCCCCAGTCTGCACAGTCCTGTCTGCACACTGCCCGGCCCCACGCGCGGTGAGCACAGGTCCCGGCTGCTGGTCCGACCCAAGCGGCAGCGTCCACACGGCTCCTCTTGGTGCGCTAGCTCGTGTGAGTCCGTGTACCCCGGCTGGGGGGCTCGCCCCACTCCCCCCCCCAAGTCATGCCGTGTAGACAGATGCCCACAGTCACCGTGCTCCGGAGGGAGGAATGCCCAGCACAGCCAGCCCTTAGGCATCGCAGAGTATTGCAGGCAGTGCCACACCATGACAGGACATTGGGCTAAAGCGCATGCCCAGACAGATGCAAACACCCCCACACCCCACTGCTAGCAGCCTATGGCGCCCGCATGCACAGCCCCCTCCCCCCCGCTGCCAGCAGCCTATGGCGCCCGCATGCACAGCTCCCTCCCCCCTGCTGCCAGCAGCCTATGGCGCCCGCATGCACAGCCCCCTCCCCTCCCGCTGCCAGCAGCCTATGGCGCCCGCATGCACAGCCCCCTCCCCCCCCGCTGCCAGCAGCCTATGGCGCCCGCATGCACAGCCCCCTCCGCCCCTCCCCACCAGCAGGCGATGGTTCCTGTACACGCCCACATGCCCCCGCTGTCACTGCCCGTCCCCTCCCGGGTGGCATCGTGGACACAAAACCAGCGTGGTGCATCTCGGGGGCCCTGCCCACTCTCAGCCACGCAAGCTCTCCCCGGGCTGCTGGGCGAAGGCCCCGCTGCAGCCAAGGTGCAGGAACTTTGCCCCAACTTTAAGAACGTGCCTGAGAACTGATGACATCAACGGCTGAGGGTTTCAAAGCTGCCAAGGGGGTTTAGGCACCCAGCACCCACTGAAACAGGTGGGGATGGTTTGTCTTTGGCCATCTCATCCTGTGGGGCGCGAACACCCAGAGCAGGGCAGCCTGAGGAGCTGCTTGTGTCCTCGCCTCTCCTCCGTCACTGGGACGGTGCCGTGCGGCCGGGTGGAGGCCATGGGCCGGGCTCGAGGGGCACGCGGCGCTAGGCCTGTGGAGAAGCCAGCCACTGCGGGCAGACACCTGGAGGTGGGTGGGGAGGGACCAGCGGTTCATGGCCCCGGAATGAATCACTCACCCCACCTCCCCAGAGGCTCCATCTGTGTTTCTTTGCCTCCTCCCTCGGCTAGTACAAGGCCAGCTACAGCCGCCACTTCATCTCCCCGAGTACACAAGAGCGGCAGGACAAGGAGATATTCCAGCAGAACATGAAGAGGCGGCTGGAAACCTTCAAGTCCACGAAGCACAACGTCTGCTCGGCCAAGAGCAAGGCCAGGCTGAAGAAAGACGGCAGGAAAAAGGTGAGTTCCCCGGGGGTGGCGCTGCCCGACCTGCCTTGCCCGTCTTGCGTGGGCCAACCTCCCTCTGCTGGCTGGAGCCCCACCAGCCACTGTCCCCTGGCTGGAAGCAGAGTGGAAACCAGCCTCGTGTTAGCCAGAGCACACGGGACAGTGGGAACCTGCCAACATGGCAGACAGGCCCTGGGGACAGCCCAGCATGGCAGGGGATCCTGGCTCAGGTGCTTTGAGCCGTGCATTTAGACAGTACCAGGCGTGAGCGGCTCCGTCCGTGATTCTGGCCTTCGACTAGGAGAGTTATATGTCACCAATGGTTTCCTACGGTGACCTTATGGGACCCCTTCTTCAAATGTCCAGCGCCCCTAGTCCCAGGAAATCCGTTCCGATTGACCAGGAAGCGGATGGTGCATCTGTGGCAATGAGATCCATGCACAAAGCCAGCCAGCCTGGAAAGACCCTCCCGGTGGTGTTACACTGAAGCAAACTCCTGTGCTGAGTGTGTACTGGGCAATTCCTGTCCCTCCTGTAAGGCTCCAAGTCTGTTACGCATCCCCTCTGCGGAAACAGCCCTCGAAGTGACCCAGATAAGCTGCTGCCCCCTACCCTTCGCACACTCCAGCATGGCATCATCTTCCTTTCGGCCTCAGGGCTGCCTGGAGGAGAGAGGCACAGTCCAAGCAGGGCTCTCTTCTCCAGTGTTTGTATTACATGCTCTTGCTGTCAGAAACCACGATGGAGATGGTCTGGCCTAGTGGTCAGAGCCGGAATCAGGAGTCCCGAGTAGGACTGGAACAAGGCCGGAGTGAAAGCAAGGCTGGAGGAGGACTAGGAACGGAGCAGGAGCAGGAGCAGGCTCTGGCTTGTAGAGTCTGTGCCACAGTCGGGCAGGGGCGAGTTCCAAGCCATGCAGTGAAGTGGATCAGACTGAGCTGCTGTGTCTCCTGTGAGGCTTATATATGTGCCCTGAGAGTCCCCAGACTAGCTCTGGGATGGTGGATTGGCTGGAGCCTAGCTCAGGAATGACTCATCAATGCACGGAGCATAATCAGGCTCTAGTTCAGGGATGACACATGACCTTACAGTCGCATGTACTCAGGGGCGCTGGAACAATTTGTATAGTGGGGGAGCTGAGAGCCATTGAACCAGACTGTAAACCCTGGATATGATGGAAACCTCTTCAAGCCAGGGGGTGCGGCAGTGCCCCCAGCACCCTTAGTTCCAGCACTGTGCATGTAACCCTCCAGTAATAGCAGCTCTCAGCCCTTTAAACAAACCCGCATCAGGTGGGCAGTGCCACAGTCGCTGGGTGTGATGCAGTTGTTACGTCGTTATCACCTGCAATTTGCTTTGGCGACCCCTAAATGGCTTTGAATTTTGCAATGACTCCGTTCAGAATGGCACAGAGAGTCCACTTTGCCTGCCACAGACGCTTTTGGAAACAGCGGGACTGCCAGGTACAATCCCGACCAGTGAGGGGTTTGTGTCCCCCCTGCCCTGTCGCCTGGGGTGCCTTGCAATGCCTCACTGGTACAGCTCCCAGCCTGGGCTGCTCACAAGCAGCCTGCCAGCATTCAGGTCACTCCCGGATGTGTCTGGGTGTAACTGCAGCCTGCCAGTCACACCCTGTCTCTCACCAGCCTTGGTTCTACTGCAGGGTGACCCCAGCTCACTCCCAGTCCCAGACTTTCCCCCAGAAATGCATGTCCTGTACTGCCCAGCCCCCTCCCGGACAGTCCAGATATAGCAAGGTCATTATTCCCTAAAGGGACTAATATATCCACTTATTCCTTAAATGGAGTTATCAAGATACTTCAATTTAACCACACTGGTTTAGATAAAACAATAAAACAAGTGAATTGACTACAAAGAGAGTGATTCTGAGTGAGTACAAGCAATGAGGCGTAAAAGCCGAAATGGTTACGAGAAAAAATAAAGATAAAACTCTTCCTAGTGCCTAACTGAACAAACGACATTAGATTCAGGCAAAGTTTCTCACCACGTGCTTCCCACAGCAATACTGACCCAACTCCTTGGGTCAGGCCCCCTCCCCCGGAGTCCAGCAGGCGGCTCCCTTTGTCTTCGCAGGGACAGCGAATGAGATGGGCAGGGCGAGAGAGGGGAGCCTGGGGGGTTTGCCCCTCCTTTTTAGAGGTGTTTAGTCCCTCATTGAAAAGCATTTCGAGCTGAGCACCAGGAGACAGTCTGGATGCAAGGATGTTCCCTGCTGCTTGTTGTCACCTGTTTGAGCTGCCTTTGTCTTCCCTTTCTGCTTGATGACCCTGTTTACGGCTTAAATGCAAATTAAGGCAAGCCCACATTCCCTTGTTTAGGATAGACCTGTTTGTCGACTTCTGCCTGGGCTGGAACGTGTGCTAATAGCACCATACAGGGGATCTTACCCCTTTACATACAGTCTCACCACACACATTTTATTAGGACAATGCTGACCAGCAAATCATGAGTTTTCAGATGATGTTTTATGATTGTTACAACAGCATGTGGGGTGTGAACACGGGTGTATTCCATCACAGCCAATTAAACCGCCTTTCCAGCCTGTTTACATCACTGGAGCATGGCAAAGGGGCTAGAGTGCTGCTGAGAATCTGACCCCTAAGGGCTAAACGTGTGTGTCAGGGTTCCCTCCCCACTCTGAACTCTGGGGTACAGATGTGGGGACCCGCATGAAAGACCCCCTAAGCTTATATTTCACCAGCTTAGGTTAAAAACTTCCCCAAGGCACAAATTCTTTCCCTTGTCCTTGGATGGTATTGCTGCCACCACCAAGTGATTTACACAAAAATTCAGGAAAGGGGTCACTTGGAATCCCTGTTCCCCCAAAATATTCCCCCAAGCCCCTTCCCCCCCTTTCCTGGGGAGGCTGGAGAATAATGTGAGTACCGACCAGACCCTTTGTCTCTAGGACGCTGAAAATCAAACAGGTTCTTAAAGGAAGAACTTTATTTAAAGAAAAAGTAAAAGAATCACACCTGCAAAATCAGGATGGAAGGTAACTCTACAGGGTAATAAAAAGATTTCAACACAGAGGATTTCCTCTCTAGGCTCAGCTTCAAAGTTACAAAAAACAGGAATAAAACTCCCTCTTAGCATAGGGAAAATTCACAAGCTAAACTAAAAGATAATCTAACGCATGTCCTTGACCTTACTTACAATTTATGTAATTTTAGAGAGCTCATTTCAGGTCTGTTTTCAGGAGATGTTTTACCCGCCTGGTCTCTCTCTCCATCCAGAGAGGGAACAACAAAAAGAGCACAAACCAAACCTCCCCCCCAGATTGGAAAGCATCATATTTCCTTATTGGTCCTTTTGGTCAGGTGCCAAACAGGTTATTTGAGCTTCTTAACCCCCTCAGTACATCTGGCCAGGAGGGATTTGATGCTACTGCATACGTAAGGGTTGTTACCCTTCCCTTGATATTTATGATAGTGTGGGTGTGTTCGCGCACCAGGACGCGAGCGCTGTCTGTGTGTGCGTGCGTGCATACACCTGAGCGTTTGGAGGGGGGAGTGCTGGAGCATTGTGTTTGCTCTAGAGCAGACACTTGGGAGTGGTGCCACTGGCGAGTTGCTGAGCGCCGCATGGGCAGCACGGCTCTGCAGTATTTCAGGGAATGGGGGATTCAGCCCAGGCTCCGGAGCAGGGATCTGACCCAAGGCCTTTTCTCGTCACTAGCAGAAGAAGAGTGCCGCGAATGCCGAGCTGCCCAACGGAAAGCCACCCAGAAGCGTTACCTGGCAGCAGACGGGTAAGGCCCAGGGGCAGCAGGGGGGCATGGGAGAGCCAGGCATGGGGAGGGCAGTGGGCTTTTTGTGCTCCTGGAACGTGGTGCCTGTGGCTTTCTGCACAGTGTGTTCCCAGGAGGAAGGGCCTTAAGGGACCGGTAAGAATAGGAGCCTACAGGAAAGCAACATGCCCCCTTCCCTGCTCTCCCTGCAGCCTCCCGCCCCCACACAGCCTCCCGCCAGCTCCGGTCTCTGGAGAGAAGCCTGGCGCAGCACAAGCTGGGAGGGAGCAGTGGGCAGGAGGCTGTGCTGCTCCCCTGGAGGGTGGGGCTCATTGGAATCTGGTCCTGGGACACCTGCCTCACTGGACATTTCCAGTGGCTGGAGGCGGCGCCGTCCCATCCCGTCTAGGGCAGGGGGAGGGGTGTAGGCCCCCCAAATCCCAGCCAGAAGGTGCCGGGGGTGTGCAGTCAGGTGTGGCCCTGGCACCCTTGGCACTGTGCTGCTTTTAACCAGGCTGCAGCTACAGCAGAGCCTGTGCCCCTCCAAGCCCAGTGGGTGGCAGCTTCACAGGGAGGAGCTTCAGGAAGCCCAGGATCTGGGGGGAAGGTTGGGAGAGCCACGGAGCAGCTGGAAATGGTCCCTGGGATGGGCTTGGGCGGGTGGGGGCTGGGCTGGGCCAGGCCAGCCCTGGCATCCCCTGGAGGCTGCAGCGGCAGGCAGGGTGTGTAGGTGCACTGACCATGTAGGGAAGCTGAGGCCTGCACCCACCGCGCTTCCCCGTCTTCTCTCCCGGCAGCTGCCGTTCTAGTGGCGGTCGACTCCGACGACGAGGAGAGTGACAGCTCCGAGACAGAGAAGGAGGATGATGAGGGGATCATCTTCATCGCTCGAGCAACGGACGAGATCCTGCAGGGCAAGAAGGCGTCCGGTAGGGGCCCTCTCCCAGCGGTTGCACGGGGGCTAGTGCTGCAGGGCTGGCATGGAGAGCTGCAGCCTGGGCTGCAATGAGGCTGGGCCGGTGAGGAGCAGAGCGTGCCTGGCTCACGGGGAGCCTGAGCTGAGTGCCGCGGGGTAAAGGCCAGCGGTGCTGCTGCAGGGTGCTGTGCCAGGAAGGCAGGAACTGTCCTGCCTCAAGCCAGGAGCCAGGCTGTACCAGGGGCTTCCGTCACTGCAGGATTTGTTACCCAAAGCTTCACTGCTCTGTTTTTCAGGCGGCATCAGGAATAAGTCAGTGGGGACACAGCTCCTCCGCCTGGTAAAGGGTTGGTACAAACGAGAGTGCTGTTACCTAAACCTGCTTTGCGTTAGGCCCAGCTAGCTCGTCTGAGCCTCCCGCCTAGCCCTGGCAGCCCTGGGGAGGGAGCGCTGGGTGGTATCCGGGTGCTGAACACGCCACAGCTGTGCTTGGAATCCAGCCTCAGGGCAGAGCCGGAGGGGGAGCTCGGGTCTCAGGGGAGAGCTCTGTGGATTAACCCCCGGGTTGGAGGCTGCTCCCCCTGCATTCGTTTGCCCATGAGCCGAGGAGAAGAGAAGACCCCTCCCCCTTTCCCGGGCTGGGCCTGGCGTCTCCGGCCCCAGCAGGAATATCCCCACTTGAGTGACTGGGGTAGGTGGCCGTGGGGCTGAGTGAGCGGCTGAGCCACCTCGTTAATAGCAGGTGGTCCGTGAAGAATAAAGTCCATGGGGCGGGGGGGCTGCTTTCAGTGCAGCGTTGGTTTGCATTAACACTTTTTCTCAAACCGCCGCCGCCACACAATCACATACACCAATTAAAACAAAAGTCGCCCCGCAGCCCCCGCTAACGGAAAGCTGACGCTCCATTGTGGTAAGGGCGAAAGCAAACCCGCGATGGTGGCGGGTGGCCCTGGCAGCCGGTTGTTTCACTCTCCTTTGCCTGTGTCCCCGCAGGCAGCCTGGACGTCTGCCCGAGCCCACGTATCATCCCCCCTTCGCCCACCTCGGCGGAGAAGGAGCTGCCCTGGAAGGGTGACCGGGGCGACCTCGCTGTTTACATCTCCTCAGAAACCACCAAAATTGTGCCAGTCGACATGCAGACCGCGTGGAAGCAAAGCATCTCCTCGCTGGAGAGCGTCGCCTCCCCGCCCGGGGCCGAGCCAGGCCCACACGCCAAGACGTTGGCTGGCCCGGTGCCGGAGGAGACACACGTGGTGCCAGAGCAGCGCACCTGCTTTCAGTTCCCCAATCCCCTCCTGAGGAGCAGCAGGCCTCAGAGCGCCGGCAGCCCGGAAAGGACGGAGCAGCCGGAGCTGCAGCCTTTGATGGCTCCGGACGAGCACGGCAGGATGAGTACGTCTGCCGGGCCTAGCAACAGCAGGTGGCTAATTCAGTTCAACAGAGCCACCAGATTTTCGGATGGATAGCGCGCTCAGCCGTCGCTGCAGAGCGGCCTCTCGGCTGGAGCTAGGCACCTGGCTTCGAACCTCGCGGGGGCTGTCTTGGTAAATCAAAGGGTTCGCAGGTGCGGTCGGAGAGCGTGGGACAGGGAGGCCTTTCGGAGCTTGGGTTCGCACTGAGCCAGCAGCGGGTGTCGGCCGGTGGAGCTAGCCGTTCAAAACTCCAAGCAGGTGGGCTGGCTGCCTGCTGTAACAGTGTCAGTGCTCGTCGCAGCCCCTCCACGCAGTGGGAATAACCAGATCCTAAACCCAGCCCTTCCAAACCCTAAAGCACGAGGGGCCCTTTCCTCCCCGCCTGGCTGGTTGGTGGCTCGGTCCGTGGCCTGGCTGCCCCACGACAGCCGATTTCTCAAGACCTCCCAGGCAGGGGGTAGGTGCTGCTCTGCAGTCCCTGCTGCCCATTCCCCAGCAGGAGCGAGGAAGGGCTCCCGAGCACCGGCACCTCGGCGGGAGCCCCCAGCCTCGGCATTTCTTGGAGTGGCCGGCCCGTGTCGGGCGAGTGGCGCAGTACGAGGGGCTGGGACGTGCCCTGCCTGTGGGCGCCACGGAGACACAGCAGCCTGGCACCGGGAGGTCGTTGCAACGACAGGGACCAGCCCAGCTCTGAGCTGGGTAAGGAGCTGAAAATAAAATGCAGGCGAGCGTCCCTCAATCGGCAGCAAAGGCAAACGCCAGCCGGGAGGCGAGAGCTCAGGACACTTCCATCGCCTCTTCCCAGCGATGGCTGGAGCTCTGCGTGTTTAGATCACCCGTGTAAACGTCCCTCACCGGGGTGTCTGGGCACAGACGTGTACTAACCGAAGAGACTCCCAGCACCGTGGGCTCCACTCTTGCCTGCTCAGCGCTTAGTACTTGGAGCCGGGACATCTGTGAGCAGCTTCTGTCAGGGCCTGTCTACACACAGAGTTAATCTGGAATAACCAATGGGCTTTCAACTCATCCCTAATCCCTACCGTAATGCAGATTAACGGTCAAGAGTAGACGAGCCTGACTGGGGACCGGGTTGGTGGGGGAGGGACTTTTCACTAGGCGCTGCAGGTGGCTGCATGTTCCCATCTCCACCGCACTGACGCTGTCCTGTCTGCAGCGCCCTGGAGCCTCGCTCTGGGCTCTACCAGTCCCTGGGGCCCTGGCCAGCACAAGGACCTGGAGAGGGGGGTGAGCAGGGCGGGGCCCAGGCAGTTGGGAATGGCTGGGCTCTGAGTCAGGGTCAGGTTTCTCTATCCCTGAGATACCGTCGCAGTCAAACCAAGCCAGTCTTCCCTGGAGATGTGTTGAGCCCTTGCCCTGGGTGGGGGTACACGCCGCAGCTCTGCCTGCGTGAGACGCACACACACACTCCTGCCAGATGGGGTATCGCTCGGGTGGGCCCTGCCAGCCCCTGGCTCCCTCTCACTGGGCTTGGATGCCCTGCTGGCCCCTCTGAGACAACTTGTGCTTTGCTTATTTTCCTCCTCACTTAGGAAAAGCAGAAACGCCCCGGCCCAGCTCTGCACGCTGGTGGCACAGAACTGAGCGGCCACTCCCGCTCGATTGTGCAGAGCTTCATGAGACGGTCCCTGTCTCCTTCCTGACATGCTCTGAGGAGCAGTGAAAGAGTTAACAGAGTTGGCAGTTAAATCACCCCCAGTGGGGACTGGAGTTAATCCCCGCCCCCAGGTGAACAGGGCGGCTCTCAGCTCCCACCTCCCAGGGCTGTTGTCAGGCTCTCTGCAAACGCAGGCTGACGGTGCATCAATTACACTCGCGTCCCATGTGGAAGGTTGGGGAGGAGTCGCAGCCTGTGTCTGCTCACGCCCTCCCTTTGGGGCACCGGCTATTCTTCAAGCCAGAAACTCGAAAGTGACGTCAGAACAAAGCTGCATCCCTGGCCAAAGCCACAGACCTTTCCCCGGCATCCCTTTCCTGCCCCTTGCCGCAAGCCCACTCCCCATGGCGCCCTCTTCCACCAGAGCTTGCTCAGCCCTTTCTGGAATCACCTGCCGCCTTCCCTGCGGGGTCTGACCATCCCCTGTCCCCATCCTTAAAGGGGCTCTGGCTGAAGAGGGCAGGCTGGCCCCAGGCCTCCTGGCCCTGAGAGGGGCAGAGCACCCTGTTACGGGGGCGTTTGGTACTCAAGCTTTGA
The DNA here is from genome assembly GCF_020497125.1 of Mauremys mutica. Classification (NCBI taxonomy): domain Eukaryota; kingdom Metazoa; phylum Chordata; order Testudines; family Geoemydidae; genus Mauremys; species Mauremys mutica. The sequence continues at coordinate 7,642,781 of NC_059085.1, forward strand.
TTCTGGAGCAGTTTGGGAGGTGTGCTCACTCCTTCGGCTCCCAGACGTCCCCAGCTCACGCCCTCGCCCCTGACAGCAGAGAGGGACATCCAGTGCCACAGTCTGTGGTTCTAACCACTAGACCCCGCTGCCTCCTTCAGGGCATTGGGGGAGAGCGGGGAGAGCAGCAGCACTGTTACAGCCCCGGGAATCCCCCCAGCCCCTCCTGGCTTTCAGGCACGAAGCGGCTTCTTTTAGAGACCCCTGGTCCTGCACCTTCGAAGGCCTCTGGAGCTGCACTTGGCAAGGCCATGGGCTCAGTGGGCCAGCCCCCGGTGTACTGGCTAAGCGGAAAGGTCTCCGTTCCAGCTGCAGCTTATTCACCTCGCCGCTGGCCCCAGGCAGAGCCCGTGTGACAAGCGTGGCACGCCCCATGCTGCCAGCGGGACCGGAGCCCAGCAGCTGCAGCACCAGAAACACAGGCCTCTGTCCCGCAGGGTGAACGTGAGATGCTGCCAGTGGGACTTAGTAGCAGGTCAATCACAGGTGCCACCCCAGGGTAGGCAGTATCCTTCCATGGGACCCCAGCTGTCCCCTCCCCTGGGAACGGGAGGGGGTCAGCATGGAGGGGATGCTCTCCCCTGCCCCCATCCTGCACAGAGCGCTGCCTGGGGGTAGTGGGGAAGGTGAGTGGGTTTGGTGCTATTTCTCAGGTCAGAGTTGTGATCTGGACGCTCTGGTACAGTTAGGTAACAGCCCAGACATAACCTGGAGCTGCTGAGGGGACAGGCCCCGAAACTGCTCTAAGCCGGATGGCTAGAGACCAAGCAGAACCAGAGCAGGTTTCATTCCTTTCTGGTCACAACCCTGGCGGCCCCGTAGCCTTGGTCTCTGGAGCCCTTGCGTAGGCTCTGTTTGCTTTCATGCTGTCCTCAGTGGCTTACAGGGTGGGGAGGGAGGGCTTTACAGGGGGTTGTGTTACTCATACTATATACGGGGCTTTGATGATTTCTGAGATCAGGCCATAATGAAACCTTTAGCTCGGTTGTGTTTTCTGTACTCATGGCGCAGCAAATGGTGAAAGCGTGACTCTATTAATTGCAATGAATATTGTTTTCTCGTGAAAATACGTGCAAAGTATTTTGTAGCTTGCATTGGAAACAATAAACTGGACTCCGCAGCCAGTGCTTCCCCTTGCGCTCATGGGCACATCGCAGGGCTGGGTTGCAGGCTGGCCCTCGGTCGCCAGCTCCCGGACGGAGCGTTAAGGCACAGTACAGGAGCGTGGTCCTTCATCATCCAAACAAGGGTGTGAACCTGGGAATTCAGAGCTCAGGTTACCCTGGGAAGAAATCGGCAGATGATACGGCAGGAAACGCAGTTGTGGCATAAGCAGCGTTGAACTTGCCCGTCCGTGACTCACAAATAACCAGACACTGGCATGGGCACCACGTATGAGAGGCCAGGGAGGGGAATGCCGCGGGTGCTGCGAAGGTCACCCCTCCGGACACCCACCGCTGCCTTAGAAATGGGGGGCCCACCTGCACTCCACCCTGTCCCCACTCTGCCTCATCCCTCCAGGCCTCCCACCGCTCACTCCTCTCCGCCCCTCACCCCCCCACCCCCCAGCGCTCGCCTAAGGCAGGGAAAGGTGATGGGGCCGTTCCGGGAAGGGGATGGAGAGTAGTGAGAGGTGGGTGGGGCCTTGGGGGGAGAGGCGGAGTGGGGGTAGGGTGCCCCCAAACAGGACTCGCGTGCTGCCTGTGGACACTGGCGGTAGTGGCAGTGCAGTGGTCGTGCCACAGGTTAGATTGAACAGCTTTGGAAAGACATTCAGTGTGTCCCCCCTTTCCACTCAGCCCTCACTAGATCCTCACACAGCCAGGCTGCTGCTTCCTACAGACCAGCTCTAGAACCCGCCTGGCCTCTCCATCCCCACTCATCCAGGCCACCCGCGTCTCGCCTCTCTGCTCCTGCCCCATCTCCACTCCGTCCTGGACAAAGCCCCATCCAGAAAGCTGCTGCATCAGTCCCCTGGCGCCTTGCTTTGACCAGCTCACATCTCTGCGCATCCCTCCGCCAGCTCCCCCTTCTCTGTCACATCAGCAAAGACCTCGTCTTCGCTGCCAAGGCCCTCCATGGCCTAGCACTGCCCACCCGTCGTCTCTCCTGGGCTCTCAGGACATTGGCCCCTACTAACAATGCCAGCGATTGCCTCAAATGTTCAAACGAGCACCTTGGGGCTAGGTTCACTTAGGTGCTTAGCTGCCCCTTCCAGGGCCTACGTCCGGAGCCTGTTCCACAAATACCTGGATGAGAGTCGCTATTGTCAGTGTGAAAAACAAGAGCTCCCCAAAGCCCAGCAGGGGCTCGGGATGAGTCTCCTCACTGGAGCCTGAGACAGCACCTCCAAAGAGGCTGCTTGATGTGGTTTGCCCAGAAAGCCGTAGCAGAGCCAGGGATGAAAGCCGGTTCTGGGTTATAGGCCGTGACTTTAGCCTTGCCCTCCCTGCACTGCCCTGGCTCAGACACCCCACAGAAATCTCATTCCAGGCAACAGTTTGCTAGGCAAATTAATCCGTCTCCCTGTGCTTTGCTGAGGTGGGCAGGCGGGAACCCAAAGCGCATGGAGCCTGCCCGTCTTTCGGTGAGGTGGCTGGGTGCTGGCTCGGCTACAGGAGGAAGCAGAGTTTGAGTCAAGCCTGGGCTAGAAGGGACTTCTTGGAACCGCTGACCTGCAGGGGTTTGATAGGTTTTAGAGAAGATGCAAGATTCAGTTTTCAGCAAAAACTTACCTCCAGCCTAACTCCACCTGAGCAGCAGTTCCAGGCTGTGTATTGCTAATGCTCCAGCAGGACTGTTATATCCTTGGGGGCAGCCGGTTTAGGAAGAAATCACTTGAGGCCAGACAGCAGACAGCTAACAAAACTACCATTTTATTTACAGACACAGAGCTCACCCAACCGGCCGAAGCTGGCTGGGCTATCCCCTAATAATCTAACTGAGTTGCCATAGGAACAAAAACCATAACAACCAAAGACACAATAAGGACTTCCTGAGCCAGCACTGCCCCTGCTTGAGCCCACATGCTGTGCTGCTGGGTTGCATTGCGGTTCCCTAGACGGCAGCAGAACCCTGGGAGCCGGGCTGCCGGAGGAAGCCTTCAGGCTGCAATGAGTCGATGGAAGGCCACCATGTCGTCAAAGGACAGAGCCTCGGCACTGCTGCCAGCCTCCAGAGACATTAACACCAAGCAGAGCACTGGGCTCCAGATTGGGAGCAGCCGCCGAATCCTCCCTTTGATGACGCCGGACACTAGTTCGCACTGAGGGCAGCACCGTAATGTCAGTCCAAGGTGGGTCCTGCCCCTGCTGTTTCTCTGATCCAAAATGTTAGGGTACATTTCAAATGTTCAAGCCAGGTACCGGGGGCGGGTGGGGAAGTCTGTATCGCAGGCACCCTGAGAGCAGATCAGCTCAAATTTGCACCCCAACAATCTGTTTTGCTACCAGAGCTGGCCTCCGGGTCTCAGGCTGGTCAGCCTGTTGATGTGGATATCTGAGAATAGGCAAAAATCAGCTTTACGCAGAAACCACATCGCAGCCATAACTCGGGTGCAACAATGTCTGCTCAGAACCAGCTGTCTGCCTTGGTGTTGTATTTACGTGCGGAAGTTGCTGCTGAAACGAATTAATATTTATTCTGCGTCCGAGCCAAGAGCGTTATGTTACCACCAAACAGGCCTTTAGATAGGAAAAATGCCCTTGGATTTGCTCTGCCAGCACTGGAAGATTTATGAGACTCTTAACTAATCATTTCCTTGATTTTAGATCTTGGCTTTTGTGAATGACGTGATAAACGGCTCTTTGCCAGGGAGAGTCGAATAATAATTATACATTTCAACGTTTACGCCTGGTCTGCACTACAGAGTTAGCCTGACATAATTCACCGTGCGTCGCCTTCGTGGTGCATGTGTCTGTGCTCAAATTTGTCTCCCAGCAATGTAAGCTCCCTGTTACGGCGACATGGTAAAAGCACCTCCTGAATGGCACAGAGCCATGGGCAGCGTACTGTGCTTGACATGGTGCGAATGTAGACACCACCTAACCCGTCTTGACCCTAACCGTCCTCCAGCAGCTGTCCCAGAATGCCCATGAGCGACTTGTGAACTCCATTGCCCAAGGGTCACAGAGCCTGGGAGCTCTCCCCCCCCCCCCACATATTTTTGAAAGGCCATTTTCTAATGGCCCAGCATGGCGAGCACACCTAGCAGCTCTCCCTTAAGAACATAAGAACGGCCGTACCGGCTCAGACCAAAGGTCCATCTAGCCCAGTATCCTGTCTACCGACAGTGGCCAATGCCAGGTGCCCCAGAGGGAGCAGGGCCACCCGGGGGGGGGCAAGAGGGGCAATTTGCCCCAGGCCCCGAGCCCCACAGGGGCCCCCACCAGAGTTTTTCGGGGCCCCTGGAGCGGGGTCCCTTACTCGCTCCGGGGTGCCCGGCAAACTCTTGTGCGGCCGGGCGCAGGAGCTTCTGCCGCTCCTGGTCTTCGCCGGCGGGGGGTCCTTCCGCTCCGGGGCGGGACCCGCCGCCGAAGTTCAGCCTGGTCTTCAGGGGTAATTCGGCGGCGGGGGGCCCTTCCGTTCCGGGACCCGCCGCCGAAGTGCCCCGAAGACCCGCGGCAGGGCCCCCCTCCTCCGAATTACCGCCGAAGACTGGGCTGCGCTTCGGCGGCGGGTCCCGCTTCGGCGGTAATTCGGCGGTGGGGGGGGCGCCGCGGGTCTTCGGGACACTTCGGCGGCGGGCCCCGGAACGGAAGGGCCCCCCGCCGCCGAAGACCCCGGGCCCCCGGAATCCTCTGGGCAGCCCTGAGAGGGAGTGAACCTAACAGGCAATGATCAAGTCCCTTGTGTGCAACTGCCCAACTGAGCATGCCAGCTACACGCTTTAGACATGCTCCGGCCTGGAGCAGACGGGAGGCATTGCCTCGCCGAGGCCTGTGAGGAGCAGAGCTGTGCAGGCCCAGTCATGGAAACACGGACCTGTGTGAAAAGATTGCATGGGGGAAGCGGGAGGAGGGGTCGACAGGGATCAGCAGCAGGGCCGTGCGACAGTGAGGGACCTGCGGCAGGCCCAGGAAGGCCAGCAGTCAATCTGGGGCCAAGCTGCAGACCTGCTGCTTTGGCAGCGAGCTGCATGCTGTACTTGGTGGAGACCCCATCAGCACCCTGCAGGCCACTGTGGATACCTCAGTGGGTGTGGAGCCTAAGACAGGAAACCTGTGATGAGGTGTACAACCCCCACCCTGGGCAACCAGGGGTTAAGGAACTACTGTGGGCCCAGCCTGCCCAGCTCCATCGCACCTGTAGGAAATGTGCCCCCGGAGGAGGAGTGACAAGGCAGGGGAGCAGCTCGTTTGGGGGCACACCAGGGAAGAGAGCAGATGTGTGACCTGCAGCTCCAGCAGGGGAAAGCGGAGGGAAGGCAGAAATCTCTCCCCATGACAACTGCCCAAAGGGCCCTCCCTGAACTCTGGCAACCCCCTTTATTTTTTGTTTGGACTACCCCGGCAGGGGAAAGCCCTTGGCCTGAGGATGGTCCATACCACACCGTGGGAGGAGGCAGCTGCTGCCTGACAGCAAAGGGCCTGCCATGCTTCATGCTGCCACCAGGAGGCGCCCTTCACACCGCCTGAACCTGGAAAGGTGACTGGAGTGGAAGGGCCTGTGCTCACCTTCCAACAACCCCCCCTGCAGGTCAAGGGCTTAGCTCCGACCACTAGATGACATTGCCTGACCACGCAACCCCCACGTGAGGACTGTCACACACACACACCCCGCTGCAAACAGTGAGGAGGAGAAGGGACATATGGTGCGGGTGGGGTCCAGCTATGCCAGGAGCCAGGAGAGCTGTGCTCTCTGTGCCTTTGTTACCCTCGGGCAGGAGATAGCTAAAATCACTGCCACCAGTGGAAAATGGTGCCAGTATTCAGTGCCACTGCCCTGTGCTCATACCCATGGAAACAGGGTCCAACATCTTATTGTTCTAGGCAACCAATCAATCCCCTCCTCATTCACTGCCCGCCACCCCCTCACTCCGGGAGTAACTCAAAACCTGCAATGGCAGTAAGCGTGTCTTGCTTAAAAATCTTCTGGGAATAAGGAAAGGGAGTTCTGAAATGTCTCTTTAGCTTTCCGTTGTGACTCTGTCAGCCAGTAGATCCAAGCTGAGCTCTTCTGATGGTCCTTATGTCTGGTTGGTCAAACTCAGCTGCTCCACCTCTACCCTGGCAGCAACTCCAACTTGCCTCACAACTATTTTGCAGGATACAACAGGCCGTTGGGATATTTTTCTCATTGAGGTCTAATCTAGTGAGTGAACACCACCAGTGTCCCTTCAGTCTACCAAAAGCACATTCAACTGTCTTTCTGCACCTGCTGAGTTGGTAGTTGAAGCATTCCTTGATGCTGTTGAAGTAGCCAGTGTACAGCTCCATGAGCCAGGGGTAGGCTGGGTCGCCCAGGATCACTATTGGTATTTCAACATCACCAGTTGTAATCTGCTGGTTGGGAAAAAAAAGTCCCTGCTTGCAGCTTTCTGAACTCTCCTGTGGTCTTAAAAGATGATAGTGTCATGCACCTTCCCTGACTAGCCCACATTGATATCAGTGAAGCATCCCTAGTGATCCACCAGTGACTGCATAACCACAGGAAAACAAGCTCTTTCTGTTGATGTAGTCTGTGGCAAGGTGGGCTGGTGCCAAAATAGGGATTTGTGTGCCATCTATTGCCCCACCACACTTCGGGAACCCTATAGCTGCAAATCCATCCATGATGTTCTGCAAATTGCCAAGAGCCACAATCCTGTGTAGAAGGAGACAAGTAATGGCCCTGCACACTTGCATGACAATGGGCCCCGCAGTTGATTTTCTAACTTGCATTGCAAGCTTCCACAATGTGCAATCACCACTCACTTCTCCACTCTCCGTCCAGCTCTCATTCTGCTATCCCTGTGCTGGAGGGGTTGGGTGAGCTCCGTGCACACATCTAGGAATGTGGCCTTGCAGCCAGAAGTTCTGCTGCCGCTGCTCATCATTTCAAACCTGCAATGCAATACGATCCCATCAGTCAGTGCTCGCTTCTGGGTCCCAGAAGCAGGGCGCCACTGTCCGCAGCCAGTCTATTAATGCCACCAACAACCTTGAATTGTTTTCCCCAATGTTCCTTAGCAGTCTATCCTCAAATAAATTGTCATGTCCCCTGTTGTTGCAGTTCTTCCTCCAGCTCTGCAAATACTGGAGGATCATTCATCCTGTGTTTGCAACACTCATGACAATAGTGCACAGCTGTGCAAGCTCCATGCTTCTGTCAAAGATGGCAGCCAGCGACAAGTGTGTCATAGTTCGTGGGATTTAAAAGAAAGACACAAAAATTGTGACATCGGGATGGCATTATGGGATGGAGAACATTGCATGATGGGAATTTGACCTCTTGCTCCAAGCCTCCCCCCAGCTCATGAGTGCTCCATCATGCATTGTGACAGTTCCCCAAAAGGCATTGTGCTGGAGGGTGGTGCATGGAACACTGGGATGCCTACCCACAGTGAACTGCACATTGCATCAACCCAAGCACTCCTGGTGAGTACATACTGTGCTGATGCAAGCGGCCAAGTATGCAGGTACAGGAACAATACACTAACTACGCCAGCTTTATGCCAATGTAATTTGTGTTGACCAAGTTTTGTAGTGTAGACATGGCCTGAGATGCTCAAGACAGGGCTGTACACTATCCCTCCTAATTTACACACTTGGCGGCTGGGCCAATCCAGATTGACAGGAGATTGTCATGCTCCTGTGCCAGATCTGGACTGGTCACAGAGCTTGCTTTTTATACACCCCAACTGTGTTCATCATAAGATCTTCCAATGCTCTGCCAGGTATGGCGGAGGTCCCTTCAAATATGCTATTTTACACACAGCACCACCTAGTGGCTGAATGGGTAATTGAGCAGTCCATTACATCTCCCCCTTTAAGTTCCAGGCTCCCACAGTTGACAGTATTTACACTATCATGCTGTCTTTGAAATTCAGTAAGGATCAGTCTGTCAGGTGTCTCTGAATCATACTAGTTTTCTAATTACACATCTCGGATGCATAACAACTTGACCATCTGGCTGTCCATTAGCTGCAATGGCTGGCGGTGGTTGGTTTGGAATCTGAGTCATCATCTTCTTGTTCTGCATCTGCCATCTGTAAAGTTTGCTCTGTTGATTGTTCTTTCTGAGGAACAAACTGTAGATGTTGATAGTTTCTGTTGAGTTCTCCACTGTCGTTCTCGATCACATGCTGTATGATCTGGACACTGAATTCTTTTTCTTTATGACCGATGGAGTCACCAGGTTCTAGACCTGGCAGTTCTCTGAGTGATATCTGTTGTAAAAGTGTTCCTAAGATTTCATTTGCCTTTTTAAATTTTCCTACTTTCTTCGTGTCTGGCCATTTGGAGAGAGATTCTTTCCCAATGTTGGAACAGTCGTTCTGACCTATCTTCCCATCAGGAGTTGGGCTGGACTATGTCCAGTAGCTGCTATTGTGTTGATCTGTAGTCCAGGAGAGCAAGGACTGGATCTTCCTTGATTGGATTTTCTTGGCTGTCCGTGCAGCTCACTTTGCTCTCCAGTCACTTGTGAGTAACGTGGGCTTCTAGTAATTAGATCAAAATCATATTTTGTTTGGAATGACTTAAATTGTGCTGCAGTGAATTGTGGTCCGTTCTCCATCGCTAGTTCTGGAGTACTGTAATGAGCCAGAGTGCACTTCTGTTTCTCGATAACACAGCAACATGTTATGTCTTTCAGGTACGTTGTTTCTATATATCACTATGATCAGGTAATGATGGCCTTTGAATTTGCATAAATCTGCAACTAGTCTCTTCCAAGGTCTCCCTGCTGCATTCTGCTGAGGATATAGTTTAGTAATTTTAAGAAAGGACCAGACACTGACGGATAAGAACAGAAGTTCCAATTCTTCCCTGTCCTGAGATTCCCAAACTGCCCTGGCCATATCCCCAGCATAAATTATAACAGCTTTGCAGTTGCTCAAATTGACATCAGTTGGCAAGAGTCTCCAAGCGACCACTGGAGAGTTGCTGAACTGCTCCCTCTCACCCCAACCACTGGGTGATAGCGTGATGAGCATGGGCGATACCAGGATTAATTTAAAAAGAAGACTGGAAGAGCAGACCAATACTTCTAGCAGCCACGCCTTTGCCGGTAATTGCTGCACACAGCAGGGAGCCTATTGCTTTGAAATCTACTCCCACCCCACCCCACCCTACCCCGGTGAAGATGCATAAACCAGCCTGGACCAGGACCAGGGTTCTGGGGCAGACAAAGGAAGTTTGAAATGAATAAATGTGAACTCAGAGGCACAGACTGAGAAAGAGCATCTGCAGAGACGCAGCCTCAACCTCTGACTCCGAAGGTGTGGCTGGGACGAGGAAAGGACAAGGTTGGATGTCTTTCTAAAAGGTCTGCTCTAGGAATTATTTTGGGGCAGCTGTTGGGCTGGTGCTATACAGGAGGTCGAACTAAATGATCACAATGGTCCCTTCTGGCCTTGGAATCTATGAGTCGATGAAGTTTAAGGTGAGATCAGATGCATTTGGCCCTGCTGGAGCTAGTATGGCTGGGAAAAGGGGGTCTGTAACCCAGCGCTCTTGTCAAAGTAAGATGTATGGTAGGAGTCCATTCTGAGAGAAGCAGAGACGTAGGGCTCTCAGGGAGAGTAATGCCCACGAGAAGACTGAGACAAAGGTCCCAGGTGCAGCTCACCCCTGAATTGTAAGAGGCACAAAGTGGCCAGAAGAAGGGTGAGAACATGGACCAGAATCTACAGTGTCTATGGAGCTTCATGCTTGAGGGCATAGGCTTACCCCTTGCTGAGGTCAGGAGGAGATCGTCTATCACAGGATGGTATTGCACAGACAAGTGTGTCATGTCTTCCAGCTTCCTCAGAAGCCTCTGGTATTGTCCACTGAGTGTGAAAAGATCCCTGATTAGCGGGGCCAGGTAACACCGGGGGAGGGTGCAGATTACTCTGCAGAGACAGGTGTAATGTAAATCAGGGATCAGCAGCCTGTGGCCCATGGCCCACCAGGGTAAGCTGCTGGTGGGCCGGGCCGGTTTGTTTAGCTGCAGCGTCCACAGGTTTGACCGATCGCAGCTCCCACTGGCCACGGTTCGCCATCCCAGGCCACTGGGGGCCGCGTGCCAAAGGTTCCCAATCCCTGATGTAAATGCAAAACACGCCAAGGGTACACAGTATAATTTAGCTACTCACACATCAGGAATATCCTGTATTAGCTGAGACCTAGTCTGTGATCAAGTAAGAAAACACAGGGGGGCAGGATGCCAGTGCACAAAAGATCAATATTAAGGCCGCACGTTTAACCTCCCCTTCTGCATTGCCTGTCGTGAGAGAGCTTAACTCTCCAATGTGGCAGCTGTTTTACAGTGGGCTCCTCCACACTGCACTTGAATAACCTTCCTGGAAATGTTGTGTCAAGGGAACAGGAGTCCTCAGAGAAGGGAGCCCACAAATGTTTGGGGTTTAGTAATAACTAGTCCTGACTGCCAGTGTCTAAACCTGTTATTTGATCCTAGGCCCTGATTTGTTCAAGCTGTCAAACTCGCTTCTTGAGAGCAGCCTGGGAAATAGTTTCCAGTAGAGATGTCAAACCCGTTGGCTCAAGACACAGTAATTTACTAGCTGTGATTTCCTTTTCCATAGTACAGTATGTCTCCAGGGTTTTCAAATCACTATCTGGGAGGTTGAAGTAAATCTTAATTACATCCCCCCCCTGCCCTCGCCACATGCCATTTAATGCCCATGTCAGATGTCTTGGGCCAGCTAAGGTTTCTGTTCATTCATTAGTGGAGTTTCCCTCCTGTAGGAACTGAGGTTCTTCCATAGATTAGATATTTCTTCAGTATCTTTTTAACACCCCGGTCCTTTATTTGCCGTCCAGACTGCAGCAGGAGTCCAGCCTGTGTGGGACTGTTCTAACCCTTATACCATTGTACAGATTTGTACAATGACCATCAGAAGCTGGGACTGGATGATGGGATGGATCACTCAATAAATTCCCCTGTTCTGTTTATTCCCTCTGAAGCATCTGGTTGGAAGACAGGATACTGGGCTAGATGGACCATTGGTCTCACCCAGTCTGGCCGTTCTTATGTTCTTATGTATCTATCAGCCTAAAAATACTAACACATATCTATGGAAAATAACATGAACATGCCAAACCACAAGAACAAATGGCCAGACCTCTTGTTCTCTAAGACTGGAGTCATGCAATAAGGCAATGGATCTTCTCATCAGATTACGGCCCGATACATTCAACCTTGTAATAGTTATTATAAAGCAATCCAATGAGTGGGCTGCCTGAGCATCCCAGACCTATCATTTTGTACATGAGGCCTCTCATTGTGGTTCCATCTGAAATATGTTTTTTTCCATGGTGATTTACATTCACGCATGCTCAGTCCTGACCTGGTTTTCAGAGATGCTGAGGGTTCAGAACTCCTGCTGAAGTTAATCGAAGTTGTAAGGTTGTGAGTTGCTCGGTGCCTTGGAAGATCGATCAGGCTATTTAAGTATAAAGCTTGTTTTCACAACACAGAATAATATAATTTAGATACTAAGTGATTGACACAGTGTCTCCGTTCCTCTATATATTTCCAAAGTGGGTTGGTGGTACAGTTCAGTATTCTCAACCTCAGGAATTCAACAATTATGAACTTAACCCCCAAAATCACAAGATTAACTTTAAATGTATGAGATTTTAAAAATACAATACATTTTATGTGTGTGAGACAGGGTGTACCAGGCCCAGAGGCCCCCTGCTGGAGGCCTCAGGGTCCTACAACACCCCATCCTAGAAAGGAGCAATAGAGTTCCTCCATGTGGCCTAGAGTGGTTGCAGGAAGCAGCCAATCAGAGCCTAGGATGGCCATATAAATGGAGCTGCAGAGCCAGAGTCAGGCAGTTGCTTCCTGGAGCTGGAGGAGCCTGACTGGTGTTCCTGGCTGGCTGAGGGAGCTACAGGGTCATGAACAAAGCAGTTGCTGGCAGGGATGGGGGGAGCAAGAAGGAGCTCTTGGGTGGCTGCTGGGATTGAGCCTAAGATTACAGCCCTACGGTGAAGCATTGGTGAAGGCTGGAGCCACAGGGAAGTGGCCCAGGGAACTGTAGCTGCAGTTTGTTAAAGGAGACACAATGGCATGTGGCTGCTAGTCGTAGGGTCCCTGGGCTGGGATCTGGGTCTCCCCATTAGCCACTGGGGAAGTGGGCTGAATACTGGAATGCACTGGACTTTGATACACCCCTGGAAGAGGAACTGAACTACTTAGTGGCCCATCTGGGGGCAGAAGGCCCCAGAGAGGGTGAAACCATTGCTTCCAGGGAGAAAGCCCAGGGGGTATGAAAAGACTGCAGACTGAGACTTTTCCTGTTGAACTGTTTAGCCCGGAAGGGGTTTTATTTTGTTGAAAGCCCACAGACTGTGTGAGACTAGGCTGGAGGGTTGAGTCATCGAAACCGCCCGAGAAACCACCAACAGGAGTCACCATAAACAGAGAGGTGCAGAGACACACCCGAACAAGGGGGCATTCATGAGAGGTGAGTGAGTGCCACCCTGTTACAAGGGTTTGTCATTTGATTTCAGAGCCTTTAGATCACACTCAGGTCCTGTTTTCAAGTTCTTCTCTGCAACCACAAGGGCTAGAAACTTTTTTTTTCTCTCCACATAATGGAAGCTGCTTCTCACTTATTCACCTGATTCCAGGGCCTGAGACTTTACCAAAAAGACCAAATATTGTGACAATGACAATGAAATCACAAGAGTTAGTGACAGATTTTTAAGTGATATCGGGGGGGAAACACAGCAGAGGAGAGGGAAAAAATGGAAAAACTAAAGAAAAAGCTCCCCAGAGATGTTCACCTGACTGTACCTGGTAAGATGCATTATTTTTAAGTAGTTAGTCCACCCTCTATTCCTTTCTGCTGCTTTCTCTTTATCCTATATCCTCATATGCTGCCAGGCTGACAGTTCAAAGGGCGGCACACAAAGAGAAAACCCTATTGACTAAAATCCCTCTGACTTATCCTACAACACACACACATTATTCCCCAGGCCCAGAATAGAGCACTTGTTTTAGCAAGTTTGCTTTGATGAAAGAGGCACTGAACAGAATTGCTCAGTGTTCTAATATTACGCTAATCTATAGCGCATGTGCATTCATTTCATCTTTTTTTAAAGATCTTAAAAATATATTCTGAACAATTTTCTATAGTGTAAGCAGATGCTAGCCTGCTTCATTCAACCTTCTTTTAACTGTATTTATAGTTAACACAAGGGGTGGATTTTTAATAGTGAAAGTTTTTAACCCTTGGAGCAACTTACCATTTCGATCACTCAGAGCTTTTAAATGAAGACTGGACGTCTCTTTCTGCCCTGGCTCATCCCTGGTCACTAGCTGCCTGGGATTCGTTTGCCTCCTTCCCCTGGCATTGCTAGTTTCCTGCCCTTCCTCTCGTGGCTGGCTGGGATTGTCTGACCCGTGTTGTGCCCAAGGTCAGACTAGATGGTCTCAATGGGCCGGACTAGCTTCCGATTGCCTGGCGCTGTACGCTTGTGCCTAACAGACGCTTTGGTATGTGCAATGTGCTGGGGGTGTCAGTAAGATGCACGCTGGTATTGTGGATTATTTGTTGAATGCTGTAATGGTCCCTCCCCCTCGGGTCTGGAGGGAGGCCACTCCACTCACCCCCCCAGCATGGGACCGTAGCCTCGGCTCTAGCCCTCTGGGCAGGCAGAGCAAGACACAGTCTGTGGCCTGCAGGTTCTTGGCCAGGGCACAAGGGACGGGGCTCAAAGGCCCAGACCCAGATGCCGTTGCCCAGGCTCCGGCTGCAGCCCTGGGTCCCTGTTGGCAAGCCTAGTGCGGGCTGGGAGATGGGCAACTGCTATGCAGTGCTAATAACCCCAATGTAAATGCTCCGCTCTCCACCCCTCTGCACTGCTGCCCAGACTCCCTTGCTCTTCCCCTGCTCACACCGCTCATCCCCAGAGCTGCCTGGCCCAGGTCCCGCTCTCTGGCCCAGGCCCGGGCAGTGCAGCAGCGGGCAGGGGTTGATGGAGCTTCAGGAGGGTGGGTGGGCAGGAGACGACGCTCAGATGAGCAGAAGGGATTAACAGGCACCCGGGCACAGGAGCAGGTTAGCTCCAGCATGAATGGAGGTGGCAAGACAGTGCCAGAGAGAGGGGCATCAGAGGCTCCAGTCCCCACCCGGGACCCATGCCCACAGCTTCTCACTTAGCAGCCCACTCCAGCCAACCCAGCTGAGGCTACCCCGCCGCAGACCCCTCTGAGGGCCAACCCAGCCAGGGGCCATGCCGAGAACCAGCCCCACACCAGCCAATGGAAAGACCGTTGCCTCTGCTCCCTCTGAGCAGCACTGCAGCCCCTCACCCCTGAATGCCCCTGCGGCTAGCCCAGTACCCCCTAAGTACCCCCCGCAGCTACCCTCTCACTCCTGAATGCCCCTGCAGCTAGCCTAGTACCCCCTAAGTACCCCCCGCAGCTACCCTCTCACCCCTGAATGCCCCTGCAGCTAACCCAGTACCCCCTAAGTACCCCCCGCAGCTACCCCCTCACCCCTGAATGTCCCTGCAGCTAGCCCAGTACCCCCTAAGTACCCCCCGTAGCTACCCTCTCACCCCTGAATGTCCCTGCAGCTAGCCCAGTACCCCCTAAGTACCCCCCGCAGCTACCCTCTCACCCCTGACTGCCCCTGCAGCTAGCCCAGTACCCCCTACGTACCCCCCACAGCTGCCCTCTCACCCCTGAATGCCCCTGCAGCTAGCCCAGTACCCCCTAAGTACCCCCCGCAGCTACCCCCTCACCCCTGAAGCTAGCCCAGTACCCCCTAAGTACCCCCCGCAGCTACCCCTCACCCCTGAATGCCCCTGCAGCTAGCCCAGTACCCCCTAAGTACCCCCTGCAGCTACCCCCTCACCCCTGAATGCCCCTGCAGCTAGCCCAGTACCCCCTAAGTACCCCCCGCAGCTACCCCCTCACCCCTGAATGCCCCTGCAGCTAGCCCAGTACCCCCTAAGTACCCCCCGCAGCTACCCTCTCACTCCTGAATGCCCCTGCAGCTAGCCCAGTACCCCCTAAGTACCCCCCGCAGCTACCCCCTCACCCCTGAATGCCCCTGCAGCTAACCCAGTACCCCCTAAGTACCCCCCGCAGCTACCCTCTCACCCCTGAATGCCCCTGCAGCTAACCCAGTACCCCCTAAGTACCCCCCGCAGCTACCCCCTCACCCCTGAATGTCCCTGCAGCTAGCCCAGTACCCCCTAAGTACCCCCCGCAGCTACCCTCTCACCCCTGAATGCCCCTGCAGCTAACCCAGTACCCCCTAAGTACCCCCCGCAGCTACCCCCTCACCCCTGAATGCCCCTGCAGCTAGCCCAGTACCCCCTAAGTACCCCCCGCAGCTACCCCCTCACCCCTGAATGCCCCTGCAGCTAGCCCAGTACCCCCTAAGTACCCCCTGCAGCTACCCCCTCACTCCTGAATCCCCTGCAGCTAGCCCAGTACCCCCTAAGTACCCCCCGCAGCTACCCCCTCACCCTGAATGCCCCTGTTGATAGCCCAGTACCCCCTAAGTACCCCCCACAGCTACCCCCTCACCCCTGAATGCCCCTGCAGCTAACCCAGTACCCCCTAAGTACCCCCCAGAGCTACTCCTCACCCCTGAATCCCCTGCAGCTAGCCCAGTACCCCCTAAGTACCTCCCGCAGCTGCCCCCTCACCCCTGAATGTCCCCCTGAAGTTAGCCCCAGCACCCCCATCGTGGCCCCTGCTAAAAGCCGTAGCACAGCTGGGGTAGCACTGGCACGAGCAGCAAGGTTTAGCTGTGCTGAGTACATATCCCCGCCCGGGGCCTGGAAGGGTTTGTACTCTGGGCAGCTGGCCCATGCTGCCACTCGGGTGTGTGTGTGTGTGTGTGTGAGTGAGCTGGGAATCACACCCCTAGCTCACAGAGCAGACATACCCTGTGGTGGAAGGAAACGACCTACGCTGAGGGGAGAACTCTGCGTTTGGAGACCGAATGCCGCCTCCCTGCGCTGGGTGCTCTCCTTCGCATGACTTCAGCAGCTCCGGGCGGGCACGGCCGGGTGTGCAGCACTGCGGTCTGTGTGCTGCTCTGATTGCAGGGTAAGCCGGGGATGCATGAGCTCAGCTCGCTCAGGACTGATAATGAAGACCAGATTTGTCCTGGGCAGTTGCTCTCGCGTAGCATTGCAGGTCGGAGGCAGTGTGGCTGGGAAAGGCAGCGCCTCTGCGCCGTGGGCTGCGTCCCGTGGGTTTGTCGGCAGCTTGATGCTCAAGTCTCCTGCCTTTCATTGCCGCTGGCTGGTCTGATATTTGTGCATAGTGACTGTTTCCAGGCTCCACGTGGAACAGGCCACGTTCCTCTGACAGTGATGGCCCTTAACTGAGAGCGATCCGGACTTGGAAGCTGTGTCGTGTGCACCGCTGGCTTACGAAGAGGCTTTTCTCCAGTCCCTGTGCAAGCGAGGGCACAGCCAGGGCGAGCGCTGGCGGGATGAATCGGATCTGAGTGTTGTTTGCACTCCCTCCCCTTCGGGTTTTCTGTGTGTGCCTGGAGACACACACTCCACTGTGGCATTCCCAGTGCTGATGGACTATCTCCCTCTGCATGCTGCACCTGGGGCCTGTTGCTGTTGCCGTCAGGAGGGAGGCTGGGGCTGTACTGAGTGCACCGTCCACCCGATTTGAGAGCGCTGCTTCGGCCGGAGGGGAACAGAGGTGCCTTTTACACCACGGTACCTGGCATCCCAGGGGAAAGGCAAAGCTCCCTTGAAGAAGGTACAAGGGGGCCCGGGCCTTGTCTGCTGTGTCTCCTGCTTGCCCTGCGTTCTGACCCCTCGCCACGAGGCAGGCTCAGGCCCAGGTGAGACGGGAACTGCGGAGCGCGTGGCTGGGGAGAATGGAGGTCTCTGGGACGCTGGCTGAGGACCCTCAGCCCCAGCCATGTGCTCTCGGTGCAGAATAACAAGCCTTTGCTTGTCTTGTCAATACAAATGTTCCGAGGGGAATATGGGTTTGACATGAAACCCTGTCTCCAGCCTGGCTTGAGTGCTATCATAACAGCTTATGGCGGGAGGGATAGCTCGGTGGTTTGAGCATTGGCCTGCTAAACCTAGGGTTGTGAGTTCAATCCTTGAGGGGGCCACTTAGGGATCTGGGGAAAAAATTGGTCCTGCTAGTGAAGGCAGGGGGCTGGACTCAATGACCTTTCAAGGTCCCTTCCAGTTCTAGGAGATTGGTATATCTCCAATTATTACCTAACTCCAAGAGCCTGCTGCAGCCTGTCCCCCACTTCCCTTCCTGCAGCCGAAAGGGGACAAGGGGATTAGTAAAACTCTTATTCATCTGTGCCATCCCTCGGCCACAGCCTGCTCCTGCTCCCAGGGAACGCAAGGGAGAAGCAGAGGCAGGCCCCTATCACTCTGCTCCCCGGAGCTAGTCTTGTGCAGGCCAGGAGTGAAGGGAAGACATTTAGCGATGGCCTCTGGAGTCTGTGGAGATGGCTGAGCAATCCACCGCACGGCCATCACCCAAAGAGCCAGCGCCGGTGTTAGTCAGCCAGCCTTGAACCCAGTACTGGCTAGTCCTCTGAGTTTGGGGGTGGAAGGAGGAGGGGTGTTAGCTTGTTCTGCTGGGTCCTAGACCGTCACTGTGTGAACGATCCCGAGTCTGCTGGCGCGAGGGTGCTCCGCCAGTGCAGGGAGGCTTAATGCGGAGGAGAGGCTGCAATGGCACTACTGTCATGGCACAGGAAGTTTTAATGCTGAGAAAAGTCAGCAGTGTTGTTGAATGCTCAAGTTTTCTCTACGGATAATATCACTTCCTTACGCTTTGTGTTCTGGCAAGTGTTCTCACCCCGCCAGGGCTTGAGTTAGCGGCGGAGTGGGGGGGGGGACTGGCACCTGTCTTAGCCTGGCCCGGGTGGGAGTGCCAGACTTGCGTTAGCGTCTCTTCACTGGTGCTGCGCTCTCCTGCGCGTGTCGGCTAGGTCTCCTGGGGGCACACGGTGCTTTGTGCTGCAGTGAGCTGAGATGCCCTAGGATTAATTCCCAGGGGATTGTGGGGGAACCTGTCCGTTCTTCTGGGCACAGGGGGGCGTGTGAGCACTCGAGGGGTTAGTCTGCGTCCTCGCTGCCAAGAGGGCAGGTTACCGGCCCAGTGAAAGTGGGAGGGGACTGGACTAAGCTCACTGAGTACAGGTAGCCAGGCCAGTTAGCCCAGAGTAAAGCACCTCCGCACGGGGGTGAGAGGGTTTTGTGTGTGGATGGGCTCGACACCCGCCTGAGCGCTCAGTGAAGGCAGACCCTGACAGAGCCGCACTGAAGCACCCGCTGCAGAGTGGAACTGAGGAGCCCCCCGGGCTGCCGGCTCCCATCGGGTTCTCGCAGGGATGGGATTTCGGCCCGGGCTGCATCCAGTCCGCAGTGATGCGAGGAGGTTCAGCCCTCCAGTGAACCTGAGCCCTCGGACGGGCTGCCCACCCGGCTCGCCCAGAGCAACCAATCGGAGCTGTTGCAGGACAACCCCTCACCCCCACCCCGCGAGTGGACACTGTTCCCGCGGGAAGGGGGCGGGATCTAAAGAGCCCAGCAGCTCAGGACAGCTCTCCCCCTTTCCCCGCTGTGAGCGATGGGGACGGGACAGCGCCTCTGCCCTTCCTCCTGTGAGCGATGGGGACGGGACAGCGCCTCTGCCCTTCCCCCTGTGAGCGATGGGGACGGGACAGCGCCTCTGCCCTTCCCCCTGTGAGCGATGGGGACGGGACAGCGCCTCTGCCCTTCCCCCTGTGAGCGATGGGGACTGGGGACGGGACAGCGCCTCTGCCCTTCCCCCTGTGAGCGATGGGGACGGGACAGCGCCTCTGCCCTTCCCCCTGTGAGCGATGGGGACGGGACAGCGCCTCTGCCCTTCCCCCACTTCTCCCTCTCCCTCCTGCTGCACCCGCTGGGGGCGAGGCTGGGGGTGGAATTGATGGCGGGGGGGCGGGGGGCTGAGTGAGGGCAGAATTCATTGCGGGGCAGGGACAGGCAGAGGTGAGGTGGCAGCTCCTGCAGCTGGGGCCAAAATCACCTCACTCAATCCATCTGGGGGCGCTGGCGACACGAATCATCTCACACACACACACTGGGGGTGGGCAGGGGAGTTAAACGGCATGAGACAGACCAGTAAACTCTGAACAGTCCTTTTAAAAAGACTCATGATTTTTCAGGGGTCTGACTCATGATTTCTGGGCTCCTGAAACTGGCAATACTGGTCCACCTTTCTGGCTGGAAAATAATTACCTTCCCTTGATGAGTCCTGTATTTTCCAGAGGTTTGTTGCACATCTCCTTTCGTGGTTAGCTTCTGTCATGGGGGGGATAGGGCTGAGTTTGTGTAATATCATTCAGCTGCTCTCTAAGCCAGTGGTTTTCAAACTTTTTTTCCTGATGATCCAGTTGAAGAAAATTGTTGATGCCGGCGACCCAACGGAGCTGAGATGAGGGGTTTGGGATGTGAGAGGGGCTCTGGGCTGGGGCAGGGGGTTGGGGTGCAGGAGGAGGTCAGGACTCTGGGCTAGGGGTGCAGGCAATAGGCTGGGGCTGGAGATGAAGGGTTTGGGGTGAAGGAAGGGGGCTCTGGGTTTGGGGGTGGCTCAGGGCTGGGGCAGGGGATTGGGGTGAAGGGTTGGGGGGTGGGCTTACTTCGGGCAGCTCCCGGTCAGCGGTGGAGCTGGGGTGCTAAGGCAGGCTTCCTGCTGTCCTGGCACCGCGGACCGCGCTGCATCCTGGAAGTGGCCAGCAGCGGGTCCAGCTCCTAGGCGTAGGCACGCAAGCAGCTTTGTGTGGCTCTTGCCTGCGTGCACCGCCCCCCCCTAGTTGCCGGCCAATGGGAGTGCAGAGCCAGCGCTCGGGGCAGGGGCAGCGCACGGAGCCACGTGGCCCCCCTGCCTAGGAGCCGGACCTGCTGCTGGCCGTTTCTGGGGTGCAGCGTGGTGTCGGAACAGGTAGGAACTAGCCTGCCTTAGCTGGGCTGCACCGCCGACGGAACTTTTAACGGCCTGGTCAGTAGTGCTGAGCAGAGCTGCCACGACCCAGTAGTGGGTCGCGACCCGCAGTTTGAAAACCACTGCTCCAAGGAGCCAGCCTAGAGGTCAGCTGAGGACACGCCATTGTTAGCTACTATACTAAAGTTTTGTTTCAGTTTCTTGGGGAATTCAGAGTGAAACCACATTC
The DNA here is from genome assembly GCF_020497125.1 of Mauremys mutica. Classification (NCBI taxonomy): domain Eukaryota; kingdom Metazoa; phylum Chordata; order Testudines; family Geoemydidae; genus Mauremys; species Mauremys mutica. The sequence goes on from NC_059085.1 coordinate 7,663,161, forward strand.
TGCTATACGTGTATAACCACCAGATCTCCTAGTCTGACCTCCTGTCTATCATATTCCACCCAGCACCTGCACACCAAACCCCACAACCGCAATGCGACCAAAGTATTACAGCCCACCAGAAACAGAGCTATTGTGTGCCATAGGCAGAGAACAGGAGAGACCATGTCAGGGGCATGATTAGGTGAGATAGATGCAGGTGACCCACACCCTACGCTGTAGAAGAAGGTGAAACCCCTCCAGGGTCATTGCAGTCTGACCTGGGGGAAAAGTCCTTCCTGCCCCACATTTAGCAATCAGTTAGCCCCTGTGCATGAGAGCAAGAACCAGCCTGCCAAGTGGCTGAGACAGAGAATGCTCCATGCTGTCTCGGAGCCCTCCCCTCCCCAGCCCAGTGTCCCATCCCTGGTACTTTCATAGTTCAGCCACCCTTTGAAGTGGATTCTGCTGATGATGATCCTGCAAAGCAAAGTTTATTCAAACAGTCAAGAAGGCGACATGGGGTCTGGTGAGGAAGGTGGCTCCATGCTCTACCTTCTCCCCTGTTTGTGCTGAATTGCAGCTCTGCTGCAACTCCTGCCATTTCTCCCTCTCGTGACCTGAGGACCCTGGTTATCACTTACAGTCACTTGGGGTAGACACGCATTCCGTTGGTTAGGAGAGAGCTGTTTAACCACTTGTGTGCTAACAACATCATACGGGGAATTCATAACTGTCCATAGAATGTTGCTACATAGGTTTTGCTTTGATATTATTGACCAGGATGTTATTAGTTTTCAAATGACACCTCACGAGGTATATTTTGTACAAAGATTATTACAATAGTGTGTGGCAGGATGAATATACGGATGCTTTCAGTCATACTCACTTTGTCACAGCATGATGCAGTTGATACAGGCTCGTCATATGGTGATATTCTTTCCATTTCACTAGTATCTCTGGAGCATGTTAAACAGAAGCTACTAAAGTGAGGCATTTTTTAAATCAGTAGCTTCAGCGAACTTGCATCCAAGAGTTTAAAAAGAGCTGGCTGGACTGTTAATACTGATTTTCAATAAGACGAGTGCCTTGGGGTTCTTGAGCTCCGGCCCGTAGACTTACCAGGCTGCAGATATTGCCATGCTGTTGTACAGCAGCAGCTAGAACCAGCTTGTACTCTACTCCCCATGACCTACTGTGGACATAGACCATGGGAAGTCCCGCCTCAAGGGCTCTGCCAGGCAGCAGCCTCATGGCTCCTGATGAGGTCTCTGCCCTATACAAGCCAAGAGGTTCTAGGAAGTAACCAGGCCACAGTGTGGCTCTTTTGTAGCTGCTGTGACCATTCTTGCTCTGACAGCTGGATTGGGACCTTGCCTGGAACCTGACATTGACCCTGGCCTGAAACCTGATTGTGAACTCTGCTACTCCCAGCTTCAGGTTTGACCCCCTGGCTGGAAGCTGAAACTAGATGAATCTAGACTGGGAATAAGGTGTCTGTTTTTCACAGTCAGTAATTAATCATTAGAGCAGCTTACCAAGGTTTGTGGTGGATTCTCCATCACTGACCATTTTAAAATCAAGATTGGATATTTTGCAAAAAGATCCACTCTGGGAATTATTTTGGGGCAGTTTTCTGGCCTGTGTTTTACCGGGACTCAGACGAGGATTCCAATGGTCTCTCCTGGCCTTAGAATCAATAGGGTGTGTAGAGAGAAATAATACCATATGCAGGTGGAAGTAAGTAGGAGGCAGAGGCTACAGCCTTTAGTTCCAGACCCTGAGGACAGGGTTTCATCTCAGGAGTATGGTGTGTTTGCTGATAACAGAAATCAAGGAATAGGGTCATTAAGTCCCAGGTCAGTGGCTAATAAAGCAATTACCGTTCATGATTAAGTTACAGAGGAAGCCCTTAGCTGTGCCTACATGCAGATATAACGATCTAGATGGATGGTGCTTCAGGCCCCCTGACTCCATCTGGAAACTTAACTGAAATTATCATTAATAGCAATCAAAGTGATTGCATGGAAAATAGGGCTTGTCAAACAAACCTGATGCCATTTTTACCAAGATTACAAGCTTGGATGGTAAAGGTAACTTGATAAAACATACTTGGACGTCTGTTAATCATTTGACTTAGCACCAACTGCCCTTGTGATTTAAAAAACAAGGATTATCCCAGGTCAATGTGGCCAAAATGAAATGGGTTAACAATTAATTGATTAGCTATCAAAACAGGGCTGTTAATGGGGAATGATCAATTAGCGGAGGTGTACCTAGTGGGATCCTGTAAGGATTGGGTCTTATCCCAAAGCCGTTCACTATTGTTATGAATGATCTGGAAGAAAACAGAAAACCACGGCGGATAAAGTTTGCAGATGACACGTTCATTGGTGGGCTGACCAATGACAAGCCCGGATCGATCACTGACACTGGGCTTGTTTCCACAGACACGTAGTGCTTGGCACTAGCTGTCCGTGCGGACCCTGCTGATGCCCCACTAACCATTCCCCAGGGTGCTTTGATCTGCTCCCATTTCAAAGCAGGGCAGACTGTAAAGCTGTGGTCTAGCAGCGAACAGGGGCTGCTAACAGGGAGTTTCGCAAGGGAGTTCTCCAGGTGAAGGAGGAGCTAATACAGCATCTGTGGGGTAAGTGACTGTCTGTAGTGTGTGTTTGTTTGTGTTTGGGGGTTACTTGCTGTGTGCTGAGCTTGTGTTTGTCTGTCTGTCTGTCTGTCTGTCTGTTTGTTTGTTTGGTTGGTTGTTTGAGGGACCGTGTGCTCTGGCTGGCAGTTGGAGGCAGGTTTGAAAGCTCGAAGCCTCTGGTAATTGGCTGAGCCTTAATCAGTGGGCGGGGCATTCACTCAGGCCAGGGCTTTATAAAGCCGCGCACAAGCGACCAGGGGCTGCTAACAGGGAGTTTCGCAAGGGAGTTTAGAAGGGGAGTGGGAGTCCCTCGCCAGCCCTAAACCCCTTCCCTGTGGTCCCCCTAAAACCTATAAACCGAACCACATTTCAAAACCCCTTTCTGTAAACCACCCTTCCATTAACTAGGAGACAATGCAGGCAGAAGCCCAGCAGCAGAGTGGGGGCTATCCAGTTTATTGCACTGAGTGTTGCATGTATGATTACCTGCCCTGTGGGCGGGTGGCGTATGTGTGCAGTCGGTGCAAGGAGCTCCTGGCCCTCAGAGACCATGTATGGACTTTGGAGGCCAGGGTGGCGGAACTGGAGGAGCTAAGAAAGGCAGAGAGGTATGTTGATGAGGCTTTCCGGGACATTGTAGAATTGTCCCACCTCCAGTCAGACAGCCCCTGCGCTGTTGAGGAGGATGAAAGGCCCAGGGAAGCAGAGCAGTCAATGGGAGCAGAGGGAAACCATCCCGTAGTTGGGACCCTCCTTCCAGATGGTGCTGGGGTTGCCTCTCACACTGAGGTTGCCTCTCCGGGGGAGGGAACTCCAGTTTCTACGAAAAGGCAGGTCTTAGTAATGGGAGATTCGATTATTAGAAACATAGATAGCTGGGTTTGTGATGACCGGGAGAACCGTATGGTGACTTGCCTGCCTGGTGCGAAGGTTGCGGATCTCTCGAGGCATCTAGACAGACTTATGTGTAGTGCTGGGGAGGAGCCGGTGGTCGTGGTACATGTAGGTACCAATGACATAGGGAAGGGTAGGAGAGATGTCCTGGAAGCCAAATTTAGGCTGCTAGGGAAGAGACTGAAATCCAGGACCTCTATGGTGGCATTCTCAGAAATGCTCCCAGTTCCACACGCAGGGCCAGGTAGGCAGGCAGAGCTTCAGAGTCTCAATGCGTGGATGAGATGATGGTGTAGAGAGGAGGGGTTCACGTTCATTAGGAACTGGGGAAACTTCTTGGATGGGAGGAGCCTATACAGGAGAGATGGGCTCCATCTAAACCAAAGTGGAACCAGACTGCTGGCACTAAACATTAAGAAGGTTGTAGAGCAGTTTTAAAACTAGGAGATGGGGGAAAGCTGACTGCTGCAGAGGAGCATGTGGATCGGACACAGACTTCTCTTAGGGGAGAGTCTGATGATAGAGAATCTCCAGGTTATAGTCAGGAGCAGAGGACGGAAGAGGATAATGTAAGGGCCAGATCAGATGATAAACAGTCACATAAAAAAGAATCTGGCACATCAGAAAAAGGCAGACTAATAAACAGGGACAAGTTTTTAAAGTGCTTGTACACAAATGCCAGAAGTCTAAATAATAAGATGGGTGAACTAGAGTGCCTTGTGATAAAGGAGGATATTGATATAATAGGCATCACAGAAACCTGGTGGACTGAGAGCAATCAATGGGACACAATCATTCCGGGGTACAAAATATATCAGAAGGACAGAGCAGGTCGTGCAGGGGGAGGAGTGGCACTATATGTGAAAGAAAGTGTAGATTCAAATGAAGTAAAAATCTTAAGCGAATCTATATGTTCCATAGAATCTCTATGGATAGAAATTTCATGCTCTAGTAAAAATATAACATTAGGGATCTATTATCGACCACCTGACCAGGACAGTAATAGTGATGATGAAATGCTAAGGGAAATTAGAGAGGCTATCAAAATTAAGAACCCAATAATAGTGGGGGATTTCAATTATCCCCATATTGACTGGGAACTTTTCACTTCAGGACAAAATGTAGAGATAAAATTTCTCGATACTTTAAATGACTGCTTCATGGAGCAGCTGGTACGGGAACCCACAAGGGGAGAGGCGACTCTAGATTTAATCCTGAGTGGAGCGCAGGAGCTGGTCCAAGAGGTAACTATAGCAGGACCGCTTGGAAATAGTGACCATAATACAATAACATTCAACATCCCTGTGGTGGGAAGAACACCTCAACTGCCCAACACTGTGGCATTTAATTTCAAAAGGGGGAACTATACAAAAATGAGGGGGTTAGTTAGGCAAAAGTTAAAAGGTACAGTGACTAAAGTGAAATCCCTGCAAGTTGCATGGGCCCTTTTTAAAGACACCGTATTAGAGGCCCAACTTCAATGTATACCCCAAATTAAGAAAAACAGTAAAAGAACTAAAAAAGAGCCACCGTGGCTTAACAACCATGTAAAAGAAGCAGTGAGAGATAAAAAGACTTCCTTTAAAAGGTGGAAGTCAAATCCTAATGAGGCAAATAGAAAGGAGCACAAACACTGCCAACTTAAGTGCAAGAGTGTAATAAGAAAAGCCAAAGAGGAGTTTGAAGAACGACTAGCCAAAAACTCTAACGGTAATAACAAAATGTTTTTAAAGTACATCAGAAGCAGGAAGCCTGCTAAATAATCAGTGGGGCACCTTGATGATCAAAATACAAAAGGAGCGCTTAAAGACAATAAAGTCATTGTGGAGAAACTAAATGGATTCTTTGCTTCAGTCTTCATGGCTGAGGATGTTAGGGAGATTCCCAAACCTGAGCTGGCTTTTGTAGGTGACAAATCTGAGGAACTGTCACAGATTGAAGTGTCACTAGAGGAGGTTTTGGAATTAATTGATAAACTCAACATTAACAAGTCACCGGGACCAGATGGCATTCACCCAAGAGTTCTGAAAGAACTCAGATGTGAAGTTGCGGAACTATTAACTAAGGTTTGTAACCTGTCCTTTAAATCAGCTTCGGTACCCAATGACTGGAAGTTAGCTAATGTAACGCCAATATTTAAAAAGGGCTCTAGGGGTGATCCCGGCAATTACAGACCGGTAAGTCTAACGTCGGTACCGGGCAAATTAGTTGAAACAATAGTTAAGAATAAAATTGTCAGACACATAGAAAAACATAAACTGTTGAGCAATAGTCAACATGGTTTCTGTAAAGGGAAATCGTGTCTTACTAATCTATTAGAGTTCTTTGAAGGGGTCAACAAACGTGGACAAGGTGGACATAGTGTACTTAGATTTCCAGAAAGCCTTTGACAAGGTCCCTCACCAAAGGCTCTTACGTAAATTAAGCTGTCATGGGATAAAAGGGAAGGTCCTTTCATGGATTGAGAACTGGTTAAATGACAGGGAACAAAGGGTAGGAATTAATGGTAAATTCTCAGAATGGAGAGGGGTAACTAGTGGTGTTCCCCAAGGGTCAGTCCTAGGACCAGTCCTATTCAATTTATTCATAAATGATCTGGAGAAAGGGGTAAACAGTGAGGTGGCAAAGTTTACAGATGATACTAAACTGCTCAAGATCGTTAAGACCAAAGCAGATTGTGAAGAACTTCAAAAAGATCTCACAAAACGAAGTGATTGGGCAACAAAATGGCAAATGAAATTTAATGTGGATAAATGTAAAGTAATGCACATTGGAAAAAATAACCCCAACTATACATACAACATGATGGGGGCTAATTTAGCTACAACGAGTCAGGAAAAAGATCTTGGAGTCATCTTGGATAGTTCTCTGAAGATGTCCACGCAGTGTGCAGAGGCGGTCAAAAAAGCAAATAGGATGTTAGGAATCATTAAAAAGGGGATAGAAAATAAGACTGAGAATATATTATTGCCCTTATATAAATCCATGGTATGCCCACATCTCGAATACTGTGTACAGATGTGGTCTCCTCACCTCAAAAAAGATATTCTAGCACTAGAAAAGGTTCAGAAAAGGGCAACTAAAATGATTAGGGGTTTGGAGAGGGTCCCATATGAAGAAAGATTAAAGAGGCTAGGACTCTTCAGCTTGGAAAAGAGAAGACTAAGGGGGGATATGACAGAGGTCTATAAAATCATGAGTGATGTTGAGAAAGTGGATAAGGAAAAGTTATTTATTTATTGCCATAATACAAGAACTAGGGGTCACCAAATGAAATTAATAGGCAGCAGGTTTAAAACAAATAAAAGGAAGTTCTTCTTCACGCAGCGCACAGTCAACTTGTGGAACTCCTTGCCTGAGGAGGTTGTGAAGGCTAGGACTATAACAATGTATAAAAGGGGACTGGATAAATTCATGGTGGCTAAGACCATAAATGGCTATTAGCCAGGATGGGTAAATATGGTGTCCCTAGCCTCTGTTCGTCAGAGGATGGAGATGGATGGCAGGAGAGAGATCACTTGATCATTGCCTGTTAGGTTCACTCCCTCTGGGGCACCTGGCATTGGCCACTGTCGGTAGACAGATACTGGGCTAGATGGACCTTTGGTCTGACCCGGTACGGCCATTCTTATGTTCTTATGTGGACACGTGGAGCATGACAGGGCAAGTGCAGAGTAGATTTACGCCTCCACTGGCTGCAAGCAAATGTTCATGCAGACAAGCCCACAGAGCAGTGTGGATTGCTTGGGAAGCTGGGTGCAGCTAAGCATGTTTCTTAATGCAGCCAAATCCAGGGTGATACATCTAGGAATAAAGAAGGTTGCTCACACTTAGCAGATGGGGGACCGTGTCCCGGCAAGCAGTAACTCTGAAAAGGACGTGTCGAGAGGCTGCTCTAGGCAGTTGCCTAGGGTGGCCTGTTTCTGAGGCTTGTCTACAGTACAGATGCTGCAGCAGCACAGCTGTGGGGTTGCAGCTGGGCCATGGCAGTGTAGATGCTTCCTAGCTCGCTGGAAGGCATTGTTTGGTCGTGGCTGGAAATCCCCCTCCTCGAGAAGCAGTAGCTAGGTTGACAGGAGAATTCTTCCATTGACTTAGCGGCATCTATAACGGGGCTGAGGTCGGCATAGCTACATCTTTCATAAGAATGGACTGACACTGGATGGCACCTGCTAGCCCACTATCCTGTCTTCCGACAGTGACCAATGCCAGGTGCCCCAGAGGGAGGGAACAGAACAGGGCAATCAGCGCTGTCCCATGTCGCCCCTTCCCAGCTTCAGGCACAGCTTCTTTCAGGGGTGTGATTTGGGCAGTGGTGGCAGGGGATGCGGCTGGTGGGGCTGCCCAGGAGAAGGGATGGCCGCCAGCCAGGGCTCTGAGGAGCAGGAAGTGGCCACCAGTCGGGCTGTCAGGGAAGTTCTCCCACCCCCTCCCTGCCCCCAGTGCAGGTAAGATAACAAGTGCTGAGCAGCTTGGGGGTGCTCCTGGTGGCACTGCAAGTGCTGCCAGGGCCTCGGCCACAAGCCAATCTGCCTGGCCCCTGGTCCCCAGCTGCAGCTGCCACTACCCTGGACTCATGCTGTAGCCAACAGCAAGGAAGTCAGCTGGAAAGGTGTGTGGGGCATAATGGGGGGTGGGGATGCTGGGGGGCCAGGCAATGGCTACAGGGTGGGGAGGATGGGGGGGGGGTGAAGGGTGGGGAGGATGGGGGGGTGAAGGGTGGGGAGATGGGCAGGCCATGGGATGGGGTGCAGATTGCTGGGGCTGGTGTGGAGTGCAGGGAGCATGGGGGTGCAGGCTGAGCATGTGGACAGCAGGGGGCCAGGAGGGTGGTGCCCAGGTATTATTGTGATTGAGTTGAGCTGGGGAATGGGTCCCCGGCCCCAGGGATGGAAGAGGAGGAGGCTGGGGGAGGATTGCAGGGGTCGGATGGGGAGCAGGTCCCTGGTCTCCAGGGAGGGATGCGGGAGACAGAGGGGAAGTAGGTTCCTGCCATGAAAGTCTAAGGGCGGCAGATTCCCTCTGGACTTGGTGGTTATTGTGCAGACTCAGCTGAACATGAGCTCCCATTGCGATGCTGTGGCACAAATTGCTAACACAGTCCTGAGCTGTTCTACCAGAAGGATATTATCAGGGGATGGTATTTTCCCTCTGTCCGGCACTGGGGAGCCCACTACCTTAGACACTCTAAAGAACATGGTGAACATTTGAGAGGGGTCGAAGAAGAGCTACTAGAATAGTCCAGGGTCTAGGAAACCTGCCTGGCAGTGACAGGCTTAGGAAACGATATCTGTTTAGTTCATCAAAGAGAAAGTTAAAAGGTAATAGGAAAGAGGAGTCCTTGTGGCACCTTAGAGACTAACACATTTCTTTGAGCATAAGCTAAAGCCCACGAAAGCTTATGCTCAAATAAATGTGTTAGTCTCTAAGGTGCCACAAGTCCTCTGTTCTTTTTGCTGATACAGACTAACACGGCTACCACTCTTAAAAGGTAACGTGATCACACTCTGAGGGTCCCGACACGGGGAGTTTTCTGATCCGAGAGGGCTCTTGATTCTCACAGACATAACAAGACCCAGTGTCTGGTGGTTAAATCAGCAAAGTTCAAACTGAAAATACGAGGGAGGGTAAATAACCACTGGAATAGCTTCCCAAGAGAGATGGTGGAGTCTGCCCTGCCAGAAGCCTTTAAATCAAGATGGGATTTCTCTTTCTAAAAGGCATTCTCAAGCATACGTTACTTGGGTTGGACGCAGGAACGGGGGAAATTCTATGGCCTGTGTTTTGCTACAGATGAACATAATGGTCCTTCTGGCCTTAAAATTAGGGCTGTCGATTTATCGCAGTTAATTTGTGATTAACTAAAAAAATTAATCGCGATTAATCTGTTTTAATCGCACTATTAAACAGTAGAATACAACTGAAATTTATTAAATATTTTTGGATCTTTTTCTACATTTTAAAATATATTGATTTTCCCAGTACTATTTATTTTGATTTTTACAGTGCAAATATTTGTAATCAAAAATAAATATAAAGTGAGCACTGTACACTTGGTATCCTGTGTTGTAATTGAAATCAATATATTTGAAAATATAGAAAACATCCAAAACTATTTAAATAAATGGTATTCTATTATTGTTTAACAGTGTGATTAATCATGATTAATTTTTTTAATCACTTGACAGCCCTACATAAAATCTATGAATCAGCTGGGATCTCTGTCCTACATGAACCGGGAGAGGGTCAGGTGGAATGGCTCTGGTGTTTTCATCTGGTCTTGAAAGCAGGTGGTCTCACACTTCCAAAGTGACTCTGATAAAGTGTATCCATCCACCTTCAAAATTTCCAATACATTTTTGGAGTGGATTGGACACATTTTTGTTTCGGAGAGTGGAGGACGTAACCAGGGCACAGCCACATTAGACGTGATTCTGACCAACTTGGTGGAATCGGTAGCGAATCTGAAGGTGGAAGGCAATTTGGGTGAAAATGACTGAAATGATAGTCATGATTCTAAGGACAGGGAGGCGTGAGAGCTGCCTACCCCACAGACACTCAGTGCAGGCTGCTGTGCTCGCTAGGAGCGTCCAGACAAGCACACCACCGCGGCAGAGCCTTTTGAAGCACTTAGGATTACACGGCAGGCAGCGACCTAGCTCTCACTGGCCTGGGCTGTGCCCCAGAACGTGGCAGGGGTGTTTCAGTAACGGCTGCCCAGGCTGTTCCCTGCAGGCCGTGGAGAACACACACCTGTCTGGGGACAGAACTGTCCACCAAACGCATGCTGCTTTCAGCCAGACCCGCTCAGTCCCTCTGCTGCCGAGTCCAGCCAGGGAGTACGCACAGCAATCTCCAAGCCAATAGACTGCTTGACCATGGCACCTCCCTCTGCTGCTGCAGTAGCTGCTCTGACTTCTCTGGCTCCAGGCTGCAGCCGTGGGGGGAGATCAGTCTTCCAGGAGCAGAGACATCCCCGTGCGATCCATCCACATTTCCCTCTGCACAGAAGGACAGGGAGCTGGCTGGCCCCAGCCCCAGGAATGAGTAGGGCCAGGGCGGGCCTATGCAATCCACAGGACGCTTCTCCCAGGCATGCAGCCACCTCCTGGGGACTCCTGTGGAGCTCTGGCTGGGTGTTAAAGCTTCTTTCCTGGGAGGAGACCCCCACTCTGGCAGCGGTGGGTATGGAGTTTGCACCTTATGGCTCCAGGATTAATCTGGCACTGAGGATGGAGAGTCATCTAGGGTCATATCGGGCTGTGCAGCTGGGAAGGGAGGATGAAGTTAAGACGGGGGACATTTACATGGGCTCTCAAGCAAAGCTACTGGACTGTGCAAGAGACTCTCCTGGGGTGGGAGATGCCCCTTCTGGGGGGGTCCTTTCACTCTAGGAGGGGACACAGCACTCGTGGCCAGGTGGGAAGTACGGCCCTACAGCCAACCCATCCCAACATGGCACTGAGTCTGGGTGCCCAGAGAAACGCGGCTGTCCCAGTCCCCAGAAGGGCTGCGGGTTCTCCGTTCCCACTGACATCACTGGGAGCCACAGGAGTGACAGATCTCTGGCCTCACCGGGCAGGACCAAAGTGGATGAGTGTAGGAGGGAGGTAGCCTTAAGCCACCTCTGCACTCCCAAGATCCTGGAGCTGTCCTGGCAAAAGCTGCAGCCAGCTTGCAGAGCCCAAAGACACAGGGCATGGGAAGGCTGTCCTTCTCCCAGGGGGGTGGTCTGCTTCACCTGCTCTGCACCCCTCAGGGATTCCCTGTCTCTCCACGCAGAGATCTGGCTGTCTTGTGCACTGGAGCATTGCCGAGCAGCTGGAATGGACTCCAGAATCAGGCCCGGGTTGTCTCAAGCTGAGCAACAGAACCTGAGGCAACCGGAACCAGGGATCCTTTAGAAACGTTGGGACCATTTATGCATTAGGCAGCCCCCGGAGATGTAGTAATGACCGGATCGGTGCTTTCTGAGTCTAACCAGCAGGGTTCTCTGATATGTAGCGGTCTCGAAGGGGTGCGTTGTACGTCAGTGGCGGGATCGGAAGCGAGTGCCAGATGCTCCAGAAGCATGGTGTGAACAATCAAATACCACATGGTACCAGTAGGTGTCATCGTAGAGTCAAAAACTAGAGCTGGGAAATCCCTTGTGTTTCAGTAGAGCTTCTGGACAATAAATAACTATAAATCCTACAAGAAGAAACACGCCAGCGCAAAATCCTGACAGGGCCTTTTTCTCATCCTCCTGCCCGCTGTCCCCACGTCTCTGGATGGGGGCAGAAGGGCTGCAAGAGGAAGTTGCCAGGTGGCAGAATGGAAGAAGTAGGCCGAGGAGTGTGGGCTCCTTAGACAACCCTATGGCCTTCCCAGTCGGGCCTCAGCGGGAGGAAACTATCCCCAACCGAAGGGCTCAGTCCTGCTCCCACTGAATTCAATCGCAAAACTCCTGTTGACTTCAGTGGGAGTGGGACTGGGCCATAGAAGCTGCAGAGATGGAGACTGCCTTGCTGGCAGATTCAGCCTCCTCCTGGCTGTTGCCTGAGTGGACCGTGGCCTGGGCTAGCCAGTCATCCAGGCCCATCCTGTATGCACTGTCCCAGGCCCTCCCTGTGACCTGTTACATCTCAAGAGATTTTGAGGCAGTTTTTTTGGGATCCGAAATCCTGTTGTGTTGGTAAATTAGAGCTAGAAAGTCAGTAAGGTAGGCACAGGGTGACCAGACAGCAAGTGTGAAAAATCGGGACGGGGGTGGTGGGTGATAGGAGCCTATATAAGAAAAAGAGCCAAAAATCGGGACTGTCCCTATAAAACCGGGACATCTGGTCACCCTAGGTAGGCAGCATGTAGAACTCTGGATTCACTGAACAGCCTGGATTTTGTACGCTCGTGGGCATGACGGTTAAAGGAAAGAATTTGACTTTACCTCACTTGTTTGATGCTGTTTGTTTGTAACTCGTGCGGCGAGCTAGTTCCTTTGGGCGTTAGTGACGGGGTCTTTCCCCATTTCAGACTGAACAGAGGAGAAAATCCGCATTAGTGTGTTGGACTGATCATTTCCCTGACCTTGGAGCTTCTGACAAGCCCACGTGTCCTGCTGGAAACCTGTTCACGGCCAGCTGACTGACTGTGCATTGCTGACCACTCCAAATTCCCCTCTCTGCGCGCGCACACAAACGAATTTGCTCTGACAATCTTTACAGAAGTTCAGTGGATGCTGTATCAACCAGGCAAGGTACTAACAAACTTCAACTGGACTTTATTTTTAAAGTGGAAACCTCTTTACCGAGCTGCTACTGCACCCTCTGTAACTCTCTCTGCCTCCTCAACTACCGCCCCCCCCCTTCCTGTTTCCTGTCCTTTCAGACTCCCAACAGCCAGGGCTCCCAGTTCTAATAATTACAAGCAACATCGAAACACCACAGTGAGGCAGGATTTTGAATTGTAGGTGGTGGTGTGCTGTGTGTTTGAGATCAATGTGTAGTTGTCATGGAGCTATTTGGCATTGTTTTTCAAGAACTGTATACCCTGTTCTAAAGAGATCTTTCAGCATTTTAATCCCAGTAATGGATACTCCCTAAGACTGTTGATGGAACTAATCTTAGCAAAAACACCAAAGGGTTATAAAATCCCTAAACTAATTAAAAAATACATCAGTGAGGTTTTACCTGTGTCTTGTATATTGTAAAGGTAAATTATAACCATATTTGCTATTACAAATTGGGATTTGTCAGGGCAATAACTTCATTGTCTCCCCTTTAGTAGTTGCTTTTATGTTCTCCAGCCTAATACTTTAAGGGCTCACGCCACGCCACAATAATAATAATGGTGGAACGAACATGACATTTGTTGCCATCACACTGTTCACCATGCTGAGGTGTTATGTCCCTTTCTCCTGCCTTGTGTCTATCCCGTCTGTTTAGATTATAAGGTCTTGATGGCCAGGACTGTCTTTTATTGTTTTTCAATGCCTAGCACAATGGAGCGTTGTTGGTCCGTATGTGCTTTCATAATAAATGTGATTACTAATAACAAAAAAAAATCCTGCCCCTATTCAAGTCAATAGCGAAATCTCTAGTTCCTTCAACTGGCTCATTTGACTGAATAGAGACTCCCATTTGCTACTCTTCTGGCCCTTAGGGTGTGAAATAGGGCATCCCTCAAGTCTACTGGCAGGGCCAGTGTCAACTGCAACTAGTCACTCTGGATAGACATTTCTGTGAGCCTGTTCTCCATCCCCTATCGCCCAAGGTGGGAGACATAACGTGAGGCGAGAAAATACCCATGTGAGTCTGGTGACACTGGCCTGGACCCACAGGCCTCCTGACGTGGGTAGTTCCTGCAGTCCCAGATCTCTCCTCTCAGCAGTGGGCAGATTCTCCATTCGGACTCGTCATCTCTCTGCTTAGTGATCAGGCTCTCAGTGGCCCTGCTTTGTCACGGGACGTGCAGAGGGTTCTGCTTGCGCCTCATAAACCCTCCCCCCAGAACCCCTATGTGAAGAGGCAGGACGGTGTTTTACTGGGTGGGAGGTAAGAGCTGTCCCCCTTTCACGGCCAGGCCTGAGTCTTGTGCGACAACCACTGGAGCACTCTGAACGCGGGTTAGAAGCGTGAGGTGCTGGCAGTGGTTCTAAAGCTCGTCCTGCCTTCCTGGAGATTGTCGGTCCCCTTTCGCTGCAGCACTTCATGAAATGGTCTTGCCTTCGCCTCTTTCTTCCACTGAAGCTTCCTGCTCTGCCATGGCGTCTTACCGTGGCTCTCACTCAGCATGTCCATGTTCCCAGCCTGGTCTCTGCTGCTCCCCCTAAATGACGCCTTGTTCCCTCCACTCAGCTGAGTGAGCTCCATGTGCTGACGGTTCCTCCCATGCACTCCTTCTGTAAGGACAGACTGGTGGTCGTTCTTCAGCCTTTCCCTAGGCTTCTCGCTGACATGGGGTCTGGGTTTCATCTGAACTAGACCGTTGCTCTGCCAATCTTTTCCCCTCACCAGCATGACTCACCCATGGCTCCCCAGCCTGATTCCTTCCCACGATGGGGACTTGAACCCAGCATTCAGTCTCTATATCGAGAGACCTAGACGTTTTTAGATGCCATCTCGTCTAAGGGGGAATCTATTTTGGGCTAGAGATCATCTCTGTGAATAATGACGCTATGACAATGTTGCAGTCTGGAAAGTCTCTGGACAGATCTAGCCATAGCGATGGGGCTCTGAAGGTCCCTCCCAGCAAGAGTTCCAGTAGGGAGAGCTGTACAAAAGCTGCTCGGAGTTCTACATGTGGACAGTAACCATCTGAAAAAGTGTCCATAGAAGTGCCTTCAGAGAAGATGGTGGCTCTCTCTTTCAAAATGGCTGCCTACTCCCATTGTTCCCAATGGGAGTGAAGCCAAGTTGCCCTCTGGGAAGAAGCCCTTTATGCTGTCAGGAGAAAAACATGGAAAAAAATCAAATGCATCTTTAAAAATCAGTGTTATCTACTCTGGGACCACAACCAGTGAGCTTCTCCAATTAGCAGTGTCCGCTTATTGCATGGGGGCTTGCAGATCTGGGTTGAGGTTGTTTGGGTGCCCTACCTGTGCATTTCCATACCTGAACATGTGTCACTTTCTTGTAAGGTTACCCTTACACCTGAATCTCCTGGGCTTACGGTGCTTGTTTTGGGTTCAGGACAACAGCCCTGGAATGGGCTGTATGTTAAATTCCTGAGGTGCATACTCAACCGTAGCTCTGTTTTAACAGAGGTTACCTGGGAGTATACAGAAGGGAGCTGGACTAACGGTGGAGACAAAAAGGAGAGGGAGGGAACGGCAGAAGGTGGGAATGCCAAGGAAGATGCAGGCAGAGATTCTCTAGGGCTGATTTACTGGGCAGGTAGTGTGTATCCTCCCTCCCTTTCCTGTGTCTCTCTGGGAGAAGCTGCTCTGCTCCTTCAGGAGATGGGCAAGTAATTACTGTCGACGGGGTTGCTTCACGTGCTGCTTCCTGACGAATGTTAACGGTGCAGGTAGTGCAGGAAGGGGAGAGGGTCACTGACAGTCTGCACCCTGCACCATGGCAGGATGCTTTACAGAGCACAAAGTGCTGTGTTTACTCCTGGCACCAAAAGCCCCATTCGCCGTGTGGCGAGACCCCAGGGATTTGTTCCAAGTCAAATTCCTGAGAGTGGCAACGAAGGCTAGTAGCCAGCCAGATCAGTGACTTTGCCCAGCCTCTGGCCGCATGGCTGCTTTGCCCACTGGTAGCTACATTTTCTCAGTCCCGAGTTCCTAGCTTTCTGTTCCAAGTCTGGCTTTTATCCTTCCTCTGACCTCCTCCAATGAAGCTGAGCTGCCTGCCTTTTCTGATGCCTGCTCCTCGGCCAGAGAACTTTTCCAGAATATTTGGGGGTAATCCAGCGAGATGCTCCTCTGATGTGACAGTTTAAGAAACAGGCGTTTTTGCTTTGGTAAATCTCTGGGCATTTAAACTGTTTAGCCTAAAAACTTCAAATGTGATTTATTCTGCTGCCTATGACTGTTGTTGGCACTTTTGGTTGGTTAGATTTGGAGTAAGTAGCTGCTGTGGTTCTGGGCCTGTGAGCATTCTGCAGAATTTATAAAGCCCAGGAACCCTGGCATTCTATAAAATCCACACAGCTGTTGGCAGAGTTTGCAAAGTCTGTTCTGCTGGTGAGTGAAGTATATAAGCTCCATTTGTGCCTAGCTACGCTCATGTGAATCTCACATTTTGTGCACAGTAGAGGCCTATCTAGTCTAGGGATCTTGCATATAAAAACCACAGGAGCAGGGTGGGCTACAGAGTTGGAGCTAAAAGCTTTGGTCCTGGAGAGCTTATAAACTCCATAGACATGCAGGCCTTTGGGGGTCTTTGGGGGGTCTCCCTGGTCCTGCCCTCAGTGGCTCACTTTTGGCCTCCAAGGTATCTGCCACTTGAGATGTGATTCCTATGGAGATTATATAAATGCCGCAGGATGGGGATTGCAGGTTGAGCGTCTAAGATACGGGGGAGTGGAGCTGTTGATGAAGTCTCCATATGCATCTGTCCCAGGAGCGCTAGTTTGCACATGAGTTTGCTATATAACAACCTTCTCAGGAAAACCCATATATTTCGTAAGACAATTTTATGTCATAACAATTTCTAAATGTTAGGGTTTTTCTAAATTAGGAAATGCCCAGACAATGTCTTGTTCAGGTAACTAGCTGCCATTAACATACTGTTAAAACTTTGTTGCTATTTAAAAAAAGGAAACATTCAAAAGTCAAGAAATTCAGACCTCAGGTTCTACAAACAGTCCTGGTCCTGACCCCGTGCTCATCTGACAGGGACACGGCTCCATGGCCATCACACGTATTGCAACATCTCCAACTGTTCACATCGCTGACTACAAATGAAAACGCCGGATATACTATCCGCAAGTTTCAGTCGGTTCCATTGACTGGAGCTCTGGCTCTGTGGCTCATGGATAGAATGGACAGAGTAAAGGTGAGTAGTAGGCTTGTTAAAGCTAGAGATCTTCAGGTAAAAGGGGCAGAACAGAGTGTTTCTCAGCTGCCTTAAGAGGTTGGTTGGATGGTGCAGAGAGGTGGCTCTGTGAGCCAAAGAACCCAGTCTACCATTGCGCTTTCTGTCTTTTATATGGGTAGGAAGCAAGATGTTGGTGTGTAGTGCCATGAACTGTAAGGTGAACGGGGGGGATGGTTGTGGCTGACTTGAGATGGGAATAGATCTAAGAATGATTCTCTGTGTATGGTATGTGAGGGGAAGGTTTGTGATCAGATGGGTCTTAATATTGGGTCAGAGTTAAGGTTGTTTGGGGAATCTTAACACCAAATATCCTGATTTTTCCAGTATTTGGGGCTGTCGTATCTGCAACCTTAACACTAGCCCAACAAAAGTCTTTTGACTGGGAATCATTCTGTACGGAGATGTATTTACGGTGCATTATCACCAGCTAACACCACTGCACCGTTTTGAGCGAGTGAGTGACTTGGCAGGTGACCCAGAAGGAAGGATGAATACAGGGTTGGCTCGCTTCTCAGCTGACCCTTTGGCTGTCTATCCATGGAACTTATCTGGCCCCGATCACTGCAGTTTCTGAGCCCCTCGCTATAGTTAATGTTGTTATCCTCCCGGCGCCTCTGTGAGTTGGTACTTCCCAGATGGGGAACTGAGGCACCACGAGGCTAAGTGACTTGTTCATCGCCACCCAGGAAGTCTGAAAACCCAGGTTCAAGCTCCTGCTTCACCTCAAAGTCTCATACGCATTCTGGTGCCCACTGGACCGTCCTCCCTCTCCAGCTAGCCCCAGTTTTGATAGACTCAGACCTTCTGCAAGGGGAAAGTCTTTGTCTTTTCCTGGCCCTTGACCAAATGTTCCCCGGCTGCAGTGTAACTTGAGTTCCAAGCATGACGACGTTTTTGGAAAGTCCAGTATTGGTTTACAAAAGGATGCTGACTCTCCTTCTCATTACCCCAAAAGCTGAGTTGCCCCGAGATGGCAGGGAGGTAGCCAGAGCTCTTATGCTAGGTCAATGTGGCGGGGAAAGGGTAGGTGCCCTAAAGAAGCAGATTTCCTTTACCCATCTAAAAATAGTAGCGTGATTAAGAATTTGTTGAGACACACCTGGTTGAGCTGCATAGCGTCCCATTATGTGTTCACTGAGCAGCGTGTGAGCAGAGTCCAGCCAATGCAGCTGCAGATGGCAATTAAAGCTGGGCTGAAGGGAACACCCATTTGCCATATAAAATCTTGATCATATGTTCACAGCTGGAGCCAGAGCTGCACCTTTCTCAGGTATCCGGCTGCAGCTCTTTTGCTGTGACAGCAGAACCAATGCAACCTTCTGGCTCGTACTCCTGACCCAGAGGAGCTGGTAACTCTAAGCAGGTGAGGATTCTGGTGAGGATTCTGTGAGCTTGATTAAGAATTAGCAAGAGACGAGCAATCAGAGGGGCTTTCGGGGGTTGTGGAACATGGGCATCTTTGCAAATCTGATTGTACGTTTGGCTTTTTTGAAAGTCCAGTGACAGGAAAATATCCAAATTGCTGAACTCAACAGGAGCACTTGCTTTCTCTGAACACTGTCTTGTGCAGGTCACATTGAAAGAGCAGGGCAGATACTAGCCGTGCACCGAAAGCGTGACCCTGTGGATTCAGCAAACCCTTGTGTTGGGTTGGAGTTGAGTGTTTTGGAGAGCGGAGAGACGTCTCGGGGAACGTGCATTTATTTGTAAAATTCAGTTGCTTTTTCTCCCTTCTCTCTGAAGTAAGTCAGTGTGGAGGAACCACGGATTGTTGCATCTGCTTCCACAGTAACAGTTCCTGACAGGGACTCAATCAATTGGCTTAGAATGCAAGTGTTGCAGCTGTGAATGGTTATCAATATCACTGGGGAAGAGAGTTCAGAGGGGTCAGTAAAACAGACCCTCTCCCCCCCCCCCCCCCCCGGCTATCACCATGGTAGCACTGGAGTTTATTCCATAGTGAGAGATCTCAAGTCCCAGAGGTATTGCTCAGTTCCAGCGGAGGGTGTATCACTCTCACTGGCACAATCTTCCAAAATGAAATGAACTTTTTGAGTGGAACCAGGGTGAGTGCAGGGCCGGCTTTAGGCCGATTCCCCCGAATCGGGTCCTACGCCTAGGAGGGCCCTGCACCCTAAAGAAGAGCACGTAACTTTTAATTTTTACTCACCCAGCGGCGGTCTGGGTTTTCGGCGGCACTTCGGCGGAGGGTCCTTCACTCGCTCCGAGTCCTTCAGTGCCACCGAAGACCTGGACTGCCGCTGGGTATTCGAATCGCTTCCTAAAGCCGGCCCTGGGTGAGTGCCACAGATTGGGGTCATTGCAGGGAAGAGCATCTGTAGAAGCAGCAAATATAGGGATTTCTGAGACTTTCCAAAGCGGGAAACTCCAATCTTACAGGCCCTTCCTCAAGTTCGTAGCCTTGATGTGAATTAGCCAAGCTAAGAAACACTAATTATCTCAGCAAGAAACCATGGCATTGCAAACAGTGCATAGTTTTCTACAACCGGGTTGCGATGCATGCAGCTGGAAGTGGTTTGCCTGTTACAGAGTTTTCTTGGTCATGACCACTTAGGGTGACCAGACAGCAAATGTGAAAAATCAGGACAGGGCGTGGTGGGTAATAGGAGCCTATATAAGAAAAAGACCCAAAATTGGGACATCTGGTCACCCTATGACCCTCTAGTGAATGTTATGTCAGGTCTTTCCCTGTAACCCCTCATTTCACATGTTAGGATGGTCTGAAATGGAGGCAGAAACCTGCTATGTTGCTCGCTCGCTCGCTCGCTTGTGGGCTCTTGCAGTTGTTGAAAATTGGAGGAAAATCCCTTCCGCTATTTTTAAGTTGTTGGGGGCAAAAAAGTGATCATGCCTTTGTTTCACAACTCTGCTCCAAAAAGGCTGAGCAAGAAAGGTGCCTTCCTGAGCTGGGGGCTTTTGGCTAAGAGTGTGTGGGGGGGTGGATTTGAGAATCCAAGACTTCTGGGCTGTTGATAAAGATCCCTTCTGAGCATGCTCTGCAGACAGGTACGAAGAGTTTCATGGTCCTGCCTACTCTGACTTCTCAGTACTGAGAACAGGCTCTTGCGCAGCGGGCAGAGGGGCTGATCTGGGCCAGCCTCCCTGAGGGAAATTGTCAGTGCATCACGTAACGCCCCTCCTCCCCCGCCCAGTGCAATCCTCCCCATGACTCACATTAAGAGCTAGACCCTGGTGGCTCTAGGGTGGGGGAGTAACAGCACCAGAGAGCGGAGGGAGGGCTGCCCCCAGAGCCCCGGGTGGGGGAGAGATGGGCTGTTGTCATGGCCTTTAGAGCTGCTTGCTGCCTTGTCTAGACTTGCTTAAAAACTACTTTTTCCTCTTGTTAGTTAAGGTGTTTGCAATACCACTTAACCCCTAGTGTAGATGCAGCTGAACCCCTTTGAAATTGTGTTAGCTGGGGGTGGTACGGCTTAGGGGGAGCCTAGATTCTTCCTGACCAGCTAACAAGCATTATACTACAACTTCTCCTGTCCACACTAAGCGCTCAATAAGACATGTTAGCTCTCACTTTCTAAACACCACCTTTTATCTGAGGCAAGGCCTCTGAGGGCAGAAGGCCTTGGGCCCGTGCTGCTCTTGTTACCTGCTCTGTTCTCCTTCTCCACCCCAAGGGCACTGGGATGGGTTAAAGCAGGACTTGTCCTGTGAGACAGGTCATAGCCAGATGCTATGAATATATATGCTACCAATCTAGTGCCCATCTATACAAAAGGAAATAAGGACGACCCAGAGAATTACAGACCAGTCAGTTTAACTTCTGTACCCAGAAAGATAATGGAGCAAATAATTAAGCAATCAATTTGCAAACATCTAGAAGATAATAAGGTGATAAGTAACAGTCAGCATGGATTTGTCAAAAACAAATTCTGTCAAATTGGCCGGATTGCTTTCTTTGACAGGGTAACAAGCCTTGTGGATGTGGGAAAGTGGTAGACGTGGTATATCTTGATTTTAGTAAAGCTTTTGATACTGTCCCGCATGATCTTCTCATAAATAAACTAGGGCAATGCAACCTAAATGTAGCTACTATAAAGTGGTTGGAAAACCATTCCCAGAGAGTAGTTATCTGTGGTTCACAGTCATGCTGGAAGGGCATAACAAGTGGGGTCCCACATGGATCAGTTCTGGGTTGAGTTCTGTTCAATATCTTCATCAATGTTTTCTATAATGGCATAGAGAGTACACTTTTATAAAGTTTGCGGATGATACCAAGGTGGGAGCGGTTGCAAGTGCTTTGGAGGACAGGATTAAAATTCAAAATGGTCTGGACAAACTGGGGAAATGATCTGAAGTAAATAGGATGAAATGCAATAAAGACAAATGCAAACCCTTCCTAAAGTACTCCGCTTAGGAAGAAACAATCAGTTGCACACATACAAAATGGGAAATGACTGCCTAGGAAGGAGCACTGCGGAAGGGTATCTGGAGGTCATAGTGGCCCACAAGCTAAATATGAGTGAACAGTGTAACGCTGTTGCAAAAAAAGTGAACATCATTCTGGGATGTATTAGCAGGAGTGTTGTGAGCAAGACACGAGAAGTCATTCTTCCGCTCTGCTCCATGCTGATTAGGCCTCAACTGGAGTATTATGTCCAGTTCAGGAAGGATGTGGACAAATTGGAGAGAGTCCAGAGAAGAGCAACAAAAATGATTTAAAGGTCTAGAAAACATGACCTGTGAGGGAAGATTGAAAAAATTGGGTTTGTTTAGTCTGGAGAAGAGAAGACTGAGAGGGGACATGAGAACAGTTTTCAAGTATGTAAAAGGTTGTTACAAGGAGGAGGAAGAAAAATTTTTTTTCTTAACCTCTGAGGATAGGACAAGAAGCAATGGGCTTAAATTGCAGCAAGGGAGGTTTAGGTTGGACATTAGGAAAAACTTCTTAACTGTCAGGGTGGTTCAGCACTGGAATAAATTGTCTAGGGAGGTTGTGGAATCTCCATCATTGGAGGTTTTTAAGAGCAGGTTAGACAAACACCTGTCAGGAATTGTCTAGATAATTAGTCCTGCCATGAGTGCAGGGGTGTGGACTAGATGACCTCTTGAGGTCCCTTCCAGTCCTATGATTCTATGCCTGGGAGCACTGTTGTATGTATTGTGATGGAATAAAGGGACCCACAGAGTCAAAGGTGTTAACAAGACCCAGTCACTATCCAACATTAAACAGTGTTAAACAAGGGTGGGGGCCTGGTAGACAGAGACCTGAGCCTGCTTAATCCCATGGCAAACACTGCAGTACAAATCTTTTATTAAAGAGACAGAAAAGAAGGAAACAAGGAAAGCATGTGTTCGGGCGATGCTCTGGAACTGCTCCCTACAAAGCCAGCCAGGACTCTGGTGAAGTCTCCTCTCTGTGAGCAGACTGTTTTTAGGGCACCTTCCACCTTCCTGGATCTGACCTTGGAGCATTCAGCATCCTCTGCCCCTTCATGCGCTTCCCACAGCGAGTCCGCCCAGGCGGGGTCCTGGGGAAGCCAGGGGATCCCACACCCCCACTTCGCAGTCAGACGTGACTCTCAGCCAGCCAGTAACACAGAGGTTTATTAGATGACAGGAACATGGTCTAAAACAGAGCTTGTAGGTACAGAGAATGGGAACCCCTCAGCCGGGTCCATTCTGGGGGGGCAGCAAGCCAGACACCCACGTCTGTACTCATTCCTTGTCCCCAGCCAGCCCCAAACTGACTCCCCCTCCAGCCCCGCCTCCTCTGGGCTTTGTTTCTTTCCCGGGCCAGGAGGTCACCTGATCTCTTTGTTCTCCGACACCTTTAGCTTCCCCTTGCAGGGGGGAAGGGCCCCGACCATTAGTTGCCAGGAGATAGTGTCTGCTGTTTATGCACCCTGGCCCTTTGCTCTGCAACAATCTCACTCCCTAGAAACTTAAGAAACGCATGGGGGAAACTGAGGCACCCACACAGTATTCCGAGGAAACGTTAAGAACATTCCCACTTCATCATAGCACGTGAAATGTAAGGTGGTAAGTCAGGCTTTCATTGTAACCACATCCCTCGTTCCCTTTCCCTTTGTCTGGAGTTGGTAGACGGAAACACACCCCATTTGACAGTTTTCGATGGTATTAAAGCTGGTAATAACTGTCCTTTTGTAGGGGGGAAGTGAAGAAGTCAGTTGAGATGGGCTGGAGCTCTCATCATTGCTGCTGTTAGTCCGATCCTGTTTCCTGGAAGACACAACAATCCTATAAACTGCACAATGTCCAACAACACAGGTGTGTAGTGACAGTGTTCTTCCCTATGGAAAGGACTAAATCACACCAGCCATTCCAGGGACAGCGTCACTACCTCAGTCTGGGCTTTTGTGGTGGAGCAGCTCATGGCTCTGACTCTGCACCCCGCACACACGCTTCCTGTGCCTTTTGTTACCATGTGGGCTAATGAGTTAACTGGCCTCTGAGCGCCTCCCAGCCCATCCCAATGTATCAATGGGGAGCAGTGCCCATAGCCAGGCCTGCTCTGGGGCAGCTAACTGGACTTGCAGAGATCAGCTCCCTGCTTTTGATCCTGTGACTCTCACTCCCATCCCTGTTTTATCGTGTTGCCCCCCTGCTTTCACTCGAGCTCTGGGTTCAGTGGCCCCTCCCCTTAGGCTGCGGGAGGAGCATTCAGATGCTGGCGGGCTTGTGCCCATCCGCTCCCGGGAACTCAATAGGGGCTCATGCCCCACTCTCTGTCGCAGCTGTCACCACGGGACTGGTAAATATCTCATTAGTAAGACTAAGATTTTGTCATGTATATTTTTAGTAAAAGTCACGGACAGGTCATGGGCAATATAGAAAAATTCACGGAAGCCTGTGACCTGCCCCTGACTTCTACTAAAAATACGTGTGACAAAATGGGGAGCGATCGGGTCCCCACTCCAGCCGCAGGGAACCCAGCTCAGAGCTCCAGGAGCCCCACCAGCCGTGGGGGCTCGGAGATCCAGGGTCCCACACTCCCAGTGGCTGGAGCTGCAGGGTCACCCCATCCCCCGCAGCAGCTCAGAGCTGCGAGGGTCACCCCCACAGTGGCCAGGAACTGCGCCCCCCCACACCTGTGGTGGCTGGGAGTGAGAGTACCCCTCAGTTCCCAGCCACCAAGGGGGGACCATCCAGCTCCCAGCTGCCGCAGGCTGAAGTCATGGAGGTCTCTGGAAGTCACGGATTCCGTGACTTCTGCGACCTCCGTGACAAAATTATGGTCTTACTCATTACTGCTTCATGCCATTAAATACTTAGCACCTGGAAACACACATCCTTTTTGTGTCAGTTATGGGGGAAATCAATTTAACATTTACTTGTACTTGTCTAATTAGAAATATACTGATAAGTAACTTGCAGGTCTAGATTCTGTGCAAAAATTCTCATTAAGTTAAGGAAGTTTTAATGATATTTTTAGGAAAGTGCATCTCATTCTCAGAATATAGTTGAGCTTTATTAAGATAGTTTGACACCTTACCTCAAAGTGACTTAGTAAAACAAGACATTAAAATGCACTCGATACTTAAGCACAATTTAATACTTAAGTGTATTTGTCTGTGAAACACCTTGTGAGATGCTACAATAATATATGAGGTACAGATACACTCCAAGAAAAAGAAAAATATCATCTTAAAATACACACTTAGAGCAAACGGTAGTGTATCCAGCGGTCCAAAGAATATTCATGTTATATTGTCTTAGTTGAGAAGTAGTTTGTGATCACATAATTTAAAACCTGCACCATGGTATGTGTGCACAAGGGGACAGAGGCAAGGGTGCATGTTCAGCTTTAACTCGGGCATTTTCTGACATTAGATTGTGTTAACTCTGCAGCCTAATGGTTGCATTAACATAAGGGGGTTTGTTTTTTGCATTTCATACAGTGTATATTGTGTGGTAACATAATGAAAGAGCTGAGAGTTGTGTATATTTCTTATGGGACACACGGACGGTTTGTGTGCAAATCTCAAGTCCGAGTTTCCTGACTGCTGTCTAGATACAATTTCAGCTTTAATGCGGCATGAATGTTAAATAACCATCATGTTTGCACAATCTATAGAATGACATTTTAAACTGAAGATCTCGTAATTGAGTGAATCTTGCGGCTTCAGACTGTGATTGTGCCCAGCTGTTCCATTCTGTTCTTTTGGGAAATCATGCCATGATTATATTTCTGGCTTAAGAAAATTCCCCTGATCAGACTGGACTTCACAAAGAGGTTGTCACTTAGTGGTAATTATTTTCTTTAAAAGCTGACCGTCTCATGAGGATTGCAATTAGAGGATTATTGAATTAATTAGTTAAACCATGACATCCTTTTGTTGAGCAAAGCCCTTGCAATCTGAAATGAGGATTTAATATAGTTAAACAGCGTATCTGGAATAGTGGAGTGAAATGTTCACAGAGCTGCAGGGGAGAATTGTTTTTCTTTGCAAATGCCCGTGTCAGTATGAGGGAGTTTTGTTCATGGCTTTAATTGCTGTAGAATTTCATATTTTTGCTTTGGTTCATCACTGCACTTCCTGGAAACATGTTTATCAGAAAATCACTTTGCTTGTGGCAGCTGCTTTTTGGTGCTCTGTGGGGCTTTTCAGTGCTAATCCTGGGTTCCCCGTGTCTGTGAAGCAGACTGCGTGCTAGGTGAATTGAATACACTCTGATGGCTGGCTTAACAAATTCATAATGTATCTTACCCGACCCTGCGCTTTTAGCATCCAGCTTATCCTCTGTGGTGAACGGGCATCACAGCTCCACAAATGGAACTTGAAGTACTGCCACCGCAGCAGCTAATGAACAATATTCTCAGCAGGGGATTCTTTCGTTAAGGTTAGTGAATTTGACAAGAATAATTGCTTAGCATCAGAGAGGCAGGGCCTCTTGTAAACACCTCAGGGGAGCCGAGCTCCTCCTGATGCCCGGACATCCCCGGGTAACTTACACCCTGGCGGCATGTGAGACCATTCTAGAGCGGTTGCAGCAGGAACACATCACAGTATAGCTCCAGCCTGGATGTTTCGGAAAACAGGGTCTTAAAACTCCAAGGACTTTCATTCCGGCTGAAACCAGCCTGGTACCACAAAAGCAGCTAATAATCAAAGTGAAAATCAGACGGCTTCCCAGAGAGCCCCCTCCCTGCTGCAGCTGCTGAGAGATGCTGACAAGCGGAGGTGTGGAAATGTGAGTGGAAACAACTGAAATGCTAGGGAGCTGGTTAGTGTGAAATGTGCCCTCTGTGGGGACTCTAGCACAAGGTTCATGATCTGTGAGCAACATCAACTGACCAATATCAGCTCTCCTGGCAAACCAGACCCATCCCTCCGTTCCACCTCGGGGGAACAGGCCCTGGGGGTCACAGACATGGCCTCCATTGCACCGAGAGGTGACATGGGCTTCAAAGGCCGGGCCCTTCCCCTGGGTGTGCCCTGCCTCCAGCCCCCTACACACGGATGTTTAGGGAGCGTCAGCATGGGCCAGTGGCTGAGAAAGGGGCTGGGGTTTTCTTTCCTCTGCCTTTGTCCTCTCCACTCTCCATCTCTCTCTACTCTCCATTTGTCTCCATTTCCCCCTTTCTCTGTCCTGCCTTTTGGGCCTCCGCAGGAGGTGGCAAAACCCCTTTTCCCGGAAGGAGCTGCATAAGCACCTGGGACAGAACCCTGCTATGCCCATGTCATCTGCGCCCGGTAGCAAGGGTGGCGTGAAAAGCCTGCGTGGGGCCACTGTGACTGGAAGAGTTGGCCACGGCATTTAACTAGGCTCCGAAGGATTCGATTGTATGGGTCAATGTGGATTTCATCGTCCACACACAAACGGACAAAACCATTTCGAGTGATGATCCAAACTTCCAAGTAGGCCAAGTAAGAGAAATGCTGCTTGAGAATGTATTAGAGTTTGATTGAAGGATATTGACTTGGTACGTTCTGACATGTGCGGTTGACAATTTGTGGGTTTAATGGTTTCAAAGCTTTAACTTTCTGACTCTGTTTATAGTCATTAAAATAATTGTCTGCCTTCCCCCCACTCCCCCGCAAAAAATAATAATCCTGTGATGGTGAAAATTTAAATAGAGAAAAAATTTAAAACGTGCTTAAAAATAAACACTGATCTTCCATCAAAATGATAAACAAACAAAGGTTGCACTTTGCCAAGCCTATGTATAATCCATCAGTAAGGACAAAAGCCTACTGCCCCAGCTAGGGCCCGGCCCAGTGTCATTACGCTGTGCTCCATCCCAGCGCTAGCCACTGTCACCTCAAAGTGCACCGAAAGCTTGTTAAAACTGCCAGGCGAGTGCTGGCAATTCTCTGCTGGCTTCGGATTCTTGGTGGCTTCTGTGGAGTTAGGCCAGCTATGCGTTTGCCCTGGTTTGTTTGAGTTGGGGGTTATCTTGGTGGGCAGTTTCCGTTACAGAGGAGAAAGAGACGGCCTCGAGGGAAGAGAGAGTGACCCAGCCCCGTGCAGGGTTTGTCCCCTTGATCGTTTGATGTTAGTGTTGTCTGGCAGGCCATCAGACTGCTGCAGAGCAGCCTGGAGGTAGCACAGCTCTAGTGTCCTGAGTAAGGATGTGGAGTCTCCATCTGCAGGCTGGGTAGCTTCACTCTTTAATGCTTTGACAGATGAGCAGCGTCTACTTGGAGGGAGTTTGGGTGCAGTGCTGTCAGTGGGGCCACATGTGCAGTCTATGGCACATGCCTTAATCATAAGAACAGCCTCACTGTCCATCTAGCCCAGTGTCCTGTCTTCTGGCAGCAGCTGGTGCCTGAGGGTTCAGAGGGAATGAAGAGAACAGGGCAATTTATTGAGTGATCCACCCCCTGTAGTCCAGTCCCAGCTTCTGGCAGTCAGAGGCTTAGGAACGCCCAGAGCATGGGGTTGTGTGACTGACCATCTTGGCTAACAGCCATTGATGGTCCTGTCCTCCATGAACTTAGCTAATTCTTTTCTGAACCCAGTTATACTTTTGGCCTTCACCATATCCCCAGGCAGTGAGTTCCACAGGTTGGCTGTCTGTTGTGTGAAGAAGTTTACCATGGGGTGGTGAGTAAGCAGAGTGCAGATGGTGCAGATACTCTGCGTTTGCAGTGTTGGCTATTGCTCGCCCATTAATGTTAGTGGAAATGAAAGGCAAGCTGGGGACTTTAAGGCCCAGTGCTGCATTCAGGATGTGTGGCAGAATCATGCTGCAGCAGGAGTCCAATAAGCGATTCAGGCAGACTCAGCTGGAATGACTGTGCATGCCATAGGGTTGCGCATGCTACAATGGGAACCCTCCATCCTACAGCTGGACTGCTCTGGCCAAAACTGAGGCCAGGGCCCTGCACTGTCCCCCCAGCCCCTTTTGGGTGGCATTGCCAGTGGGGCTAGCACAGAACATTGGCTCTGCTCCCTAACCACACTGTGGGTGGTCTCTTCTCTCCCTACAGTGTGCACCTGGATACAGTCTGGCCCTAAAATGAGAATACACCCACTGACATATTCATGTTCTGCTACCCAACAGCCGGTGAGTTCTGCCAGGAGTGAATCTGGCCCTGTGGGTGTAGGGGTATTTTCATGCTGTGCCATCACTGAAGGTGGGGCATTTTTTTCCTGGCAGGCCATGATTAGTGGCTTCCTTTCCATTCTTGTTTGGAAAGCGCCCAGTTCTGGGCTCTGCCGCTCCATTGGGAAGGCAAAAACATTTCCTTGTATTGGTTGTGCTTCAGCTGTGTCCGAGTGGCGTCTCTTGGCCTATAAATAAAGATAGGGCGTTTGATTCATGTCCTGCATTCATTCTGATACTAGCTTGCACCTCAAGGTCATGCCACGGGACCCTTTTTTGGTGTAATTGAAATCCATTTTTATCACAAACAGGAAGCGTTTCCTTTCTGTTTTCCCCTCCCCTTTCTCCTGGTGGTTGGTGCATTTCTGACTCCCTCCATATTCTGTGCACAGGACCATTCACTTGGTAACATTAACAACTGTCTCATGGATGTCAAGTCATCTAACACAGGTGTTGAAAGCACAAACATTCAGCTTTGCACCAGCAATTTATTGCAGATGCAAATTGTGGTCACATATTTTGCTGGATAAGTTACACCTGGCTGAAAATGTACCTCCATACTGCTAACGTAGAACTATTTAATGGCTATCAAACACAGTGTGACAATCGAGGATCCTTACTCCCTTGCCTCGAACAAGCATAATACTGTGCATAAACAGCATCACACTGTACATAAACCGAGTCAAAGTGCGTTTGCAGCTGTGACCTCGCTGAAGGGTCAGCAGCAATGGCAGTTACACTGGCGAGCAGTCAGTCCTTTCAGTACGTATCAGATCCCGTTAGCTCACCTCGACTCCCTGACTGTACATTAACCATTTGTGTTCCCATCTATCAGCTGCCTCTCCACCTACAATAGGCACTTTCTGCCCTGCATTACAACAAGCAGCTATTGGAGACACTTTGGAGACACTGATCTGGTCTATAATAAAAAATTAGATCAACCTAACTACGGCAGTCAGGGTTGTGAAAAATGTTGTCCCGAGTGCTGTAGTTAGGTCGACCTTAACCCCTAGTGTAGATGTGGCTAGTTTGATGGAAGAATTCTTCTCTTGACCTAGCTACTGCCTCTTGGATTGGTGGATTAACTCCGTTGATGGAAAACCTGTCACTGAGGTCACTGAGATGAGCGAACTCACAGCAGCACAAAGCTGGTGCCATGGGGTGATACAGCAGGCCTGGGCGCAGAATGGGAAAGGAAGGCTGCAGGGATACCGAATAGAAGATGAAACTTCAAATTCTTCCTCCCAGTTTTCCCCCTGGAGATGTGTCCTGGTGCCATTACAGTCTTCCCCCTTCCCGCTCTCTGCGGTGGTGCTTATGGCGAGGGACAGCCATGCGATTCTGCAAAGGGGGTGTATGTAGGTGTGTGTGAGCTGACACGGATGGAGAGATTGCACATCTGTTTTCATGCCCACCAAACTGAGAAAAGCAAACTCTGTTCTTGGTATCCTTAGTGACGCTGATGTCCGGGAAGCCTTTGGGAGCTAGGAGAGAATAAGGAGTGAAGTGGACTAGTGTGTTAGAGGAAGGCCAGCCCCTCAGGTACTCTCATCCCTTGCTTTCTGAACACGTACAGCTGCTTGTCCCATTCACCCTCCTGTGTGCAGGGGGCTCTAGGACAGGGGGCCTGTCCCTAGCACTGTGTAAATTAAACAAGAGCCAGTTCTGCTGCCTCTCAGAGAGGATTCATAGATTCCGAGGCCAGAAGGGGCCATTGTGATCATTTTGCCTGACCTCCTGTATAGCACGGGCCAGAGAACTGTCCCTAGGGCAGATCTTTTAGGAAAACAGCCAGTCTTGATTTAAAAGTTGTCAGCGATGGAGAATCCACCATGACCCTTGGTAAATTGTTGCAATGGTCATTACTTTCACTGTTAAAAATGTGCCTCATTTCCACTCTGTGTCTAGCTTCTAGCCACTGGACCTTGTTAGACCTTTCTCTGCTAGACTGAGGAGCCCATTATTAGATCTTTGTTCCCTTGTAGGTACTTACAGACTGTGAATCAAGTTACACTTTAACCTTTGTTAAGCTAGATAGACTGAGCTCCTTGAGTCTGTCACTACAAGCCGGGTTTTGTAATCCTTTAATCGTTCTCATGGCTCTTTTCTGTACCCGCTCCAATTTATCAACATCCTCCTTGAATTGTGGGCCCCAGAACTGAAACAGAATTCCATCAGTGGTCACATCAGTGCCTAATACAGAAATCAAATAACCGCCCTATTCCTACTTCACAGTCCCCTGTTTATGCACCCAAGAATTGAATTCGCTCTTTTGGCCCCAGCATCACCCTGGGGGCTCATGTTCAGCTGATTATTCACCCACCCCCGAAATGTTTTTCAGAGTCACTGCTTCCTAGGATTGAGTCCCCCACTGTGTAAGTGTGGCCTACATTATTTGTTCCTAGAGGTATATATTTATATTTAGGCATTGTAGAGGTGCAGACTCACCCCTGCGGCGCCTCCTGCTGGTGACTTTAGCTCATTCTAGCTCTGGAGCGCCCTCTGCAGGCCCGTGATCCACCTGTTCTCTAGCCCCCGTGTCCCTCCCTGGACCCCGGTGCCCTTTAACTGGGGTGCTGCTCCCTGGCAGTACCACACCGATCTGGGTCTCCCCTCCCTGGGGAACCCCCAACCCACTATCTCCACCTCACCTCAGTTTTGGCTACTGCCCAGTTTCCATCTAGCCCCCGTTCACTGGGGCAGACTGCAGTATCAGCCACTCATCATAGGCAAAGGGGTCTGGCCTGGCTGCCTTTACCCACCCTCAGGCTGCCCCTCTGCAAGCCCAGTACCTAGGTGGGCCTAAAACTAGGCCCTGCAGCCTGGGGAGTTGTTGGCCTAGGGCTTCCCAGCTCCTAAGGCCTTTCCCCAGCCCTGCCTCACTCTAGGTCCCCAAGTGAGTTCCCCAGCAGCCAGGCCTGTCTCCCTCTCCTGCTGCTTCTGGCTGCCCTGGCCGCCTTATAAGGCCCTGTTGCTCAGTTTGGGGCATGGCCCCAGCTGCAGCCACTTCCCCCAGTCAGCCAGGGTTTACCTTGCCCAGCCCCAGCCCTCTGCAGGGCTTTTCCAACCCCTTCCGGGCTGGAGCGGGTGGTCACCCCGCTACAGGCATATTAACATGGTTGCTTGCTCCCAGCTACCAAGTGATCCAGATCGCTCTGTATCAGTGACCAATCCCCAATTTTTGTGTCATCTGCAAACCTTTTCAGTGATTTTTATGTTTTTCTTTCAGGTCATTAATAAAATACTGAATAGCAGAAACCCAAGAACTGATCCCTGCAGAACCCCACTAGATACATGCCCATTCGATGACGATCCCCTATTTACAATGGTACGGATTAGAAACTGGCTGATACGTCTCAATGTAACTCTAAAAAGGGAATGGTCATCGAGCGGGAGTGTTTCCAGTGAAGTCCTGCAAGGACCTATGAATCTATGAATTACGTTTTGAGGCCTATCAGCTAGCCAGCTTTCAATCCATTTAATGTGTGCGATGTAACTTTTACATCATTCTAATTTTGTAATAAAAATGTCATGAAGTACCAAGTTAAATGCCTTACAGAAATCAAAGTCTCATCAATGCTATTGCCTTTATCAGCCAAACTTTGTAATATCATCCAAAAAAAAATATTAAGTAAGTTTGACAAGATCTATTTTACATAAAGCCATGTTGATTACCATTAATTATATTATCCTCCTTTAATTCTTTATTAACCAAGTCCAGTGTCAGCCACTCCATTATCTTGCCAAGGATCAGTGTTAAACTGCCAGGTCTATAATTACACTGCTCATCCCGTTTTACCCTTTTTAATAGTCGGCACAACATTAGCTTTCTTCCAATCTTCTGGAACTTCCTCAGTGTTCCAAACTTACCGAAAAATCAACATTAATGGTCCAAGCAAGCTCTTCACTCATCTCTTTTAAAACTCTTGGATGCAAGTTATCTGGCCCTACTGATTTTAAAAATGTCTAACTTTAATAGCTGCTAAACATCCTCCTGAGATAGCACACTTTCCATTCCACTGTTATCATATCATATGACTACATCATCTGTCTTTTTCCAAATACAGAAGAGAAGTATTTATTGACCATTTCTGCCTCTGCTGCATAATTGATAATTCTAACATTCCATCTTGTAATGGACCAATACAATTTTTAGAATTCTTTTTGTTCCTAATATACTTCAACTTCTTATTGACCTTAACTCTGCTGGCCATAGATGTCTCCTTGTGCCCCTTTGCTTCCCTTATCAATTTTCTACAATTGCTACCTTCTGATTGATATTCATTACTATCAACTTCCTCTTTTGTCCATTTGTTTATAATTTTTTTCATAACTGCCTTCACTCCCTTCCTGAAGCAGGTTGACATTTTTAACCAATACAAACTTCTTCCTCAATTGTAGCCTTTTGGCCATCCAATAACGTGTTCTTAAATAGTTCCCAATTATCACCTGTTTACATCATCCTCAAACCTTGCAGTTTGAGAAGCACAAGAGAGAGGAAAGGGCTAAAACAGAACAATTCATAGTAGAAAACATTGCTTGCAGGAATAATATGGAAATACGCTCATTGTGCTATGCACACCCTGTCTATGTTCATGCTGAGACCTGGCCTCTGCCAAAGCAGGAGTCACACACAGACACAAATACAAGTGCAACACAACACAGACATTGACTTCTCTCAGCCCCACTTCCCATCTCCATCCTCTCACCTTACTGCTCCCAGTCTCTTTCTCCCACTCAGTGTATTGCCTTTCATTGTGGTTACGCCCATATGAGCACCATGTGGCATCTTATCCACCAAACACCCTCTCTCTCTCCCTCTCGTCAACTATCCCTCCTCCCTCACCCCCTCTTGGCCATTGTCCTGCCCTGGGTCTGTTTTGCAGGCTAAATGAGACTAAATGAGCTCTTCAGGACAGCAGAAGTGTCTTATCTAAGTCTGTAAAGCAAGATGTACCTTTTACAGCTCTATAGAAATGCAAGATGATGATATCAGGATGATTTGGAAAAACACAGCTAATAACCAGGCGTTCTTCGAAGTTTTCCCAGGTAGTGGAAATGCAGACTCAGTACAACATCCTCATGCTTTCCTTTCCATCAGTAGTCATACGCTCTTTCCCCACTTAGCAATAGATTAGCAGAGGACAGTGCTACTGGAGGGCTGTTTATCCATATGCCATTTTGATGTTGACTGAGAAGCACAGAAGACAGATGTTAGCTGTGAATAGGATTTTCTGCCAGCAGCATCTGCTGCCTTGGCACTTCAGCTGTTTTTAGTGATGTTTTTATTTATTTATGAGTTTGTTTGTCACATAATCAGGGTCCTTTCAGGCTTTCTGATCTGTCTCACATTTTTACACTTCTCCATTGGCTAAAGAAACACAGCCCTGCCTGTGACAAACTGAGCTGCACCAGATGCAAATCTCTTCCCCAAGATATGATTCACTTCCAGCCATGAGGCTTGGGAACTTGCATCCAGGGACAGTAGGAACGCTGATTCAGTGACACACAAGTGCAAACTCACCTTTACAGGTAATCTTCTTTTTTCTCTATCATTAAACATGCATCATTTTTACTGATCATGTTGATCTAATGGGCAGTGGGTTCTCCTGAATTGCATCTCATGAATGTTAACTATTTCACTGCTGATCATTGTAGTGGAAAAGTTTAGCTAAAGTGCTTATTCCACAATCTCACAACTTCTCAAGTGTCAAAAGCCCCAGCTGCCCCCTGTCCAGGAGCCAGAACCTCTAGCTTCCCGCTGACAACTTTTCCAATGCAGTTACGCACTGTCAGTATAAACACTGATGGCACATTGGAAACACAGGGATGCAGTACAATAAACAGAATTTAATGTCACAATAAGGTGCCCAGGGGGCGGGGCTGACTGTGTTGTTCTTTTTCCTATCAAAACTCCGTTAATTCCCCAATCAACAAAAACATTATTTCCTCTTTATCCAGGGTTAGCCGCAGCCGTTGTTTTCATCCAGATCCCCATCTCAGCCAAGCACTTGCAAAATTGTGGAACTACGGAATCCAAGCTCAGTGAAAAAGAGAGGTAGGACTTAGCTGCAGCCCCAAACATCCCGCTGCCTCCCAAAGGGCCTCACACAGACCCTGAGCTGGAGGGGTGAAAAGATGGAGCTTTGTGAGCCCTCACGTTTTCGGGTCCTAGAGAAGGAAAAGTAATTCCACCACATCTGCCCCTGGCATTTCTTAGAGTGGGAGGTGCAAATCCACTGACGGGCTCGGGGGAACGATCCTGCAGATGGTGGAATTAAAGGCTGAACTGAAGACAGTTTCAAGCTGGCGGCGATGCCCTGTGTGAGAGAGCTTTCAAGCAGAGGTCTAAGGGATTTGTCTTGGATGCTGTTGGCCTATACTAGGGTGAGGAAAAACAAAGCTCACGTCCTCTCACTGAATGGCCCTCACCCAGATAAACAAGACGGAAGTTGTGCTAGAATTCCTGGCGCAGGAAGTGAAACTGGATATTATAGGGATAACAGAAACATGGTGGGATAGTAGTCATGACTGGAGTCCAGGTATTGAAGGGTATGTGCTGTTCAGGAAAGACAGAAATAAAGACAAAGGTGGCGGAGTAGCATTGTATATCAATGATGAAGTAGACAGTAAAGAAATTAGAAGTAATGGAATGGATAAGGCAGAGTCTGTCTGGGCCAAAATCACTTTGGGGAAGAAAGCTTCTAGAGGTTCCCCTGATATAGTGCTAGGGGTTGCTATAGACCACCAGGATCCAATTTGGGTATGGATTGAGACCTCTTTAATGTTTTTAATGAAATAAATACAACTGGGACATGTGTGATCATAGGAGACTTTAACTTCCCAAATATATGTTGGAGGACAAGTGCTACTAATAACAGTAAGGCCCAGATTTTCCTGGATGTGATAGCTGACAGATTTCTTCACCAAATAGTTGCTGAACCAGCTAGAGTAGCTTTTGGTGAGTAATGAGGACCTTATAGAACAGGAGTGGCCAACCTGAGCCTGAGAAGGAGTCAGAATTTACCAATTGACATTGCAAAGAGCCACAGTAATACGTCAGCAGCCCCCCATCAGCTTCCCCACCCCGCTCCCAGTGCCTCCCACCCACCAGCAACCCTGCTGAGCGGCACCTCCTGATCAGCTGTTTTGTGGGGAGGAGCGAAGGCACGGCAGGCTCAGGGGAGGGATTGGGAAGGGGTGGAGTGGGAGTAGGGCTTGTGGCAGAGCCAGGGGTTGAGCAGTGAGCACCCCCCGGCACATTGGAAAGTTGGCACCTGTAGCTCCAGCCCTGGAGTCGGTGCCTATACAAGGAGCTGCATATTAACCTCTGAAGAGCCGCATGTGACTCCGGAGCCACAGGTTGGCCACCCCTGTCATAGAAGAACTGGTTGTAGAGGACAACCTTGGTTCAAGCAATCGTGAGGTAATTTAGGTTAAACAAAAACAGATCTGCAACAAGGGTCCTCAAAAGAGCTAACTTAAAAAAAATTAAGGGAATTAGGGAAGTGGACTGGACTGAAGAACTCAAGGATCCGAATGTGGAGGAGCCTTGGAATTAGTTTCTGCAACTTTGACTTAAAGTATCTGAAGCCTGCGTCCAAGCAAGGGGGAAAATCAGGGGTGGCCTTAGGCTGTATCGGTAGGCCAGGTACTTGAGCTACGGTAGCGTGCATGAACTTATCACCAGCTCCTGGGTCAGTCATGGCCCTCTGTGGGTGGATTCCTGTCCGGAATCCTGGAGCTGGAGTTGTAGGTGCAGGGACATTTTCAAAGTGTCGGGCCAGGCACCCGGAATGGGTTTCTGGGTGGAGCTTGGTGGTGTCCGTCGGTCCTGCTAAGTTCTTGAACCATACAGTTCTGGGGAATGACCCTGCCCAGCCTCAGTCAAGGGGTTGAGCCTGGGTGATGTGGGGAAATCTCCACCCCACCCCACCCAGAAACCCATTCCAGGGTCGCTGCTTGCAACTGGCCCCATCAGTCAGGAAACTAGTTTTGGAGGGGATGGTTGGGGAGCACTATGAGGGCGCCTCCAATTTAGCCTGATCCGATTCCCACACTTCCCTTTGAATCCCCTGGCTAGCAAAACATGCCCCGTACCTATTCTGACATCAGCATACCATGAGATTTAATTGTAAGTTTTGCCAGGACAACTGACTCCTGCCTTCCAAGCTCAAGCCTTCAGAACCTCTGGTCAGATGTCTTGCTTAGGCTTCAGAAACAGGGAGAGATGCTCCAGGCAATAGAGCAGGCCTCCTTACAAGGGTCAGCCATCACATTCCCCACAAAATACCAAAAATTTTCAGACGTATTCAAAAAACGAAGTGCAGACACACTACCATCTCACTGGTAATATGACTGCCCGATCGACTTACAGCATGGGCACAAAATTTTGTTCAGCCAAATATATTCCATGTCAGAACCCGAATTAGCCACCCTTAAAGACTACATCCATGAGAATCGGGAGAAAGGTCTCATCTGGCATTCCACATCCCTGGCCGGGGACCCTATCCTCTGTGTGAAAGAAAAAGATAGCTCCCTAAAACTCTGTGTGGACTACCGTGCTCTAAATAAAATCATAGTGCAGAATCAATACCCGCTACCCCTGATTCCAGAACCCCTGCATTGGGCAAGAACAACCTGGATATTCACCAAGTTAGACCTCCGAGGGGTGTACAACCTACTCAGAATCTGGTGAGAAGATGAATGAAAAACTGCTCTTTGCACTCTGATTGGCCACTTACTAACCTGCCTGCGACCTTTTAGCACTTAATTAATGATGTCTTATGAGATATGCTGGACCACTATGTGGTCACCTACTTAGATGACTTCCTAATTTACCCTGAAGACTAGCCCTGTGCACAACCAGCATGTGCACTAGATCCTAGAAAGACTCTGCCAACACGGGCTCTATGCTACATCAGAGAAAAGCAGTGTTCAGAGACTTTCACAGAGCCCATGCAGACGAGTCTAGTCCTTTGGTGCCCTGAGGGAAGGAGGTGATATCAGGAGCCTGGGATGAACCCAGGCCCAGCAGAACCTCAGCCAGCATCCTTAGCCACCGCTCCTAGCCAACAGACTTGGTGCCAAAGGCCTACAGGTCCATAGCCGCCACACCCCAGGCCCCTGATTGGGTGGACAGACAGCACTCTAATTGGGTGCCTGGATTATATAAAGGCCCCAACAGGAAACTGATGCTGTGTGAGCAACAGACCATTGCCTGCTGGGTTCTGCCTTGGTTGTCTTGCTCCTTCTTCTGACCCTGCCTTGTTGCCTGGATCTTCCGGCTACTGACCCCTGCAAGAACGGAAACGCTGTCCTGGGCTGCCTCTGATATGGATTGACCTGCTGGCTACCCAGCCACTCACATCCACTTGAGGACTGTTTTGGACTGTTCCTAGGCTGCCTTGGCCACGGGGCATTACAGTTTATAAATGTGCTAAGGCCAGGCCTCAGGGCTGCGAGTATGTATGCAGAGGTACAAGGCTTGTCTGGAACTGTTCCAAGCTGGTGAGAGTCCTGGAGCGGGGTCTCTGGAGGCAGTTTCACCGTTACCTCACCGACAGATGTCATTTCAAATGGTGTAGCCAATCCCTGCCTCTTGCCTAAAATGAGTCCACGTCCGGTCCAGCCAGTTCTGGAATGATTTCTTGTTAAAAGCAAGCTAAGGTTCAAAGCCCTAGGAGTAAAAGATACTCTGAACAAATGAGAACTGCTTGCGGCATTGCTGAGAGCTGGTTAGCAGGGAAGCTGAGGTGGTTGAGTGCACTGACCTTCCTTCACTGGCCGCTCTCAGAAAGGAACGGGCAATTGGGGTACCAGGGAGCAGCTATGTTCCTTGGCAAGACACGTTCCACTGGAACCCTGCCTTTAGAACCTGGGTGACCTGCATTACCCAAATCTTGCCAGACTCTGGCTGCCCAAACTGTCTCACTCCCTAGGAATACTTTAATCAATTTGGTGGAGGTCTCAATCTTATTTTGGGGGAGCGATCTGGACCTTCCTCTGTAACAAGACATTTGCGGTGGAGTTGGAGGTATATTGAATTTCCTTTGTCTTTTACTGCAGTATTTGTGCATTAGGCCTTTAGGGAGGAGGGATAGCTCAGTGGTTTGAGCATTGGCTTGCTAAACCCAGGGTTGTGAGTTCAATCCTTGAGGAGGCCACTTAGGGATCTGGGGCAAAAAAATTGGTCCTGCTAGTGAAGGCAGGGGGCTGGACTCAATGACCTTTCAAGGTCCCTTCCAGTTCTAGGAGATTGTTATATCTCCAATTTTTACCTTTACCTTTTCTGTGGTCCCTCTTGCAGCCCTGTCTGCTGCAGGTCTTATGAGACAGAAGGGAAAATTACTTCCCTGTGATTCTTGTTTGCTATGCCTCATATTTAACTCGCTCCCCAACACTCCCTACTCCCTGGGGATCCAAACCTGTTTTGTCTTTTCACTAGTCAATTTTTTGTTTTGTTACATGGAGTAATTTTATTTCCTGGTTTGAAAGGAACAGATGGTCTGAACACCACGGGCACCTACCTTCCATAGATGGGCTGGCTGAGATTTCCCACTCTAAAACCAGCAGCCTTGCAAAGTTCCCATTGCCTGGATACGCCGCTGTTCTCAGCCAGCACAGGGGATGCTGTGTGAGGCTCTGTCTCAGAGAACAACTGCAGGGGAGTATTGCTCTGAAATGTCCTTGCATGGAGCTGACCTGGAGTTAAGGGAAGGAGCGGGATGAGGAGTGGGAAATGGTATTAAGCTGTCCATAGAGTTTAAATAGTTGCATGACGTTAGCTTTACTGGAACCTCTATGAGGATGCAAATCCTAATTCCTATTCTGTCTGGGGCAGGCGTGTTGCTTTAGCACCAGGAATCTGAAGTTATTCAGATACAAAGGTATGTTTTTCAAATGCCGGCAGTTGTGCCATGGAGGTAGGGTGACCAGATGTCCTGATTTTATAGGGACAGTCCTGATTTTTGGGTCTTTTTCTTATATAGGCTCCTATTACCCCCCACCCCATCCCGATTTTTCACATTTGCTGTCTGGTCACCCTACGTGAAGGTCAGCTCACGCAAACAGCTTTCTAATTGGCCTCTTCTGCCCTGCCGTACCCCATCCTGATCTATTTCATTTCACCCTCCTTCTTTTGACAGGGAGTTTATCCCCCCTCCCTCCAGGGATGAGAGCCCCTCCCTATTCAGCACCTGTCAATCAGACACTTGATACTGTCTTGTGACTTGGGATCATTTTGTCTGACCAGCAACGCTTCTTGCACTCAGATGCTGCAGCCTTTGGCTGGAGAGGAGCCCACAGCCCCTCACCAACTCAAGTGCCTCCCCACAGCTGGCCAAACAAACTTTCCAGAAAGAAAGTAAGTTGCCATGTTTGGGACTAAAAATAACAGAGCAGTTGAAAAAACACTACTAA
Source organism: Mauremys mutica (assembly GCF_020497125.1). Classification (NCBI taxonomy): domain Eukaryota; kingdom Metazoa; phylum Chordata; order Testudines; family Geoemydidae; genus Mauremys; species Mauremys mutica. The sequence continues at coordinate 7,703,173 of NC_059085.1, forward strand.
CAGCCCCAGGCTTGTGCTGAGCATCAGGCAGCTGCTCACCCAAACATCCCATGGCGGATGCCAGAGAAGGAACAGCCATGCTATGGCAGGATAGAGAACCCAGATCCAGTGGAGTCCAAATAGCTTCATTGGCTTTTCCTCCTCTATGGTCCGCAGTGCTGCTCCAAGGTAACGCTTGCCTGTGTTTCAGAGCTTCACGCTGCAAGCCCATCTCACGCTGCGCTCTCACTGACGGCAGCTGGACTACGCCCATGATGAGACTAGTGATGGATTAATATACAGGCACATGGGGCCCAAGCCCAGGGGCCTTGGCCAATTTGGGAGCCTCTGTGGGAGCGCCAGAACCTGTATAGAAGTGGGGGGCCCCTGGTGCCAGAACTCTGCCCCCCCACGCCCGGGGCTCGGCCTGCTGGCCAGGCTGGAAGCAGGAGCCAGGCTGTGGTAAAAGCTGCCCGGGGAGCCTGGGCTGCTGTGGGAACCCAGCACCCTCCACGTGCCCTGGGGGGGGGGGGGGGGGCTGGGATGCCCGAGAGCAGCCCCGGGTCCATGGCCCCACCTCCCCCGGCGCACGCCCCCCAGGGCAGGTGGAGGGTCCGTGCCAAGCATCGTTTGGGGGGGAGACATTGCCCTTTGTCAGGTGGCCACAGGACAGGTATGGCAACGGCAGGGTCCTGGGAGGTGGGGCGGGGCTTGTCTCCATGGTGACCATGTCACCCATCCCTGCGCCGTGTCTGTGCCCGGCCCTGGCCCCCTCGCTTGGATCAGGTGCCGGGCGGTTGTGGGTGGTGGGAGCCGGGGTACCGCCCAGCAGAGCCCGCAGGCCAGGCTCCCTCTTACCCCGGCCCGGTTTCCGGTCTGGCCAGGGGGCGGGTCCTCGGGGGAAGGGGAGGAGCAGGGGGTGGGGCCTCATGGCGAGGAGAGTGGGGGGGAGGGGCCCAAATGTTCTTTTTGCCCAGGGCCCCAATAAATCTGAATCCAGGTCTTTATGAGTCAGGTAGAATGGACTGAATCACAAACTTGCAATTAAAGCAAAAGGTTTTGGCGGAGTGATGAGAATCTGTAGGCTGCCACCTTGATATCACAGAGGGCAGCTCCCACTCAGCAGCCAGGGTCGGCTCTAGACATTTCGCCGCCCCAAGCACGGCAGCATGCCGCAGGGGGCACTATGCCGGCCGCCGGGAGGGCGACAGGCAGCTCCAGTGGACCTCCTGCAGGCATGCCTGCAGAGAGTCTGCTTCTCCCACGGTCCGCTGGACCAGCGGCTTTGGTGGACCTTCTGCAGGCACACTTGTGGGAGGTCCACCGGAGCCGCCTGCCGCCCTCCCTGCGGCCGGCATAGTGCCCCCCGCGGCATGCCGCCCCAAGCACATGCTTGGCGTGCTGGGGTCTGGAGCCGCCCCTGTCAGCAGCTACAGCAGGGGGCAGAATTTTTGGCTGTGTCAGATCGGCAGGGACCCTTGGAGGGTTTCGCCTTCGTCTGCAGCATGGGGCACGGGTCACTTGCTGGTTCGTAAATGGTGGATTCTCTATAACTCGAAGTCCGTAAATCATGATGTGAGGACATCAGTAACTTAGGCAGAGGTTATGGGTCTATTACAGGAGTGGGTGAGGAGGTTCTGTGGCCTGCAATGCGCAGGAGGTCAGACTAGATGTGTGACAGGTTGGATCACAGAAACCCCCTGGGAGCTGCCACCTGATGTGCCAAGACTACTTCTGCCCCCTGCTTTCCCTGCCAGCTCAGGACCCCAGCACCCTGTCTTGCTGAGCCAGACACTCCCGTCTGCTCCAACACAGACCCAGGGTCTGAATTACTTGCCCCAAAGCTGCAGGTTAACCTGAAAGCAGCTTACAGAAGTGTTCTTGATTTTAACACTCAGATGCCCAACACCCAATGGGGTCTAAACCCAAATAAATCCGTTTTACCCTGTATAAAGCTTATGCTTTAATAAGTAAGAAGTGATTTTATTAAATACAGAAAGTAGGATTTAAGTGGTTCCAAGTAGTAATAGACAGAACAAAGTAAGTTACCAAGCAAAATAAAATAAAATGCACAAATCTATGTCTAATCAAACTGAATACAGATAAGATCCTCACCAGTTCCAGAATGCTCCCTTTTACCGACTAATCTCCTTTTAGCCTGAGTCTAGCAATCAGTCACACTCTTTGTTCCAGTTTCTTCCAAGTATCCTGGGGGGTGGAGATGCTCTCTCTTTAGCCAGCTGAAGACCAAATGGAGGGGTTTCCCAGGGGTTTAAATAGACTTTCTCTTGTGGGTGGAGACCCCCTCCTCACTCCTATGCAAAGTCCAGCGCCAAGATGGAGTTCTGGAGTCACCTGGGCAAGTCACATGTCCATGCATGACTCACAGTCTTTACAGGCAGAAACCATTTTCCACATGGTATCTTGTATGCCTCCAGGAAGACTTCTCATGTGGATTGGAGCATTCCAAGATGCATTGTTCCCCAAGTGCTTCCCGATCGGGTATTTAACCTTGCGAATTCCTTCCTAAAGAAGCTGACCAAATTCCTCACCAAGCTTACTTAGAAATCAAGCAAGTATACAGCCAATATTCTTAACCTCAAGTACAAAATGATATATGTGTACAAATAGGATGAATAGATACAATAGACCATAACCTTTACAGAGATATGTTACATGGCACAGGCAGCACAAAACATTCCAATTATGGCACATTCCCATAAAGCATTATGGGGTACAGCATCACAAGATGATCATGTTGGTCCCTTCTGGCCTTAAAGTCTCTGCGTCTGGGAGACAACATCAGTGTGATGTGTTTGGGATGAGTCCTTACGTGACATGTAAGTGGGACCTATTCCTACGCTAGCCCTGCCACCGGGGTGAGCTGCACTTTCCCTTACACATGGACGCAAGTGGGGATTTTTGTACTGCACCAGCATAAAGAGGCTGACAATTTAAACTCCCCAAGCAGGGCTGGCTTTGGCTTTTTTGCTGTCCCAAGCAGATGTGCCCCGGGCAACGGGGAGTGGGGGGAGGGAGAAGGGGGGTGGCCAGGGCTTCCGCTGCACCGCCTGCCGGGAGGGTTCTGCGCCGCTCCGGTTGGCGGGGAGGGAAGGACGCAGGCTGCCCTGCCAAGCTTGCTATAGAGCTGGCACCGGCTCGGGCAGATGGAGGGTGCAGCCCACTCCCAGCGGGGCACTCCCCTCCTCTGCGCCGTGGCCCCCTGCAGGGCGGCCGGAGCGGCAAACCAAAAAGAAAAAAACCTGCAGGGTGGCCAAAGTGGCGAAGAAAAAAAAAAGGGGGAGGGATTCGAGGGAATGCCGCCCCTTAGAATCTGCCGCCCCAAGCACGAGCTTGCTTGGCTGGGGCCTGGAGCCGGCTCTGTCCCCAAGCCTGGTAAGGATTAGGAGTTAGGTATCTGATTAATGAGTACAAATATTATTTCCTCCCCCACCAAGCCTGGCCGGTGGGGAGGGACAGCTGAGCCTGGCTATTAAGGTCACTTATGACAGTTTGGGGGACCCCGAGACCGTTCCGGAGCCGAAGCCATAGGTGCGGGAACTAGGGGTGCTGGGGGACTGCTGCACCCTCTGGCTTGAAATGGGTTCCATTTTATACAGGGTTTACAGTTTGGTTCAATGGCTCTCAGCTCCCCCACTATACAAATTGTTCCAGCACCTGTGCCAAAGGCCCTAGTCCAGACACATAAGAAGTGGGGCTGGGTTTGAGAGCCCAATGCCCTGGAGGAATGTGGGTGGGGGTTAGGCTCTGCTCACACTCGGTGATTGCCTTGGGCTACTGCGGGGAGGAGGAGGGAGCAGCACCCCCCATGGTTGCGTTTGGTAATGCATTTATGGGGGTGCTATTTCCCTTTCCCCTGGGTCACTCCCATCTGGGTCCATGAGCAGCACCAGAACGCTGCTAGGAGCCAGCACAACGCCTTTCTCACTAGCTTTACATTTAGTTGAATTGCCATAGCAACTGGAGGCTGAGTTCGAGAGCAAATGCCTGCACCGCCATGCAGACAGTGCAGGCCTGTGCTGGGAACAAGCCTGGCATTGTTGGCAGCGTGCAATGAAGAGGGGCTTTTAACACCCACTGGAGCACTGGCTGCAGCTGTCTCCCATGTGCCTGCACATAAAATGTATCTGAACTACAGGAAAGAGAGGGAAAGCAGCTTTCCACTCAAAAAGCTATATTGGGATACGGCCACAAGTAAATATAGCAAGGGGATGTCCTTCTGGGCATAGACTCCCTGTTATTACTGATAGCTGCAGGCACAGGAAATACCTCATCAGTTTGAATAATTAGGGCTGAGGGGGTGAACGTCAGCCTTGAAGTTTTTGATGGGGGGATAAAGCTTGTGATGCGTGCATCAGAGACTGATTGCTCTTCAAGCTGACGAACAGTTCCATCCACATTCTTTGTCAATACAAGAATCATTTTAAAAAATGTAATACAGCCATTCAGTCTCATTTTTCCCATTGAGTTGGTTTGAATGGTAGGAGTGGAACTCACATACAAGAGTCCTTGAATTCTAGGAGACTTTTACCTCTTCTATTTCCAAACAATGCAGCTGAGAGAAAGAACAGACTCAACAGTGCATTGTCCTGGAGATAATCAGAGCGAACGTGAAAAATAACCTCATGACCAAAGCCAACAAATTACATGACAAAGCAAAGAGCTGACTTCGTTCTGGAGCAACGACATGCGTTCTAGACAGGGTACAAGTGGTCAGCTTAGCAATAGCATCTGAACACAGACAAGCTCCCATTCTGTCCCCACCCTGGCACCTAGCATTAGGTCAGCCTGCCCCTTGGCTTTGGGATGCGGGTGCCCACAGCTTTACTTTACACAGCACAATGTGCTGAGAAAAACAGCCAGAATCAAAATACAGTATTGTAACCTGGCTGGCACCGAGGCCAGCACCATCCCATTCCAAAGGAGGGACCTGAAACCATCATACTTAGGGGACAAAAATCACGGTATGAATCTGCACAACTTCTCACAAAGTCAGCCATGGATTTGTCTGTCTTTATACGCCATGAGTGCTTGTATTCTGAGCAGTCTTTATTGTTTCCACTGGCAATGGCAGTCCTAAAGAACAAAAATTTGCCATCAGTATGGTATGGTCCTAAGCTCTTGGGAACAAGAGCAATGGGTGGAGCTCCAGCAGCAAATAGAATATGCCTGTTTATTACAAGGGGGCAGTTTACTGTATCATCAGCAAAGGATGTGATTGTTGCAAAGACCCACTTGCTGATGAAATTAGTGTTGACTTGACAAAAATGTAGTTAAGACCAAATTAAGTTTATAAATTTGTAGCCATGGTTTCAGAAAGGAAAATCTTATCAAAACACTGCAGTTTAAAAAGGTAGAAAACAAGGAAATTCTACCTTAAATATAATACCATCACAGATTTGAAAGTATTGAAATGCAGAATTACAGATCCCCAAACAACCTGATGGGTTCCTTTTACCTTCTCACCCTGTACACCGGCCAGGCAAAGCAGCAAGATGTTTATAATGAGTTTACAATGTGTCTTAAACAGCTACCTTAAGTGTGCCATAAATGTTCTAGCTAGCAGTGTATTTTTCCAAACTGTTACCAATGGAAATGCAATACTGTGTGTTTTAGGCAATATTCCTTCTCCATCAATTCACAATTCAAGAAGGATATTGATAAATTGAAGAGCCACGAGAAAGATTAATGGAATAGAAAACCTGCCTTATAGTGATGGACTCAAAGAGCTCAATCTCTTTAGTTTAACAAAGAGAAGGTTAAGCGGTGACTTGATTACAGTCTATAAATTTCTATATGTAGAACAAATATATAATCTAGCAGAGAAAGGTATAACATGATCCAGTTGCTGAAGCAAGACAAATTCAGACTGAAAATGAAGCGTACACTTTTGACAGTGAGGGTAATTAACCACTGGACCAATTTTCCAAGGATTGTGCTGGACTCTCTATCACTGGCGAATTTCAAATGAAGATTTGATGTTTTTCTAAAAGCTCCTGTCTAGGAATTATTTTGGGGATGTTCTCTGACCTGTGTTATACTGGTCAGACTAGATAATCACAGTGGTCCCTTCTGGCCTTGGAATCTGAGTCTTCTCTCTGAAATAGTGACGGTCATAGCCTGTGACATGTTTCGGAGAATGAAGTACTGATGGGTCTCTATCTAGTAGTGTTTAACTGCATCACTCGGGGGGTGGATTTCTTACATCCCTGAGCAACGTAGTTATACCAAGCTAATTTCCTACTGTAGACCTAGCTTAAGTGCCATTTTTCAAAAGTGCCGACATCCCTTTTGAAAACGGGATTTAGGCTGCTGACTTTAGCTTCTTTTGGAAATTTTCCCCTTAGAGACTTAATTTTTTAAATTTCAATCCTAGGTCTCCATTACGCCTTTGTGTACAATCTGTAAACTTTGCGGAGTTCTGATAGGTCCTAAAAAACAAAGTCACATCAAATAATTCCAAAATGAACACACAACCTTTGCAAAAATAGTGAAAGGCCATATTGAGGTCAACAGAATAGGCCATATTTAAAATTTATGGCCCAAACTTTTAAAGTTATGATGTGGCAAAAAGAAAAAAGGTAAGAACCTTTTGAAAAGTGCAGCCCTCTGATTGCTCAAATCACTGGCTGATGAATTCCTTGTCCATTTCTCCCAAACGATATCTTTGTCACACATCTTTGGCCTTCACTCACCTTCAGGCAGGATGGTAGATTGTACTCAAGTACCTCAGGCAGGCTTCTGATCTATGAAATTTCATTTCAAGCCAGTAAGGAGCTCCCCAGATCTTGCTCTCGCTTAAATGTGGCACCAACACAATAGAAGCTGTGAATCACTGCTGCTGCACCTGTGTTTGTGTTTATCAATTGGATTTGCCTCATCACCCTTGATCAATCAACATTTCTTTCAGTTGAATCCCCAACTATATTCTGTAGTCTTGTGGCATCAGTTAGGTGTAGGGAAGGTGGCATTACCTCTGTAGAGGACATTTTTGAGACTATATCTGGAATACACTGTTTAGTTATAGCTGATGTTGAAATATTGGAAAAGGTTCTGAAAAGAGCTATAAGAATGATATGAGGGCTAGAAAACCTACCTTACAGTGAGAGACTTAAGAAACTCAATTGATTTAACTAATCAAATATAAGGTTAAGAGGTGACTTGATCACTGTCTATAAGTACTTAAATGGGGATAAAATTTCTGATAGGAGATGGCTCTTTAATTTAGCCAAACAATGGCTGGAAGCTGAAGCTGGAAAAATTCAGACTACAAACGTGGTACACATTTTTATCAGTGAGGGTAATTAACCATTAGACCAAGTTACCTAGGGGCTGTGGTGGAGTCTTAGTCACTTGAAATCTTTAAGTTGGGAGGGGCTGGTCTTTCTAAAAGATCTGCTGTAACTGAATCAAAAGTTACAGGATTGATGCAGGAATTACTTAGTGGAATTCTACAGCCTGTGGATCCAGGAGGTCAAGCTAGATGATCATACAGGTGCCCCCGGGCCTTAAAAAGCTACAAATGTATAACCCCCTGGAGAGGGCCCACTTTTCTGCCCAAATATAGATATAAAAAAATCCACACATCCCGGATACCCCTTCTTGTTCCCATCCTGTATTTGTTTTTGGGTGGACACAGATAAGTATCACTAACCCTAACCTTGCTATTCTCCTTGTTGCTAATGTTAACGGACAGCTATTCCATTTCACTGCCTGCACGTTGGCCTACGCCTAAACTTCACCCGCCATACCTGTAATTAAAGTCGATGTTCTAAATCCTAGAGGAATGTGTATGGAAATCTGCCAGAGCAGTTGCTGCCTCCGCTGCCACCACCTTCCCTTTATGAATATTTTTCTGATTGAAAAGGAAAAGCTGCCCCATATACATGCAGCAGAGAATATACAGACGCAGCTGAAGATAGCTGGATAGTGTCCATACTGGACAGATACCAGTCTAATGATCTGTGGAGAGAGATTCATAGATTATAAGGCCAGAAGGGACCGTTGTGATAATCTAATTTCACTTCCTGTATAACACAAGCCAGAACCTTTCAATCTTTATACTGCCCTGTTGAACAGATGACATCCTGCAGAGGCCCTCTTGGAGAGGGCATTTGCTGTCCCTTTAAAAATAATTATATTAACCACCTACCTGTCACAGGCATAGGCGGCAGGTTTGTATAATTTTTGGTGGGGCCCAAAATGGTGGTGCCCCCCCGCTCCCGCCCTGTAAGCCGATATAAAATGAAGCTACAACGCGTCAGTGCCACAAGATTACAAGGGTCAATTAAAAGTGGAAAGTCAGAAGCAGCACTTGCCTACTTCAATATACAGTATTATATTTTGTTGCATCTGTTGTGATGAAGTGGGAATGTTCTTAATATTTTCTCTGAATACTGTGTGGGTGCCTCAGTTTCCCCTGCAAGATGCCAACTGAAGGTGTTGGGGACAAAGAGATCAGGTGGCCTCCTTGTCCAGAAGAGACACAGAGGCCAGAGGAGGGAGTGTCAGTTTGGAGCTGGCTGGGGAAATTGGGAGAGACCCAGAACTTGGTTCTGGGCTCCCCACCCCCCAAGATGGACCTGACAGAGGGGTTCTGTTTTCTGTACCAACAAGCTCTGTTTAAACTGTGTTCCCGTCATCTAATAAACCTTCTGTTTTACTGTCTGGCTGAGAGTCACATCTGACTGCAGAGTTGGGGTGCAGCGACCTCTGGTTGCCCCAGGACCAGCCTGGGCAGACTCACTTTGGAAAGTGCATGACGTGGAAGGGCATGCTGAATGCTCCGAGGTCAGACCCAGGAAGGTGTAAGCTTCTTGCCCTGGAGACAGTATGCTCCGAGAGAGGAGGCTCCCCCAGAGTCCTGACTGGCTTTGTATGGAGATGTTCCAAAGCATCACAGCATCCCCTTCCACACCGTGCACTTCCCAGAAGTCCGCACAGGCACTGACACTCCCTCCTCCGGCCTTTGTCTCTTTTCCAGGCATTAGGAGGCCACCTGATCTCTCTGTTCTCCAACACCTTCAGTTGGCACCTTGCAGGGGAAACTGATTTGGGAGAAATGAAGTAAAAGCTGCCCAAACCGAGCTTGAGCACTCCTGAATTTTGAGGTGTTCAAATCTGGAAGGCAGGTGCTGGGGGTGGGAGAGGGCTGTGGGCTCCATGGGGGAGCATGGCAGCAACTGTCTGGAGCTGCATGGAGCCAGATACGCTGGTCTGAGTGGCACAGTAAGCAGTTTGGGGGTTGGAGAAGAGGTAGGGAGTTCCGGGGGGCAGTCAAGGGACAAGGAGCAGGGGGAGTTGGATGGGGCAGAGGTTCGAAGGGGCAGTCAGGGGACAGGCAGCAATTGGATAGGCATGGGAGTCTAAGAGGTTTATCAGGGGACAGGTAGGGGGTGCGGTCCTGGGGGGGGGAGTTGGGTGGGGTCTCAGGAGGGGGCAGTTGGGGACAAGGAGAAGGGAGGCTTAGATAGGGGCTGAGGTCCCAAGGGGCAGTTAGGGGCAGGGGTCTCGGGAGGGGGTAATTGGGGAACAAGGACCAGTGGGGCTTAGATAGGGGGTGGAGGTTCTGGGGGGCAGTTGGGGCAGGGGTCTGGGGAGGGGGCAATCAGCGGACAGAGGCTGGGATTCAAAGGGCTCTGGGCTGCTGGCAGCCGCGGGGATCCCAGAGCCCTTTAAAATCCCAGCCCCGGCTGGGAGTCAGAGGACTCTGGGCTGCCTGCAACCGCAGGGAGCCCAGAGCCTTTTAAATCCCAGCCGGGGCCGGGAATCAGAGGGCTCTGGGCTGCCCACTGCGGCGGGGAGCCCAGAGCCCTTTAAATCTCAGCCGCGGCTGGGATTTAAAGGGCTCTGGGCTGCCTGCACCCGCGGGGAGCACAGAGCTTTTAAAATCCCAGCCGCGGCCCGGAATCAGAGGGCTCTGGGCTCCCCGCCGCAGCAGGCAGCCCAGAGCCCTCTGATTCCCGGCCGCGGCTGGGATTTAAAGGGCTCTGGGCTGCCTGCAACCGCGGGGAGCCCAGAGCCTTTTAAATCCCAGCCGCGGCCGGGAATCAGAGGGCTCTGGGCTGTCTGCTGCGGCGGGCAGCCCAGAGCCTTTTAAATCCCAGCCGCGGCCGGGAATCAGAGGGCTCTGGGCTGCCTGCAACCGCGGGGAGCCCAGAGCCTTTTAAATCCCAGCCGCAGCCGGGAATCAGAGGGCTCTGGGCTTCCCGCTGCAGCAGGCAGCCCAGAGCCCTCGGATTCCCGGCCGCGGGTGGGCTTTTAAGGGCTCTGGGCTGCCTGCCAACGCGGGGAGCCCCGCGCCTTTTAAATCCCAGCCGCAGCCGGGAATCAGAGGGCTCTGGGCTTCTCGCTGCAGCAGGCAGCCCAGAGCCTTCTGATTCCCGGCCGCGGCTGGGATTTAAAGGGCTCTGGGCTGCCTGCAAACGCGGGGAGCCCAGAGCCTTTTAAATCCCAGCCGCAGCCGGGAATCAGAGGGCTCTGGGCTTCCCGCTGCAGCAGGCAGCCCAGAGCCCTCTGATTCCCGGCTGCGGCTGGGATTTAAAGGGCTCTGGGCAGCCCTGGCGGCGGCGGCGGCAGCGGCGGGGGGGCGCTCTAAGCAGGGGAGAAAAAACATTGGTGGGGCAGAGCCCCTGCTTGGGATTTATTCATGGGGCTAAAGCCCCAGAGCCCCATATAAGTCGGCGCCTATGGTCACAGGCCGGAATAAAACCTGCTCTAAACAAGGCTGCTTCCAAAACAAGAGTGTCAGAGCCATAAGAAGGGTGTTGTGCCTTGGTGCATGCTGGCTGTTCTCCAGGAAGGTGTGTGCCATCTTTCCCTGTTGATACAATTCTCGGCTTAAGAAAAGCTTCACTGGGGTTTTGCAGAGAACATCAGCCTTCCCCAATACCAGCAGCAAACCTGATGAAACTGGCCAAACTATGTACGTAATCAAATCATGAGCTCCAGTAGCATCCAAACCCCAGGACTTCTAAATCAAACTACAACCCAAAACACATTGTAAGGCCAGAGTGTGTACCGGGTACCAGAGATTTTGGAGCATTCAGAAGCTCATGCAGGCAGAGCCCAAGCTCCAGCCCAAGTCGCAATTTGAAAGCTCTCTTTATACAGCTCTTTTTAGAGACCTGGTGTGGGCCCTGCTAGCCCGAATCTGTTGACCTGGGCTGGGAGGCTCGCTCCCATTCCCTCCAAACTGCTGTGCAGCTGTCCCCTAACGCAGTGCTTCCCAACTGGGGTGCCGCTGCATTTTGTGAAAAGCGACACGTGAGAGCGAAAAGCCCTTCCCGTGTGTGGTAACGAGGGTCGGCGCCGGAGGGCGTGCGGGCCGAGGCCCCTTTCAGATGTTGTGCATGTGTCACAGCCATTCCCCAAAGCCAGGGTAAGATAGCAAACTGGAATCCTGCTGAGTGGAGGAAGGGGAGGGGGAGGGAAGGCAGGGAAAGCCGCCTTCTGATTGGCTGGCTGCCTCACTGCACCGCCTCCTCCGGGGGCAGAGCAACCAATCAGAGCTCAATCTCCCTCTCCTCCCCCCCAACAGGCCAGCTCCTCTGCCCCTCCCCCTCCCTCCTGCGGCTGCTGGCTGGAAGCAGGGGGAAGAGCCCTGGAGTCACCCCCCCCCCCGCCTGGAAGGGGAGCGGGGACCCCACTGCGGCCCCCCAGGGTTGGGATTGGGAAGAACCTCAGGAGAAGCAGAGGTGAGGCAGGGGCTGAACTGAGGGGTGGGGCTGCAGGGGGAGGATCCTGGGGGGGCAGAACTGGTGGTCCCTGGTGCGGGTTTGATCAGAACTGGTGTGAGGTGGGGGCTGGGGGAGCTAGGGAGGCAGAACTGGGGTGAGGTGGGGCTGGACTGGTGGAGGGTGAGGACAGAACTTGGGGCAGCTGGAGTGCCTAGGCAGCCGTTCTGGAGAAAAGGACCTAGGGGTTACAGTGGACGAGAAGCTGGATATGAGTCAGCAGTGTGCCCTTGTTGCCAAGAAGGCTAACGGCATATTGGGCTGTATAAGTAGGGGCATTGCCAGCAGATCGAGGGACGTGATCATTCCCCTCTATTCGACATTGGTGAGGCCTCATCTGGAGTACTGTGTCCAGTTTTGGGCCCCACACTACAAGAAGGATGTGGAAAAATTGGAAAGAATCCAGCGGAGGGCAACAAAAATGATCAGGGGGCTGGAGCACATGATTTATGAAGAGAGGCTGAGGGAACTGGGATTATTTAGTCTGCAGAGGAGAAGAACGAGGGGGGATTTGATAGCTGCTTTCAACTACCTGAAGGGGGGTTCCAAAGAGGATGGAGCTCGGCTGTTCTCAGTGGTGGTAGATGACAGAACAAGGAACAATGATCTCAAGTTGCAGTGTGGGAGGTCTAGGTTGGATATTAGGAAACACTATTTCACTAGGAGGGTGGTGAAGTACTGGAATGGGTTACCTAGGGAGGTGGTGGGATCTCCTTCTTTGGAGGTTTTTAAGGTCAGGCTTGACAAAGCCCTGGCTAGGATGATTTAGTTGGGATTGGTCCTGCTTTGAGCAGGGGGTTGGACTAGATGACCTCCTGAGGTCCTTTCCAACCCTGATATTCTATGATTTGGAGCCTTGGGGCACAGGATTGATTTGGAAGTTGGGAGGCAGAGTTCATTGCCAGGCAGGGGATGGGCAGATGTGGGGGTCAGAACTCCTGCAGCAGGGGCCAAAACCCTCGTACCCAGTACATATGGGAGCCTGGGCAGCACTATTGCTCTCTTGCTCTCCCTCTGAGGATGGACGGTGCAGTTCGCCAATCGTTAGACTGACTGAAAAAACAATATAATCTCTTTGCAAATAACCACGTGTTTGGGGGGCCAATCTCCTGATTTGTTGGGGGTCTGACTTGTTTATTTTTTGATCTCTTGAGGCTGGCAGAACTCTGAGTGGGACTTAATTACATTGCCTTTAAAAACAGTGGAGAAATGTACACACACTTGGGAAGACTATTTTGGGAATGAGAAGAAACAATAAATTATTAATTGCTTTTCATCCCAAAATATTATTCTCAGGTGCATGTCACTTTCTCCACTGAGCACGCTTTCATCCAGAGTTCTTATGTTTAGCTTTAATGTTAGTTTCTACTGTTGAAAATATTAATGTTAACACAATAGCCAGATCGTGATCTAAGGTTAGCTGCCCTGGTTGTTTTGACTGTAACCCTACTAGCCTTGCTCTGGATTGGCTCATGAATATTCATGAGTTCATTTGGAGACAATATGGTGGTGTGCTTCAAAAGAATTAAAGGTATCAAGATGCGCCGCGGCAGAGAAACGGTTGGGCACACTCCTTAACAGGCTACTTGCACTCTTACCCTTAATAGTCACGCGTCCAAGGCGAGTCCTACAGTTGAGTCAGACTTTTCTCTACGATCCAGTGCTGACCACGCAGAATACGCCCACTAAAAGTGAGACAGAGGCACCGGTTTGCTTACCAGTCCCCCAGACATAGGCATGGTCTCAATATTCCATCAAAGGGAGAAGATTTTGAAACCAAGTTAGTTTAACTGCCAATCTGGTAACTGCCTAGTGAGTGCTTGAACGACTTGCCAGCTGTGCCATTCTATAATTCAGGGAAGTCACAAACCTGCAACCCCGTTTCAGGAGTGTAAGAGAAGCCCCTCGCTCCTCTCCAATCCTTGGCGTCAATTCCTCTAGCCATCATTGCTCTGATACCCTAGGCAGGTTTCTCTCTGAAGGGGAAGGAGGGCTGTTTGTAGTGATTCCTGTTGCTTAGTCACTCTATTCTTTCCTGGCTCTGGTGTAGTCCTCCCTCCCCATCCTCTTCTCTGCTGAGTTAGTGTCTGTGTTGTCTTTGCCAGTTTCTGTGGCAGTATGTGGCGGCAGCCTGGCTCCACAGCACCCCAGTTTCCTTTGAATTGTGGACAACACCCAAACAAGGCTGCCCGCACACACCGTGACCTGTTGAGTCTGAGGTGGCGGCGGAAGATACTGACGATAGTTTCTATTCTACCATCGAAGATCGCTGGCGTCTGGTTCCTTTGTCCCCGTGGTCTTCTGCCTCATGTTACTGAATCTATTGTCCTAGTGAAAGAGAAAGGGGCTCACTTGCTCTCCTTCATGTGGCCCACGAACATTCCAGCAGTACATCCAACACAGCCGCCAAACCCTGCGCCACCACTGAGCTGCACCGGATGTTGTTGTCTTTCCACGCAACATGGTTTTTTGCAGTGATTCTCAGTATCAGGCTTTGTGTCCTCATGTCCTATGGCTCTGTGTTTTCCTCCACCATTATATCGGATCCATGTGTGTTGATGGATCACTGAAAGCACTGAGGCACCTGCATTTCCACCCACCTTCTACCCCCACTGGCTTTTCCATTGTCTTTTCTGTAGGCCACTGCCGGGCTGTTCAGTGACCTTCCTCACTGCTCTGGCCACTGGCCATTTTAAACAATTAAAGAAGGGGCGGAGGAATTTGCCATGCTAAATTACTTCCTCCCTTGGGGAAAAAAGGTCTTTATACCCAGCTTGATATTGATGTGATTTGGTGCCATTGGATGACATCGTCATCACTTTTCTATTTCCTTTCTAGACGTTGTTAAGCAAACTATTCCTGTGCATTTCTGTAGTCTCCATTGTTATTTCCCATGGTTTCACTTGACCTGTTACTCATTTATTGGAAATCCGTGGCAGTCCCCCTCCCCCCGAATCCTTTGGGGTCTCTTCTGGGTGAAAACATTCTGCTTTTCTTTACATTCCAGAAACGGAAAGTGAAATTTGTTGAAAATCTCGCATAGGTTGAGGCCTCTTTTCAGGGGACATTGGCATGCTCCCCGCATGTCGTGTTTCCTTTAGATGTTATTTATGGAAAAAGAGAGCAGGACGTTTCCTCAGTTCTGAATGACAGTGTTTGCATTAAGGGAAAGTCTCCTAAGTAAGGTCAGACATATTCCAAAGAAACCGCTAAGTGAAAGTATAAATCAGTTATACGGGGCTTCTCTGGAATAACAGGCCTGTGCCTTTTGTTGACTCTGCCTTATGGTACCTGTGTATTGCTGGGCTTGTAGTGTCTCTGTGGCTGCACTGCACATGGAAGCCAGTGTTTACTGCACTTGTCACTACATCTATTACAAAGCGCAGCCTGTTGGCTGTCACAGCAGCCTTCAGGGTCCCCCAGTCCAGCCCCAGGGCTGTGTCATGAGTTAGATTAGTTGGAAATGCAGAGTGGGGCGGGCAAGGGCTTGGATTACAGCTCCACGCTCAAAGTGGTTCAGTGGTTTATGCGTATTTATAAGAAGAGAGTAAAAGCTTGGGGGGGGGGGGGGAAGCATGGAAGAAAGAGAGAAAAAACGCTGCGTTTGGAAGTGAGAGGGCGAGGATAAAGGAGTTTAGAAACATGGTAAGTAGATCACGATACACAGATCGCTTGTCTGGGCACAGGCTGTAGCTGCTGTCGGGGCTTGTGGGGGGAGCCTGAGCTAATCCTAGGAAGTAAAGTTTGGGTCTTTGGATATTTTTTACATTAAAACATATTTGAACCGAAAGAATAAATTAAAAAACAAACAAACCCCAAGCTTGTCTGTAACTTAGCTGCAGTCTGGATCCACTGGGCTGGAGAGATGCAGGGCTGTCCTCGGAGAGGAGTTTGGACTAAGAAATCTCATGTGATAGCCGCACGGAAACTAGAAGGGCAAGTGACCGGAATGGAACTGAGACTTTGTATCATTTCTTTGTATGCTTCCCCGATGCTAGTGCTGCTCCTTTCCCTCCTCGGTCCTTTGCCAATGCAAAGCTGTGAGTGTCCGAAGAGCTGCGTCCAGTGAGAGCACCAGGAGTTTGCTGTCACTTTTCCTTCACTGACTCTGAAGTTCTCAACTGTGTAAAAAAAACCAAACAAAACAACCCTCACAGAGAAGTTTTTGGTTTTCGGCCTGATCTAATTTCAGTGGGATGAGAAGATAATCTCGCCCCTAACCCCCAGTGCATTAGGAAAACCAGCTTGGGCCTTGTGCTTCCTTCTCTGATTAGATTGATTCGTGTGTGGCAGGAGTGTGCACATTCCCAATTCAGTAATAATGTTAACCCTCCCTGTGCTGAAGTCCTGCCGATCAGGAGCATGTTCCACTTGCCAATGACTGACTTTTACCTGGCTGTTTTGGAATGGCAGCGTGGATTTGTTTGCACTATTTCAGAATGTTATCTTGCTTTGCGTTTGGTTTGTTTGTATTCTACCACTGTTTTGCAATGATTTCATTTTGCCATTAGTTCTGTGGTGTCCATCTTAGTTTAATAATCAAATGCATCTTCTCTGTGGTTTCCATATTGTACCTGCACAGGGAGGAACTGGAAGATCTGGTAGGAATAAGGCAGGGGTTCTCAAACTTTTGTACTGGTGACCCCTTTCACAAAGCAAGCCTCTGAGTGCGATCCCCCTTATCAATTAAAAACACTTTTTAATATATTAACACCATTATAAATGCTGGATTCAAAGTGGGGTTTGGGGGGTTTGACCCCCCATGTAATAACCTTGTGACCCCCTGAGGGGTCCCAACCCCCAGTTTGAGAACGCCTGGGATGTTTCTCCCTCTGGCTGCTCCGATACGATAGATTTTGAGTGTTGGAAACTACTCAGTCTCACAGGCTTGACCCAATGTCTAAGAGTGCAGTTAAGAAAGTGTGTGGACACAGATGCTGCAGGGAGTGCCTTTCCAACAAGGAGTCAATACAAACAGGGAGCAGGGACATTATGACCTCCAAGATGTCAAATGCCCTGTAAAAACAAACAAACTACTCAACGCTCTTAAAAAGAGGGCGTGGGAGCTGCTGAAGCTAAGAGGAAGCCGAACATATTACCAGGTAAGTACCAGTGTTAACAGGAGCTTCTTTATTCTTGGAGAAGAGAACAGGACTGCCTCTTAACATGGCCACACACAGAGGATACCACATTACATCTGACCTACATCTACACAGATTTGTGTGCACAATTCCCTCAACTGCAGGTGCAATTACACTGCAGCTTACCTGTCTTACAAGCCATTTACATATTTATTCCAATGATTTTGTGCAGTCTGTCATTGTGCATGCAAAT